>NC_065509.1:28336087-28488706 GCF_006386435.1 Epinephelus moara
TAACTCTAATTGGCAACTGGGTGGCGCTATAACAACAGAAAAATGCTTAAAAATGGCTAAAATGCGACCGATCGCTGTGGCTGCAATCATACTATCAAATTCACAAAAACTCTGTTCAGTTGACTATTGACTAATCTGCAATTTCCTATGACCTGTATCCCAAACACACACCATGTGAAACTGTACGTGGGCAACTGTGCACTCAATGGGTATGGACTAGTCTTTATTTATAAAGCGATTTTCAAAACAGAGTCACAAAGTGCTTTACATGTCAATAACTACAACAGACGAGACATGAAAACACCAACTTTTAAAAGAACTAATGAAACAATTTAGTATATAAAAACTTGGGAAATAAAAGACAGTTTAAATTAATTAAAAACTGAGATCACTGACACGGCCAACCTGATGTCCTGGGCAGATTGTTCCAGAGCCTCGGAGCCCGACCTCTGGAACATACAAAAGACCTCTGCCCGAGGACCTCAAAGTGCGTCCTGGCATGTATGAAACTAGGAGGTTGGAGATATAGCTGGGAGAGAGACCATAAGGAGCCGTAAAAGTAATCAGTTAAATCTTAAAATCTATTCTAAAACACACTGGGAGCCAGTGTAAAGAAACTAAAAATGGAGTGATGTGATCATGTCTCTTGGTTCTGGTCAAAGACTCCTTGGCTCTGATTGGTTGGTCGCCACGACAGATTAACTGAACAGTAACAGGGGACATTTTTCTGCATTTACTACTTTTACTTGCAATATTTTAAGTACATCATACCGATGGTACTTTGATACTTTTACTTCAGTGACGTTTTCAGTGCAGGACTTTTACCTTTTACTTGTAACAGAGTATTTTACAGTGCAGCATAACTACTTCTACTTCAGTAGAGGATCTGAATACTGTACTTCCTCTGCCACTGTCCTCCGGACTGTGTGGGCATTTAACACTTGCTTGACCAACATCTCACCTGATGTTAGTTTGTTGCACCTGAAGAGAGAAGAAAGAATTCACACCTTAAGTTTGGTGTCCTTTGCAAAATCCCATCACATTCCCAAACCAACTTCAACCTAAAAAGAGGTTTAATCAGCCAAAAAATAATGGAATACACTTGTGTGGGTGTGCAGAGACTTTCAAGAGAAAAGAAGCATCCCCACGAGGCAAAAGCACCTCATTTCACAGTAGTGAGCGATGAAGATGGGGAAGAGACTGGAGGAGACAAGGATAATGAGATATGAGCCATGTATAAACATCCTGCACATACGTACGCTCAGAACACTGATCTCTGCACACTGCATAGCACTTACAAGTCTGTCACACTGACATAGGAAACTGCCTAATTTGAATAACGTGCAAGGAACTATATTTCATAATTTATATAATCTTATTCCATACATCGACAGAAACTCTTGATGTCCTGTTTGATCAGTTCCTGTATCATTCTTAATTTCCCTACAAGTCTGACGTATGTTGCAATTATTTTTTGGTCCGTCTTCCTGAGATGGAAAACTTGTGTCGCCTGACCGTGTCCTAGAGACGTCAAAGTATGAGCCAGGGTTTTAAGCCAAGTATTGGTTCTCCTGCCCTCAAATATGAGGATGAAAATATTTATTGGAAAGATAAACAAGCACTGATTTGTGCCATGATCAATAAGGTCTCAGTCTCTGAGTTTGTGAGCTTGTGTGCCCTTCTATCCACACAAGCCCTTGAAGGGATTTACAAGCCAGTTCAAATCACTGAACCATGGAGGAATTATCTGACAGGAGGAGGAGGAGGTGGCTCACTCCACTGTCAGCAACTCTTACTGATGTTTCCTCAAGCCTTGAACTTTTATATTGTAAAAAATAAAATGTTAAAAAGGCTGCCAATCCTATCAGCTTATCATAACTGAGATAAAATATGCGATAAAATGCTTGTTTGTAGCCTTCACTGTTGGCTGATCGCCATCAGAAAGAGATGAAAACTGAGGTGGAGCAGCTAATCCTTATGTAGTTCAGTGTTGATCAACACCTTGATTTACTTAACAAAGAGTTGCTGAGTTTTATTAAATCATGGCTGAACTGTGCAAATTGTGTGTCTGAGTGTGTTGCCCTTTGTCCTGCTACAACCAATCCTCCAGGCCACTGTGCTGTGAATATGAATGGAGCCAGTTTGCCTGGTTTAATAACTAAATATATATATATTTCACAGGGTGGCCAAATGCTTGACTCTGAAACACACAATCTTTGAGCTCAGATAAATGTCTTGTCAAATAAAAACTGTCTACTGCCTTATTGCTCAGTCTGGAGTTGCAATCATAGACTGTATAGAAGAAGGGGACGTAGCCACTATGACGTCACCCATTGGTTTTTAGACTCCTGTTTTGAAGCCTCGAGTGTGACATTTCGTTTTTCGCCATCTTGGTAGTCACCTGTCAATCACAAGGTAGCCATGCCCCAAAGCATACCCTACTTTATCGGCTATTTTACTCGAAATGGGACCATCATTTACAAAATGAACATCATGCTGTATTGAAGAAGACTTGAAACTAGCGACTGAGACCATAAACTCATCAGTAAAATGTTTACCAAGGTAATAAATCAAGTGAGAAGTAGGGTCATTTTCTCGTAGACTTCTATACAATCTGACTTCTCTTTGCAATCACTAGAGTCGCCCCCTGACTTCTGTTTTGAAACCTTGAGTTTGACATTTTGGCTGTCGCCATCTTGTTTGTTGGGAACCTTCTTGCAGAAGACCAGTTGTTGAAGTGTGACAGGTAGATATGAATGAGAGCACAAGAATACCACCATGGTAGCAACTTGTCAATCACAAGGTAGCCAAGCTCTAAAGCATACCCTAAATGATTTACAAAGTGAAAGTAGCGACTGAGACCATAAACTCATCAGTATAATGTTTAATGAGGTAATAAATTAAATGAAAAGTAGGTTTATTTTCTCATAGACTTCTCTTTGCAATCAGTGGAGTCGCCCCCTGCTGGCCAAGAAAGAAAAGAAAGAAAGCAGATTTAAAGCATTTCCACATTGGCTTCCCTTTTTTCAGACCCAGAAGTTGCCACCTGGTTGCAACAATTAGTCAATTAACCGATTAGACGATCACGATTACAAGAACTTTTTCAAGGATTGATTGGCTGTTCAAGTCAAATTTCAAGCAGAAATGTCAAAGATTTTATGGTCAAATGTGAGAATTTCTAGTTTTTCCGGCCTTACATTGAGGTAAATGGAAAATCTGTTGGTCTGACAAACAACACATTTCATGACACCATGTTCTACCATTTTCTGATGTTTTATAGACCAAATAATTGTTTAATCATGAAATTAATCAACAGATTAATCTCTGAAAATAACTGTTAGTTGCAGCCCTAGTTCAGTAAAGTCAACTGAGTGCAAATCTATTCCTAACTTCCTTAAAGTAACAGCGAAACTGCAGCTACAGTGGCTTTATCTCGGGTCATGTGACTTGAAATGCTCACCCAAGAGACCCTGGAGAAAACTAAAACTGTTTCTATGTTTTACAGCATTGGAAAAGATAGATTTTAAAGCTAGTGCAGGACTTTCATATAGAAATGAACATCTTTTTTACATTCAAGCCCTTGTCAAACAAGTTCATACAATGCTGATTAAGTCCATCGCTGCAAAAGAAAGCTCTCTGTATTTTGCAGTACACCAGAGTTGTGATGTTGGTTGTCTGTGGCGACTGCCCCGCACTGATGCTCCGGAAGTGATGTGTTATGAAAAAAAAAACAGAGCTAAAAGGGGCAGGAAGAGGGGTAAGGCCATAGCGATGGAGCAGCAACTAAGAGTATGGCAGAATCTAAGGCTGAAAATCCTAACAAGCATCTAAGAACAGTTTCTGGAGTGGATGCTCCAGTTAAAAAAAAAAGTGTTCAAACAAAGTAATAAAGTTAGAATACTGGCACAGGGGAAATTGAAAGGAGCACTCCTGAGGGCAGGGGAGATGCAGCAAGTTCACCCGCAGGCGTACCTCATACGCACACGTCAATTGCGTTTGCGTAATTACTTTCATTGCCAGAGGGGGGAGATAGAAGCTCCACACTACAGCTTTAAAATGAAATACTCAAAAATGATTTTTTAAACATATATTTAACATATAACAAGACAAAACTTACACAGAAGCACAGGATTAGAGCTTGTTAAATCTATGTTTTACTCAGTGGTGTCTTTAAAATCATGTTTATTTGAGCATTTAATAAACCACTGTATTTGTATTTGCACTACATGTTAGCACTGGTCCTTTGCACTCTCAACACAAACACTGCAGTGCACAAAACCCCGCCTCCATCAATGGTAACAATGACAGCTGAACCTGGAGAAAATAATCTTGTTTACTATTGACTCAGGCTGGACAATAACCTCAGCTTTGATCAATATCTGTTATATCTACAAAAGATGCCAGCAAAGACTCTGTTATCTGCAAACTCCCCTGAAAAAGCAGACAACCAATAATACCCCACTAATCCTTGTGTTTCTTTACTATGTTAAATATCTACAGCAACAACAAATCCATCCACTTACCACCCGCAACACACACTGCTTTCTAAGATCACTGGCCTCCTCACCTCCAGCCTCTCACATCTCAATGACAGAGCCATCACATTGCATAGATCACAGCACATGACCCTGGGCACACCCCCAATCTATTTCTCACACTGCTCCCATATAGAAGCAGAAATAGGACTGTAAAGGGCACTCTGTACTGTAGCACGAGTCCTGCCCCCTCTGCCACACTGTCTGTTTTTATGTCTCTATGGACTCAATTTATCTGAGTAGTGAGTACATGTCTGATTTTCCAACAGACATACTGTGGAGATTAATTTCCTCTTGTGCAGACTAAAGACTCTATCAGTATTTGTACAGGATGTGAAATTATTTGCACTAAAAAGGTATCACGGTCTACAATACCTGGTGGAACTCCCTCTGGTGCTGGACGGCCCCCACGTCGCCTCCTATGGGCAGCTGCTCCGACAGCTCCTCGTCCTTGGCTGTCAGCCATTCTATGATCTCCTGCAGAGAGAGCTGCAGCTTCCCGCTGTTGTCGGAGAAGGCCTCTAGCCGCACCCTGCCAACACACACACACACACAGACACACACACACACACATGAGTTAGCTCAGCAAACAGAAACATTCTCTACCAGAACAGCTAAATACTGCAGATTATATTTGGTCACAGCCTCCCACTATCCAGAATGTGGGCATCCAAAACTGAAAACTTCATCTGAAGATGTCAAATTTAAACCTTCTATTGCAATCCAGTGACGATGCATGGTTTTCACATTTCTTTTTAAATCAAATAAAAAACATCTTGAAGCATTCATGTCCTATTTAACAGTGTTTTGCACAGGACCTTAATCGTCTCTTTAGTCTGCACCGTCCTTAATTTGGGCAACTGTATCATCATGCAGAACACAGACCGTATATAAAAATGGACGATAAGACAGCTCTCAAAAAGTGAAGCCAAAATATCTCAATCGCCACCTGGTTGCTGCTGGCTGCAGTGAAGGTCATAAACCCCGCCCCCTCCATGTTAGCAGATGGGCCGGTAAAGTCAAAAGTAAAAGATCAAAGTGTATGTCAAATAATTTTTTTGCAAAGATGGTTTCTGTCATTTTATGTAGTTGTTATCAACCTGATGTTTGTTCAAGGGTTTGACGTCATGATTGACAGCTGTTTGTGCCAATTGGTATGTCCGCAATCAATGGCACTGCTCTCAATGGGGCTGATGGCGGAAACTTAATAGCACAAAGATACTGCACAGACTCTGGCTCAAAATGATGGCAGCAGTGCAAGATGGGAGCAGCCATATCAGGGATATGTTGGCTTCATTTTTGTACAGTGAGAGGAAGTGGAGACATGTTGTCCATCTTTATATACCGGTAGTCTTTGGTCAGAATACACATTTACAAGAGCCTTGTGGATGCTACTATGAGAAGGCCAAGGCATTGCTGTTCCCAAGGGGCACAACTCCATTTTGAGCGAGTTATGAAAGCAACAAATATGCTTGAAATTCATCATGCCTTGCTGATCATGCTTTAGTGTATGCATTGACTTGCTAATTTTTAAACAAGCAAGGGACTAACATAAGCTGCAAACATTAGCAAATCTGGCTAACTACCTACAGTTGTAACCTAACTTAGCTTTACTTCCGAGGGCAAGTGTTAGCATATAGTTAACTCACAACATTATTTTGTGGAGTTACAGGTTACAACTAGAACATTCAGGGTGCGGAAGCCACTTCTGGATGGCACCTTATCAGAGTTTAGGCAATACCTGGTGCTTACTAAAGGATTTTTAAATCTCATTTGATTTTAAAAATGTCGACGACCACAGACATGATGACAGATTAAACTTCTTTTTGACCTATTTTAATTGTAAGAACACACACACCAGACAATTCAGTCAGGACTCAGACTTGGCGTTTCACTCGCTGTTGTGTGATCAAATGTCATTTCAGAACAAAAAAAAAAAAAAAAATTAATCATGGAGGTGGCCTGTTGCTGTCAGCTGATTGCACTTGTGTGTGCTAAATTTTTTGCAGCGAAAAACAAAAAACAAAAAAAGAGAGGAAAAAGGTGGCATTCAGAATCAGCATGGCTTACATGTGCAGCACAAGATGGAGGTGAGCTGGAAATAAAGTTTTATTGTTAGTCTCAAATGTGCTGGTGACACTTCCTGGTCAGCTCGCTCTCACTGGCTATTGCAGGCTTCTGCTCAGTGCAACAGGATTTCAAGTTATTAGAAATCAGGAAGACTCTGATTCAGTCAGTAACATTAAGATTATATCTGTAACTCCTCACTCTACAGGATCATTTTGTCAGAAATCTGTTCAGACCAGCCTTGAATCGGGAACAACCCTGCAATTGTCGGGAGGGGCAAGTCGGACCCAAATGTCCTCTAGCTTGGGGCCAGCATAACATTAGCAGCTCTGTCCTGCTCTTACACTTAAGCAGACGCAGCCTAACACACTACCTGAGATCTCTGCATGAGCATTAAGTTTCCCAAACACATCCGTTATTCCACATCAAAGCCCCTTTCTCGTTTCTCATTAAAACTGAAACATACTGCTTGAAGATATGAATTATAAAGCATAACTCTAACCTCTGCCTCGCTCGTTTAAATATATGAGCTAAGCAGCCAAACAAGGTTATGTAAGAATTAAGTAACAGTCTGATCTGACATTTTTCCATATCACAATCATTGGGTCTAACTAGCTCTACACTGCAATGCAATAAAAATGTGGTTTCATTGTTCTCACATCTACATGGCTCATAACTGGTGAGGACTCGGACTATTTGTCTGGTACATATTGCTTTAGCCTCAGTCTTTCATGTACATATTTAAATAGAACTATGCAGGATTTTCTTAAAAAACAATGTATTCACTCAGACAAAAGCAGTCCCTTTTAATCATCCTCATGACCCAGAAGAAGTGTGTGTCTGTCCTCTGCCTAGACTTTCTTATTTTCATCTTACTTTGGAGTTTCCTGGGCACAGCACACGTGTGAGGTCAGGACTTTATAAAAAGGTAGCAACCAGATGCCAGACCGTAAACAGCACTTATTCAAAAGGAAGCTAAAAACAAATGGGAACAAAGGGCCGAAAAAATGCTAATATAGCGAGGTGAAATGCTAAGGGGACAAAGCTGGGGCTGACTTTCACTTTGACTAGAAATACTGTTCACAAACAACAGCCAAAAATTCCTGCATGAAGACCATTTGCAGGGGTATTGTTTTAAACTAGTCATTCTCGTCACTAGTCACATTTTCAAACCTCCCACGGAGCTAATGTTGGTTAATTACCGCTGATAAAATCTGCAAGTAACAGTTGCAGACGGCAAAATCTGCTGTGGCTGACTAGAAATGAGAAGCTGCTTTTGTCTACCTCTCTCTGAAATCATAAATCCATTGATGATAAGAAGTCTGAGCCCTAAATCTGCCACTGATATCATGTTAAACTGTATACACTATGTGCTGTATGAGAGTGAATAACTTCGAGGAATACCTCACCCCCCTGACCGTTTGACATTGTTTTTCTCCAATGCCTCCAGTGAATGGAGAATCCAAAAACTGAGATTTTTTTGGATGAACTGAAGTTATAGGAGGCCACATTCAACTATCCAAGCAGATAACACTTTATGTCAGAGAACTGAACTAAAAGAAAAGCATGTCTATGCTCACTTCAAAGCCAGACTCCATTCACAAAAACAGTAATTTTACCTCTCAGAACACAGGAGTTGCAGGTCTACCTATGCCTCTATCAGTAGTTGTTATTGTGAGACTTTGGTGAATCCGAACTAACCCTTTAAAACACCACAGCCAAATTTAAAGCCTGGGTTTTCCACTGCAGACTATGGTCTCATATCTGTGACTGTAAATGAAACGTTACCAATCCCTGCAAAGATTTCTTTTGCTCTGTTTGAATCAGTTATTGTGCCTAAATGCTGTGGGGATGACGTTAGCTTCTAGTGTTTGTGTTGCTCCTTGTTTTCATCTAGCTGCATTAGGATGATGTCTGCATAAATGAGTTGACATGTTTGAAGTATTCCAACTGATGTAACCCACTGTCATGTAGCAGATATACACATCGTTGTTTCTTTCTCCACCACTCTCTTACCATTGTGCTTATAATTCAAGTAAAACCAAATTGGCTCCAAATGCCAGACCTGTAGGTCATCGGAGGATCTTCTATTACTGGTCAGGTAATGGCGTTATCAACCATCTTGCAATGAGCTAGCTTAGTGATAGCATGACTACCAACATGTCTCCCTGGAGTAGAATGTTTAGGTTACGTTGTGTGGGTTACCTTATTGGGCGCAGTGGCACTGAGAACATTATATTTCACTCAGTTGAAGCTGTATACCTTATTTTCCAAATGTAATAGGATTGGTTCAAAGAATCATTCAGTTTGTAATGCGTACTGACCCAAAAGCCTCATACCAAACGGCTACAAATACAAATATGTGTATTGTTACACCCCTAATGTTTTGATATAGTTTAAATGTTGTTAAATGCAGAACCCATGACTTCAATTTATTACAAATTTTCTCCTTTTTTGGATTCTTAATTCACTGGAGGTGTGCGAGAAGAAATTTCACGTAACACAAGGTGAGTAATCGATACACAAATAGTCATTTAGGGGGTGAAGTATAAGCAAGAATATGCAGAATTGGGTGACATCTGAGCTGAACCATGTATTCTCATAACCCCAAAATACTATGTCCTAATACAGGACAATATATCTTAAAATTACAAGGCTGTCAGTCACAGAGAGCACACAGTCTATATGCTGTGACACATGCACAACAAGGTGAAAAACACAGACACAGGTTAGTGCTGCTGCGGTTTGTTGGAGTAAACCAGCAACAAATAACAGCATTTATCTGCTTGCCACCTGCCGACAGCATGAGAGACGTCTGAGAGAACCACTGCTCCTGTATCAGTGGCACAGCTGGCACTAGAGGGGAGGAGGAAGAAGGGAGGGCGGTGTGAAAGCGCCCCTGTGTTTCAATTACACACCAGAAGCCGGCACTCAAATATCATTATTCCTGCACATCACAATTTGCCACACATCAGAGATGATGAGTGGGAGCGAGTGCAAGAGTCAGAAAGAGAAACAGTCTTAAGTGTCACTGCTCGCGACTATAAATGAAGGGGAACATTGCAAAAATGTAATTGGAGTGATATTTAGATGAAAGCACGAGTGAAGCTAGAGGAACACTTTAAGATTTCTAAATCTGAATGCAGTCAAACACAATCATCACAATTCTGCAAAACATAAAAGGTTAACAGCAAATAAGGAGTCCAAGGAAATGCTCACGGCCTGCACCATTAGCGTGTCACCATCAGAAATGTCATGTTATCGACTAAAAAGAACTGTAGGGCCATTTCCTGGAAACTGAATTTTGGCACAGATGAGTTCTGACACATGAGGGATTAGGTGTCACCGAGATGCCGGTTGCAGGAGGCATGTGGGGAAAAAAGCTTTGAGACTTTAAGGGGAAAAAGACAGAAAGGTGAAATCAAGCTTGTAAGTGCACATTTCAGAATTGATAGGCCTCTTTGTTCAACCCCGTGTCAGGAAGCCTGTGTGAAGCAGACCGTGCTGTCCCCTGGCCTCCTGTTGCCCCTCCAGCTCTGCTTACTGTGGTAATTGAATCAGAGAGGGACTGTTTTTATGTGGCCCCTGCAGAACCAGCTCTCAGTCCATAACAGGTGTGAATGCACACATAAATACAACACACACACACGCAAAGCATGAATGGAGAGAGGTTTCTGACTCAAATCAGAGCTATTCCAGACCTCAGATACGTCTAAATAAGGCCATCCATCAAAGGATGACCCTGGCACTTTTGAAGAGAAGCATCAAAATGCTTCAAACCAGACGGCAGACCTCCCATTCACACACTCATACACAAACACACACAAACAAACACACACACACACACAGCTCACAGTACACTCACCCATCACTGCTGCTTCCATTACACACACAGAGGGTGAGACAAATAGCGCACTGCCTGTGCTGTAATGGAAACGTCGTCGCATGGCGGGTGCTGCCAAGAACAACTCTCGCCCTGCTAAGCTGTAGGGAGGCCAGGCTAAAGGTTTGCCAGTATAGCAGGCTGACTGAAGCTATTTTATCTCTAGTGGAAACATCATGATATCAATTTAAGTGCTATTTATGGGCCGAGCTCTGCTGCGTTAGATTAGGAGATGCCAGGGATTTTGAGTGTGTGTGTGAAGACAGGAGAGAGGAAATAGGTAGGGTGTGTGTGCTCCTCTATCTTTGTGAAGAATAATTTGAATTAAACAAGCATTAATTGATTTTTTGGCCACTTTGGGCCAGAGCAACAAGCTGTAAACACAACACTGGCACATTATCACCTTAAATTAATATTGTTAATTTGTTAGCAAATGGCTGCCTATTTGCAAATCCTCAGACCTTTAGCAACATTAATCGTTATTTGAAGTAATGTTTTGGTAATATTGTAAATGTAAGTCCATTTTTTGTTCTCTTTTCGCTCTGTGTTGGCGTCTTTAGCTGCTAAAAGCTCCACTATGTTTATCAGCTGATCACCAACTTTTTCTTTATGGCATTTGGTGCTGGGTTGGTAGTGTGCGAAGCTGGGTATTAGTACTTGGTATCATAAATGTATCGACTAAAATAACCTAGTATCAAGTAGTACTGAAACATCCCCAGTCAAAGGATACCTGCTGTCTATCCTGTCAGAATTCAGATCTAGAAAAAAATCATTATTTGTATGGTTTTTGCTCGCAGATTTAATGCGATGTGTGACTGGCCAACTACCGCAGCAGCTGCACTTTGTGATGTGGTGTATTTGACGGAGATCAGTGTGCCGCGATGCCACTAAAACATTCAGAAGTATGTTTATGCTACACCTGTGGTGTCTGGTGGCATTTTATGTAACTGAATGCTTCCTATCACATGATGGAGAAGAAAAAGATCAAATCTAGCACTACTGGTACCACTTTATAGGTAATGAAGCTTTAGCAAAAGTTCAGTCAGACAGATGACACTTTTCATGGATAGGCTCTAAGTTTCTTCCTCACCCTACCATTCACTCACTCACTATCTCTAGGTGTCATTGTCTGGGTCTGTCAACTGAGTCATCAGCTGATTCACAATCAACCAACAGCACAGCGACACACCTTCTCTGTCAGCCTATCATCTTACTGCTCCTCATTTTAAATATGGTTCTTTCTCTGCTGTAGTTCTTTCTTGCTGCAGTCGTGCATGGCCTCCACCTCCCCATCACCACGTAGCCTTCACAGATTCATCAGCCTCATCTGCCTCTGCAGTCAGCAGCCTCAGAGTCATCAGCCACCACCACCAGTGTCCAGACTCCATGGGGGGATTTATCCTGCTGCCGCTCAGATGCCCCTTGCCCCTCACAAAATATCTCCCTCTGGTGTCCAAGCACCAAAGACTTCTGTTAAATCTTCTGGCTCTCCTGATTGAACTGGCATTAGTACTGGTATCAAAACATTTTTAAAGGATATCCACCCCTAGTATGTGCGCTGTATTTATTATATATATATTAGAGCCTTTTCACTGAAACAGCTGCCTGATGCATATTAAAACAACAGTGAAAATAAATCAAAACAGTAAAGTTGCAGGTCAGAAAACCCCAAAACAATGAGCTGAAAGATGCTAAAACGGACCATAGAGCTGAGAGGAACTGCGGAGTTGAGTGAATATTATCTTTGGGTTCATTACTACGAGCAGCCCTTTTTGCATTACACATAGTAATTTGATGCTTTGTTATATAAACTACAATTACCGTTGTGGTTTTATGCCACCGCCAACCAATCAAGTTACAGTTTACATCCATGTCCGTCCAGACTCATGTAATATATATGTAGGGGAGTCTTTAAAGGATTTTAATAAAAGGCATTAAGTGTATTTTTTGGGCAAACATGGATGCTTCACACACATCTTCAACCTGGTAGCACAGAACATTTATACAATCAGCACAGTTAAAAGTTGGGCACCCAAGATTAGTGTCACCAACGCTGTATCTGACTAAATGTCTCCCCTTCTGTTCCCGAGTTGGGGCCAAAAACGTGTTTTCTGAGTTCACAGAGACTTTTGCCCACTAAAATCTAATCAGTCCATTCTTGAGTCCAAGTGGGTGTTAAAATTTAAATAAATTCCATCAAGGTGTTCCTGAGATATTGAATATCTCAGAATGGAAAGACAACTCCAAAACATAACGCCTATGGCTCTGGCAGTCACGGGCGCAGAGGTATAAAAGCATTAGTCCAGGGGTAGGCAGTAATTTTCCACAGACGACCACATCAGAAAACTCCCACAGAGTCAGGAGCCTAACGTATTCAGATACTGTATGTCTTGTAACAATACAGTGCATCTGTTGGCTCTGTTTTCAGATAAGGATTCAGATGCTAGTGAGTATTTACAGCAGCAGGGAAAGTGAAAATCAACAATAGTGTTCAAATTCAGCTTAATGAAGAAACATGACACCCAGTGTGAAAAAAGAGTGGCTCATTGATTTGTTTTTAATAGAGCTCCATTGTTGTCCACAAACTGTGTCATAGAGGAATGAATCATATCAGGCTTTGAATACACAAACAATAACTGTAAGTGGGATCATGAGGTTTTGTAATGGGATTTTATGGTAATAAGAGAAATATAAAATATCACAAGACTTTACCTTTAAGATAAGGGAATGTCAATGTATCAGTGAAGATCTTCACAAGTCTACAAATATGTGTTGTACACCTTCAGTTCACTAAGAGGTGGGATAAATTCTTTAAGGGAATAGTTAAGGGAACAGTGTGTAGGATTAGCGGCTTCTAGCTGTGAGAATTACTGATTACAACAAGCTGAAACGTCTCCTGGTTAAGATTCCGTCAGTATTCTTTGTTCAGCCTGTAAATAACGAGACATAAATTTATGTCCATATCGCCCAGACCTAAGCCAAATTATCCACAGAGGTCTCTTCCTCTCCAAAACAAACAGGCCAGGTGATTTAAACCAGTGTTGCCCATTGCATAGTGGCTACTAATCACAGGGGCTGACGCGAAAACGAGAATGGCGTCATCTAGAGCCAGTGTTTTGTTTGTCAATTCTGGGCTACTGTAGAAACATGGTAGTGCAACACAGTGATCTCCATGGACAAGGACCCGCTCTCTCTATGTATAAATGCCCTATTCTAAGGTAGCCAAAACACAACAATGCTTATTTTCAGGTCATTATACACAAAAGAACACATACTTATTATACTATATTCCATTTCTGCCAACATATCCCCCTAAATCCTACACACTGAACCTTTAAGTCCTCTTTGGTGTCAGTTTGAATTATATCTTTGACAACAAGGCAGTCTGAGAATAACTAGAGGGCCAAATTACCTCAAACAAAAATGTGTTTATGTTTTGTTTGTGTGTGTGTGTGTGTGTGTGTGTGTGTGTGTCCCTATCTCAGGCTGCTCAATAACAGCCCACAGGCTTGATGACAACGCCAGCAATAAATCATTACAAATGGACAAATGGGATGCTGTGTGACTGCTTCCTGTGTTGTCCTCGACACAGGACACACTCTACATACAGTCATCTGCTGGCATCACAGACAACAGCGTCAAGATTGAAAGACAGGGAACACACGATGAGACAGTCTAAACTGAGAAAATAGCAGGTATTGTCATAATAAAGATTGCAGACTTTTTCATTTCCTGGATTAGCTTCAAGCAAAGGAATCAGACGAGATAATACACGCAGAGAGAAACCAACCTTTTTGTTACAAGTGTGAATACACAGATTCATGTATCAATCAACATCAGCGTGTCCTTGAGGATGACACTGAACCGCTATCAGCTCAACACTGTCGGTAGCTGTGGATAAGAATCACAATATTTTGGGAGTAAACACGAAGTTCCTGTTTAGCAAACCTTGAGTTTTGTATTCAGTGTAACTCACAGTTCATCCTGCAGTTTGGAAACTCTGTTGCATAGTAATTACTGTTGTATCCCCACATTTCTTGACAGTTGATATCCAAAGTAAATAACATGGTCAAACAGAAATCCAACTCCCCAATCAGTCAGAGAGATTATAGAGGGAGGCTTAGTGCTCGGTTCGATGATTAATTAATGCATAGGAGATAGGAGCAGTGTTTCTGCTGTTTTAGGAGAGAGAAGCTAGCTAGTGTGTTGCCTCGGGGCCCACAGAAGCTTTGAGCACAGCCTCGTTCCTATCTCCTTTCTTCCCCCACTCTTTCTTTCCGTCTCTTCCTCTCTCAATTGCAGAGATGTTGCGAGAGCTGGAAATAGTGCGAGGGTGTGTGATGGGCCACGTTGACACAGTAGCACTGCATTTAGTTGAAAGCGTATGTATTCAAAGGTGTGTATGTGTATCTTTTTAATCTCTAGGGATGCCACACTGTGAAAGGCTTAAATCAAAGTAGATTAAGATGCAATACATTTATTGTGTCATGTTGTCACTCTGAGATAGTTTGTTAAGATTAGGTTCAGGTTTCGTGATGGAGAGAGTTCAGCGATATGTTGAAAGAGAAAGCAGTAGAGCCAGGCTTTCTGTTGTGTTGCATAGTGGTTGCATTGCATTGCACTGTATTGTGAAACCACATCGAGGGAGCACATAGAAACTTTGAAAGGCAGATAATACCGAATGCAGTCTATGTATCTTAAAATAATACCACCCCACTTTTATCATGTCACATTGGACTAGTTGACAGGGCTGTTTTGTTTAAACATGTAAAAAAGCATCACTTATGTAGTAATAATACTAAATAATTTGGTTAAGGTTGAGGAAATGTTAAGATCAGAAGAAAAACCCATCAAAGAGACAGCCAGAGGGCATCTTTACAGGGAGCTCTGACCAACTGAACTCACTCTAGCATGTTTAAGCAATCAGAAATTATTGTTATCATATTGCCCTTTGTTTTTGTACAGTTTATTTATGAATTGCTTTGTATTTTTTCTACTGATACTTCCTGTTTGCACTTATCCCTCTGCTGCTGTATTATACTGAAAATGTCCCCGCTGTGGGTTAAATAAAGGATTGTCTTATTTTATCATACCTTATCTTAATGGACTTGCACTTGTATGGCGCCTTTCTAGTCTTCCGACCATTTGAAGTGCTTTTACACTACGAGTCACATTCACCCATTCACACACACATTCACACACTGGTGGCCGAGGCTACCACACAAGGTGCCACCTGCTTCTCAGTTCTTTCCCAAACATTCACACACTGATGGAACAGCCCTGGGGTTCAGTATCTTGCCTAAGGCTACTTTGACTTACAGACTGGCAATGCGTGCTCATCCCAAGTTGTCACATATCACCGCTTTGTCTGTGGCCTTTCCTGTGAACAGATTATGTGATGAGCATCCTTCTGAATCTGCTGTTAACGATCTGGGACACCGCAACCAATGCCGACATGTCTACAAAAGCAGGTGTTCAGGTTTAGAAAAAAAGAAAACGATAATGGTATGGCTCTACATTCATACAGGAAGCAAACGCTAGTCTCCAGGGCGAAAGTCCGGGGTTTGTTGGACCCATCCACCACCGTTCCCTCCTGCCCTATAGGGACTTTTCAGCTCCTTATATTATATCTTTACCTGCAGTGTTTCAACCTGGCACCATCCACCAGCATATCGTATTGCAACAGACGCATTACAAACTGATGCTCGCTGTCCCCGTATTATACTGCCACGACAGGTACTGTCTGGCTGACTGGCAATGTGTCAAGCGCCACGAAAGGTTCCGTCCGTCCACATTACAAACTGACACCGTCTGGCAGCGTATCACAATGCCACAAACGGTGGCTTTTGGTGTTGCCCTCTGACACCAAAATCACTGACAAAGCCACAATATATGATGACTTCGGAATCAAAATTGACTGGGACTACAGGACCAGGGATCGAACCACTAATTGTCTGATTAGTGGATGACCTATTCTACCTCCTGAGCCACAGCTGCCCCATTATGTGCATTATGTATGTCTGATTGACTTTGTACAGGTCAGTCCACCAAACCATAGGCTTCTGTGTGATTTCCTGTTTTATTTTATTCATTTATTTTTGTACGAATTTTTTTTTCCGTGGTATTTTCTGCTATAGACAGTGACAGTTTGGAGAGAGGCAGAAAAGTCAGGGTAGAGAGAGAGGATGACATGCAGCAAAGGGCTCAGTCTAGAATTGAACCCAGGACACTGCAGTAAGGACTTAAACTTGATACATGACGTACCTGCTCTACCAGGCTAGCAGGACCCCCGGCTCCACAATATTCCTTATGCAAATCAAACACTTCTTGCTGCTGCTGGTGCTTCACATTTAAAGCTTCCCACTGGAGAGGTTTTATTGTGATGCAACTACTGGAAATGCTGACTTAGTTTGATTGTCCACCCACCCTCTGACCCCACTGAGCAATGTGCGATGGTTTACTAAGAAAAGAGATCATTTTCCTGTTTTGATGCACCGAAGAAGAACAATGTTCAGTGACCGCTGACTACAACAACTGCACAACCATCTGCACATGTTGCAGAGAAGTTAACCCCAGAAAAAAACGCTTTGTGACAAGGAAATCTTGAATGTTTTTTTCTGCTCACACGGCTGTAAGATACTTTCTTATTTCCACTTCTTGCAAATCCAAAAACGTTACCAGCAGTGGGTTGATACTGACACAAGGGTGTGAATTTTCTTCCTGTGGGAAAACTGATTGTGTTGGTGCTGTACAGAAAGTTTTGACTGTGAAACTATCTCAGATTACCTGGTTCAGGTACAATCCATTGGCCCACACCCAGGTGCAGAAAGAGTTTCATATTGCCAAAATTCTGAGAGTAGCCTGACTGATACTGGAATTTTCGGACAGATACTGAGAATAAATCAAAATTAAATTAAATCAATTAAAAAATATATATATTTAAAAAAAAATATATATATATACATATATATATATATATATATATATATATATATATGTATATATTCCATTAGCACTTTTGGTTGTGCCAAATCAAACCAAAGCTGAGTTAGTTTGTATTTCCTTTACTAGTTTAAACATGCAAAATTATGCTGAGTCGCACCCAAAATGGACCTTCTCCAAAGTAAAGCAAAGCATGCACAATGACCTCAAAGTGGGTTGCGGATGGGCTTTGGCACCATTATTCAACCTTTTGTGACAATTCTAATATGTTTAAATAGCCTCCACTATTCCAAGACATAGCAGATTCCTTATCAGTTTCAACTGCATCTCAAAAAAGCAAAGAGAAAACAGAATTTAAAGTGCCTAGTCTGAGGATGAAACACAAGCCCTGCTTGCTGTTCGGAGGAAGACGACAGGTGTATGCAGGAGATGGCCGTCTGGCATTTTTTCTTGCAGTACGGAGAGAAATTTTTTAAAAAAAACTGACAGCAGTATGAGGAAGTTTTTGAGCACAATAACACCAGTGGGGCAAACGGGAAAACTGTTTGTTCACAAGTACACCATTGAGTAAAGACACAACTTCAAGCAGGTAGACCTGTTGTATGGAGACATAAATCTCTGCCACACTGGGCTTACACAGACAGTAGTTACAGACATGTTAATAATTTCTTATGGGTGAATCAGTTTTGAAATACTGTAAGAGAAATAACAAGAGAAAATGCGACCCGATGTGAACTGCTTAGACCTCTTTGTCAACAAACTGCATTATTTCTTAGTTCATTCAGTATGTGTTTAGCTTTGGGCAAACTGCAAACTCTAAACATGTCGTCAAGGTAACCTTTACTGTGGCATTTCTAATGTATGGAGACACACATGAACCCAAATTACAGTTTCTAATCACAGCTGCTCACAGTTCAACACATCATTGTACCCCAGTGTAAAGTAATGTCAATATAAAGCACTAGAAATCAGATCAGTGTCACTCGGGGCAGCTGCCGCCCCTCACCTGGAGTGATGATGATGTTTTGCGTACACAAAATTAATCTAGCCCACATTTTAAGGCTGTTGCGTGCACTGGTGGTCTCGAAGGCGAGCAGCAGGTTAACTGAAAGACTTTAACTTCAATATCAATAAATCATATGGCGTGATAGCTGTAAACTGCAAACAGCATGTTCATGTTCGCCAGCTTTTCCTGGGTTCCTCTCTCCTTCTGCTTTTCCCCTTTTCATATTCTGCACTGTAGGGGAAGAGTGTGTCGCGTGTGATGCATTCAGGGACTTCTCTTGAGGTGGAGGAGTTTTACTGATGCCTTGCCTAAAGCGTCTCTACCAACAGCCACCTTACTGAGATTTGTGGGAAACACATTTGCTGAAGAACAGACCAGCGACTGGGGCCGTTTCCCACGACTGGCAATACTGTAGACGTTTGAAGATTTACAGCAGCTGATGCCCACGGGGGGTAGACTTCTGAAGAAAATCTGTTACAGCTATACATGGAAATTTTACATGCTTGTAGCTCCAAAGGGCATCACAAGTTCAGATATAAGATTTATCAGAAGTGTGATGAATACATAAAATAAAACATCACATGTAAACATTAATACGCTGCAACAGCATGCCAGATGGGAAATGTTAAACTCAACATCAGAGGCTTGAAACTATCGGATTTTGAGGAAAATTATCATATGTATAAGTTTGAAAAATGTACTTGAGCAACTTGCTGACACACCTACAAATCTACCCACATCGTTTTTTAAAGCAAGCTGGCGTAGCGATGATATGTGGAAAGGGGGTATGAGTCCATGAGTCCTTCATGCTGACAATTTTTGTAATAACCTACTAATACAAAATCAAATTACAAGACAGCACAACTGGAAGCCTGTTCGAATTCTGCAAGAAAACAGTAAAGGCCATGAGCTAAGCTTGACTTGAACACAGCATACCAGCCGTGCTTGCAAGTCACGTTCACTGTAGCCTACACAAAGCATAATTGGCTGGAAAAACGTTGAGTGAGGAGGAAAACAGACGTGGGATCGACCCTAAACATGGGAATTAAAATAAGACGGTGCAGACTAAAGGCAACTACCAATTAAAAGCGTCACAAAATGGTCAAATTATTGTGCATTATAGCAGCTTTTGGCATTACTGATCATACATCGTACAGAGGGCAAAATCATTGTGCAAATACGATGATTACTATACATCTGGCAATGTTGTTCCCAAATAATGGGAGGCAAAACCAGTAACCTGCACACATCTGGCTATTCTGGGAATAATTTAACACTAAACTTCACACTGCAAAGGAAGACAAAAAAAGGGTAATTATCTAACACTGATAAATCCAACTCTCTTTTGATTAATTCTTAACTTTAAAGTCTCAGAATTATTTGGATCTGACGCTCTCTAACACTTTCAGTTAAGATAAATACTAAATCTTTCTCCTTTGCAGTTTGATTATGTTCCTGTTGTTTAAGAAAATATAAATCTTGACAAGTGTAGCTTTAAGAACATAAATAAAACCTTCTTAGGCTTCATCCAAAAGTCCATCCTCTGGACTGTGAAGAATATAAAATGCAAGTCTCCTTCAAGAACAATCCAAGACACACTGTAGGGTTTGTGCAAAAATTAAAATGCCTTTTTTACATGGCAATGTAGATTAAAAAGACCAACATGTTGCAACACACAGGTCTTCATCAGGGTCATGTCGGCTGTAGCTTACACACCTGTTTTCTGTTACACTAATGAGTTGAGTGAGGGGATGACTCTCCTCTGATGTGCAAGCCTATTGGTCAAAAAGTGACACATATAGAGAGGATGGAGGAGGAGGAAGAGCGATAACGGGGAGGGCAAGAGATAGAAAGGAGGCAGGGAGAGAGTGCACCTGAAGCACCTGTATGTGAATAGCAGCGATTCTACTCCCTTGTTTTCACGTCCATGCTCCGAACTTGCAGACTGAGCCCTCGAAAACTGCAGCCATACATACTCTGATGTATTCACTGTCATCACGTTTAGTCTGCGATGGCAGATACTGTGAGCCACTGACAGACGGGCTTTTAACAACGACTACAGTCACATACACTGTGATTGCAGCTGCCATATTATGTTAATTTGTCCCTGCAGATAACACGACATAAATAGCATGTTAGGGCTTTTTTATGAGTGAACGAAATGGTATTCATACATCTCCACAAGGCTACCACATACTGTATAGGCTACACATATTAAATACAGAAATGTTCGTAAACAAGGACTAGACTGCGACTAAATATATTTGGTATTATTCACATTGGAAGACCTTATTTGTTGTTTGTCAGCCATTTTTCTTACATATTTGGCATTTCACTGCACAGCTTTTATCGGGTAGGTAAAAATAATTAAAAGCATTTTTATGACCTCTGTAGCCTATACTACTTATTTCTGTATCATAATGTGGTTGAATATTATTTACTGGCCTACAGTACATGAGGCAAGTGAGATTTTACTACAGTAATTGTTTTACACATTTATAATAAGTTGGTTTTGTTTTCTGAAGTCGGCAATTGGGGGAAAAAAATACAAGGTCATGTCCGTATTGCCATGAATTGTGTGTAATTAAATCAGTGAAGTCTGGTGAAGTCTGCACCACAACCAGACTCTGTGGAAGTCCGCACAAAATCCGTTTGAGACCCCTTGTGGACCGGATGAACTGTGGATTTGGACAGTCTTCAGCGCAGACTTCCTGGGAGGCCGCAAAAGTCCACAAGTGCGATGAAGTCCGGACATTTGGATTCAGCCTTCATAAGAGTGAACTGGTCCTCCTCTGCATCAAAGAGACTCACTGCTATAATTAACACACATTACTCATAGTGATACGTACAAAACATTTTACAGATACAGCATCTCGATTGCTTCTGTAAAGAATATGGAGATTCCGTATGCAGTATGCAGTATGCACAAAGAGCACAGACACGCCTTTATGAGTATGTTTGGTTCAAGTGGTTTGTGTATTGCATCACACTGACAACACTCATTCATTCTGTGCCTGCGTCAGATTCGCCACACTCCAATAAAAAGATGTGAATCAATCTTTTCCATTAAAATTGTCCTGTCAAATACAAAAGCAGACACACGGATATGCAGAGGCACATGTGTGTGTGTTCACTGACGCACACTCAAAGGGGCCTTAATGTAACATAAATGTTAGCCCAGCAGACAGCGGAGGAAGTGTAAGGTGTTGTGGGAAGCTGAGACACTTGAAAATAACAAAAGATGATAAATAAGAGGCACCAGAGACAACTGCTGCCTGAATGTTTGTGAGTGTCATGAGTATAAGTAAAGATGTTTTCCATCTGAATTATTATTTCTTTTATTATTGTGCGTACGAGAGAGTGTGTTTGTGTGTGTGTTCATGTGGATACAGAGCTGCGTGTTTATCACCATTTATGTTGGAGAGAGTGTGTAGAGTTATTGTGCCAACGTGGTGCTTCCCCCGTGGTGTTCATGTACCAGATTTGGAAATAAAAGGTGATTGAGGTGTGCAGAGAACAGGGACTCCCTGTCTTCTGTTGTGTCCTGTGGGTGGTTGTATTGCCGAAATAAATATCTAAAAGTACTTTTCCCCCCACAATAGTTCCCCATAGCAAGTGCTGAAAAAATGATCTATGTTCATGTTCAAGGGACAAAGCCTTCTAGCAGCCATAGTAATGATAAAATGACTCTTGTCCATCTGGAGCAAAGGAGAAAGTAGCGTGAAGTAATTATAGAGTGTTAAATCTGCAAAGGGGGAATTTAACTTCAAACTTTCACATGGAGGACCGCCGTTTGCTTCCCATTTCAAACAGTCAACACTGGTTTCTTTTAACCATGACCACAATGGTTCCCTAAGTGGATATTCTTGTAACCATGACAACAAGGTCTCCCTAACATTAACAGGATAATTAAAATCTTTTGAAGTTGCTTGTATGAGGCACTTATCCATTGTCAGTGTATTACCTACAGTAGATGGCGGTCGGCATGGCTCCAGTTTGGGGAGCAACAGGAGAAACGGAAGCAAAGCAATGTACTGCTGTGGACGGGGGCAGTTACTTTTGTGCCTAATTCTAACCAAACCCTGTAAAGTTGTCACAACAACGATCAAGGCAGGTTCATCATAAATGTTTTCTTGGCAATTGTGATGTCAGATCGGATCAGAAAATGTTTCTATGTGTCGTTCTGGAGGGTGTGAATAAACAATGGATTTTAGCATTTAACTTGGAGGACTTCCAACAGATGAAACCCTTTAGGAGAAAAGCAAAACATCTTTGATTAAAACTGTATTCACCTTCATATAGAAATATTTAATAGATGTATATCATTTATTGTTATTTTGCTAGCAACAGCCATTTATTGTGGTCACATTGTGTGAGCAGCTCATTTCTATTGCTATCAGTTAATCTCACCCTATATTAAAGCCTCACTATAATTTAAGGTGGCACACAGTGTTAGCACCAGTGTTGGGACGCTAACTCTGTTACTTTTGGCAGTAAATAGAACTCTTAATGATTTTTAAAAAGAAATAAAGTGACTAAATTACCGTTGTCCAAAGGCTTGTTACTTCACTACTTCTTATGCAAGTGGTGTTTTTATTGAATTAGGCCGGTTTAAAGTTGTGATTGGGTGGAAAACTGTCTACTACTTGGGGGTGTAGGAGTCGCAAACCATTCGATAGGTGCTCATCATCTTGTAGTAGCCTAATGAGCGGAGGTCTGAGAGGTGCAGAGCAGCAGTAACAGGGGCAGCGGCAGCCAGCAAAACCATCGCAACAGCATTCACCAGAAAGACATTCAACCCCTTCCCCCTGCTCGGTTCAGGTACCAATGGACAAGAGTAAACCTGAGAAGCTGCTCTGGAGGGAGATTTGTGACGGAGGACAGAGGGGCTTTCAGGACAACAAAAAGAAAACAGACGAAATTAATTAAGTGTGCATCCTTCGGCCCAGCTGTTCTAATTGGTAGCTTCAAGGCCCTGGGCAGCGGCTGTGACCGGGGAGCGGTCGCGTGTCCTGGTTGAATGGATAGGTGCAAACAGACAGCGGCATCCAGCTGCAGACAGCTGTCAAACTACGATAAGGAAAGATACCCCTTTATTTTGATTTATATTTTTTATGGTAGGCTGTATACACAACAGCAGTTAGGTCATTATTTGGTGCTGTGACCAATTTAATTTGTCCACTTTGATACTGAATAATTTCTCTGGCTTGTTTTTAATTATTATTTTCATAATCTTGAGAACAATTATTTATTTCTATGTAATATTACACTGTGTTTCAGCTAACAAGGGAAGGCCAGGCTTACATCTGTGTTTTAACAGATGTTAAGGTATGCGGGCAATAGATTGTGATGTGATAAAAAAAATAATATCTGTTGGTTGTGATTGACATTAATGCCTGTGGAGGTGTAAATAAAAAGGTGTTGAACAAATATCCTTTGTGTTTGTATCTGTACAGCCTACATTACTTAGTAGAGTCCAGGGCTGTGATGTGACAATATGTATTAACTGTCAAGTTGATCAACAGTGTTTATATTATTTGATACTGTAACAACAGCACTGAAATAAAAGCTATAGCCACATTAGCAATGGCAGCATTTCAAAATAGACATTTTAACAGTAACTAAAAGGTTAATTATCAAGGTTACACATTACTTTTTGGTGGAAGTAACCAGAAAATGAATTCATTTATTTTTTAATAAGATTACTCATAACTCATGCTCATCGCCCGCTGAACAGTGAGGCCGACTTTCAGCCCAAAATAAACTTTGAGGTGCTGTACTTGGCTGGCGTAACGCAACAACGTGAAGCTGACAGGGAATAAAACGCTGCCATTTTGTTTTAGTAAAATCCACATTTAAAAACTACAGTTAAACTACCTGTTTACTTGTTGAAGTAGAGTTTCAACAGTGGTATTCCACAGAGGAACGGGGGCTTTTTGGGGGACTGGGGCAGGCAGCGCTGATCAGTTTGCTGGACAATAATGGCTCTCTCAAGTAACACACAGCTGTTGTGTAAGCTGGAGAGCTGTGGCGTACGGAGCTTATCAGCTACAGCCACCGCCTCCTTCTGTAAAGTCTCTATCTCAACCAAATAAAGAAGAAATAATTATCACTTTTACTGTTTTTGTTGTTGTTTCTGCTGCTGCTGATGTTAATCTTACAATCATTATAATTTTAAATTACAACAAAGCTCCTATTCAACAAGGGATAACGTCAACACGTTCAATTATAATTTCTTTAGAGTTAAAGAAGAAGGCTTTTTTCCCCCTCATCATTTCCTCTTTTCGTTCTCGCTAATGAACAACATGTCAGTTTTTCTTTGTCCTTGTGCTGGAGTGTTACTCTTATTATTAGTCTATATGCTTTGCCTATTTGCCTGACTCTAAGGTTATACTGTGTCATTCTTAATTAATTCTCATAACTCAGTTAATTAACGCAGAAACATGTGGAGGCTGTGTGTTTGATTTCATGGTCAGTGTGTTGTGGCCTTGAGAACTTGTGCGGCAATGTGTAATAAGTTTTGTGGTAACTTTTAGTGCTTATATAGTTTTTATTCCAACACTGTGGAAATTCTGTAGTCATCTCATTACTTTAGACATAACATTTACTTGATACAAGGGTAATTATTGGCTAACATAATGGAACTTTAAATTAAGCCTCATTGTTACAGTGACAGTGCCCTCTAAACACAGGAGACAGAGGCAGTGAGAGGACATGTTGAGAGGAAACTAAAACAGGACTATTTGAAAATCAGTTGCTGGCCAAAAACGGGTAATTATTACAAGTGAAATATCCAGCAACAAGCTCTTACACACTTCATTCTTTCATCTGTCGCCCTTTGTTTGTTATTGAGACACCAATCCTCAACATGTCTCTGCAGGAGAGAAGCAGATACACGCTTAGATCGTCCCTAATTATTCTGTGACATCAATATGAAGAATACAAATTAATGTGAACTCGTTATTCCATGACACAGTTTGCTGTATTTGCCTACAGTCATCACAATCATCTCTTTTTTAACGAGCAAGACCGTCCTATTGACGTTATTCTGGCTGTTATTAGGGGTTAGTGGAATGGGGAGGACTGTGATTGGGTTTCATGCTTTGTTCCCGTCATACATGTGCTGTAAGTTTGATACCTGTTGTAAGTATGTATTGTGTAACCCTGTTAAAATTGAATAAAAATATTCTTGATTACATTTACAGGGGACCTATTATACTTGTCCCTTATTTTCTGTCATATGTATGATGTTACAGTGCAGGTTGTTCATATTAAAAAGGGGGAAAGGGGGAAAAAAGGGGGATGACATGCAGCAAAGGGCCGTGAGCTGAAATTGAACCTGCA
The DNA here is from genome assembly GCF_006386435.1 of Epinephelus moara. NCBI lineage: Eukaryota > Metazoa > Chordata > Actinopteri > Perciformes > Serranidae > Epinephelus > Epinephelus moara. The sequence goes on from NC_065509.1 coordinate 28,361,865, forward strand.
GCCACCACAGCAAGGACATTGCCTCCATATATAGGACACCCGCTCCACCCACTGAGCTACTGGGCACCCCGCAAGTTTTGATATTACACTGCTACATGTAGCTACATGCAAATGTCAGGGAAACATGTAATCTTGTTCCAGTGTCTCCCCGCTTTCGGATCATACTCATACTGGAACATGTTCGAGTGTGAAGATTTTGTTTTAGAAGCTTTTATTGTTGATTTTTCACGGTAGAAATTGCTGCTATACTCTGTTACAGCAATTACTCGGCTGCAAGCACACTGCTACATGTAGCTACATGCTAACGTCAGGGAAACATGTAATCTTGGTTGCCAACTTAACTTCTCCCAGATTCTGGATCCTATTCCAGCTGGAACATGTCACAGTCATTTCCCAGCTTCAATGACGATGCAGAGACACTAAGATACGGAAGACCCAGAAACGCTGACAAATCGGAGCAGATAGCTTTTTTGGGAGGAGGGTTCACAGATACAGGCACTAAAACTGAGTGTCTCAGAGAGAGGGTGAATACAGGTGTTCCAGCATAGACAGTTTGAGGTAAATAAAGTGTTTTTTGAACATAAAGGATATACTATATATAGAGAAGTGATCCCTCTCAGTCGACACTTATGCCCCACTAAAAGTGTGTGGCAGGGTATTTATCTGCAGAGACGCTGCCCTCTGCCTATATTTTCTTATTGTCTTCTTATTTCGCTGTAATCTGGATGTTTCGGGGCATGGCACACAGGTGAGGTCGGGAAAAAGGTGGCGACTAGGTGCCAGACCATAAGCAGCATGCATCCAGGAGGAAACTAAGAAAATCGTGGACACAGCTCCAAAAATGCTATGTCAAGGCAAAATAGTTTTAAATTTAACTGGTAAGTGTAGAAACCATCAACAATTCCTGCATGAACTTTTAAAGCTTCATTTTACAATAATACATATGTCCCTTTCAAACGTTGTAAACGTCATTGTCCTCGTTATTCCATTCATCCTTCATGATGGCATAGAAACAACCAATAGATGGCACTAGAGGGCAAAGTGAAAAGCTTTAAACGATAAACGCGGCAACAGTGGAGGAAGTCGTAATGACGTACATTTTAAAGGAGGCAGTGTTGAAGACTGTGATGGTCTGTGAGGCCATTAAATACATACTGACATGTAGACGGAGAATTCTTTTCACTGTATTGCCAATTTGTTCCGTTCCACCATTGTTAAAATGTCTTCTATGTCTCCTACGGTCGTATCTTGCTTGAACTGAGCTACACTTCCCCCACAATCTCTGGTGGCACTGCTCTGTTTTGTATGTATCCATAAGCTTTCAGAAAGCATACACATACAAACAAAATGAACACAGAGCACGGACAGAGGGCTCCATCCATGTAAGTTCAAGTATGAACCTGAAAATGAGCATGATAGGTCTCGTAAAATCAATCTCTTTGACTCCTGTTTGCAAAATTCATGACTAACATAGCAGGAGCATAAGAATAACAGATCAGAGAAGGGCGTCTGTTTTGTATATATAATCCTTAGCCTGTGAGGAGGTGCATGTGCAGGTGTACCAGCAGACATCATTATTAATCCTAAAAATCCAAACACAAGACTGGAACCTGCTTTCATCCTAAAATTAATCGACACATTTTTAATTCCCTGATTAACACCAGGCATCAACAAAATCTATAGTTACTGTTTTATGATGCTGTTAGAGGTCAGTAATGATTGTAAACGCAGCAGTAAAACATGCCAATTAACAGCGAGCCAATTATGATGATGAAACACACACAAAACAACTGTATATGCGATCAAAAACACATATTGATCTGGCTTTTTAACTGAGTTGTCCTCCTCTGACCTCGATGCAGGTTTTGGTTTGCAGGTCTTTAAGTAAACAGAGCTAATGTACGAAGCGTGTCTCCAGTCCTCGAGCCCTCATTGTTCTTTGCAGCTACAGCAGCACGATGTTTTCACTCCTTTGGGGATTTGATTTGCTCCATATAAACCATTCAGCATGCCTGGGTACAGTGTGTGCACAGAACCTGATTATCTTCTCCTGGTAGTCACACAGTGGATGTAGCAGTCCAAAAAAGTCCAACATTGTGTCTAATCTGTGCGAAACCACCTCTGATTTGTTCTGTGCCAGATGATGGGCGTGAAGGCACAGCTCTCCTCATAGCGTCACTCTTGTTTAATCTCAAAGTGGATATCCATCAAATATTTCATGGGGCCCCTGATTCCCCATTGGTTTGATTTATCATTAAAGTGTAACAAAGTCTGTTGGCGTCTGTCCCACATGTCTTGAAGCTGTGATTTCTTCTTCATCAATATCTTCACTCCCTGGATTTCTTCACCCAGTGTGACATGCATGACGTCAATGGGAGTCTCTCAAGTAAAAGAGAATAGGCTTTGTATGAGGCCTGAATTAATCATTACAAGCAGGACTGTAGTCAAGATCAACTTAATGGAGTCGAAGTCAAGTCCAAGACCAAAGGCAGCCCAGACCAAATTAAGTCCTGTTCAAGACCATAACAGGGCATCTGTGGGGCTAGGACGATGTGCTTATTAGGGCCCAAGCACCATGTGGTGCTTGGGCCCTCATGAAATCCTAGGGATTTTTATTCTTCCTCCAAATGACTCGCATTTTTGAGGGGCTTTACATACTCAGAAACTCTTGAAATTCTGCACACACATCACATCTGGTGAAACATTTGATATTTTAGGAAATTCCAAAAAATGACTCAGTAGCACCCCCTACAAAATTTCGACAAAGCAGCCCACGGAGCTGGTTTGACCTACATGTAGCAATATTGGTAGGCACATGTAACATACCAAGACGTACAAAAAGTGTCTTGGAGCCATGCCCTAAACCCAACAGGAAGTCAGCCATTTTGAATTAAATGTGTAATTTTTGTGCATTTTTGGCCATAGTAGACACAGGAAGTGGTATAAAATGTGAACAAAGGTCAGTCCAACGCCCACACTCTATGAAGGATATACCATCTCACTCCAGTGTGCAGGGTCTGACTGTAGTAGAAAAGGACAGCTGCGTCAGCCGTCGTCCTGCCAGCACCCCCTTGATGCACGGAGGTGCGAGGGCCCGTTCATTGTTGCTGCTTTAATTTCCTGATTTGATATCACAATACTTAGGCACTGTTTCGATAAGTATTGGAATTTTTATGATTCAAAATTACAGTTTATTGCAATTTTTGTTAACTTTTTTAACACTAGACCATGGAAAAATCAAACAAAATCAAACACTTAGGGAGCTTTCCCACCTGTAGTTTGGTTCATTTTGTCTGCACCAGAAACAAATATGATATACTGTTGTATTTTTGTTTTGGTTTGGTTCCTGTTCACACTAACTTTTTGCAAACAAGCCAAGAGGAGTGAACAAGAAGTTCTACCAACTGGCAGGTAACTCGTTGATTGGACAGTTTTGGTGTTTGTCATCCTGCACCATCAGGACCCACGCGGGGAAATTCCAGTGATAGACAAACGTTTATGCAGCAGCACTTTAATGCTTCTCAAGTATTTATGTTGTCTGGTGTCACAAAGAGCTCATGAAGAAATAACTGATTATAAGCATTATCAGGAGGCTATTATAAGACTAACATAGAGACAGGATGAAAAGACAGCGTCTTGTACAGTAATGACTCGGAGCTTAATACTGTGGGATCAAATTGACTTAATAGACTGACAAAGTACACAGGGTCGGATACAATGATGGCAGTTTTAATGGCTTTTTAATCAGGGAAAATAACCTCACTGACGTATATATGTGTTACCATGGTTACATGTATGCATTAGTATAAAAAGGTCATGGTATATACACGACCTTTATCAAGATCAATTATGAGAGTGCAGACAGATTTCACCATCAGCAGATGGATTTGTTTTGGTTTGGCTATTGACGTCATGCTAAAATATCTGCTATCATAAAATCCTGTGGTTGGTTCGTTTTCATTCACATCACAAACCAGCTGCACCAGAGTCCATTTGGAAGCAGACAGAGACCCACCTTTTTGAGTGGTCTTCGTTTGGTTATTTGTTCTGCACCAGGGTTCAATTGACAGCTTTCACACCAGTCCAAATGAGCCGTACTAACCTTGCAAACAGACCTGAGTCTGTTTTACCAAATCAAACAGGTTAGGTGTCAAAGCGCCCTTATTGAGTCTGTATATCATGAGGCATGTTCCCAAAAACAATGCACATCCCATGCCAGTCAGTCTTTCTAACTTTCATTTCAGCAGCATCATAAACTGCATAGAAAACTGGTAAATATTTGATGGTCTTATTTTTTGTAATTTTACTCCCGTTAAGCACTTTCTGACCTAGCTCTGTAAAAGGTGCAGTATTAAACAAACGTACTTATTAAAATGTATATTACATGTACAGTGGAATGAATACAAAATATTTATTTTTTCAAGTTTTGAAGTAAACTTATATGCTACATATAGCTTTCCCAGCTCATCAAGATAACGCAGTGTTTCCCATACCTACAGATTTTTTTTATTTTTTTTTTCTGAATAAAATCTTATTACATTGTAGTACTATATGTAGCACACTGAATTTCTCAGCCCCTCACCCTACTCTCTCGGTTTATCAGACACCAAATGAGACAAGAATTAGCTAGCTAGCTAGCCACCCTGCAGTCCCTCCACCCCTCCTAACTGCTATGAGACTTTTTACTGCAAGGAAAGCGGGTGGAAGCTCCAGAGATGGTCTAAGTTGTGACAACGCCTTGATGCAGCGACAATAAATCTTGCTGACCCAGTGGGGAGTTTGCACTGGGCTGGCTAAATTCGAGCTGCCCTTCGAAAAGCTAAATGTGCGTGCCCTTGAACCATCTGCAGCTGTCTGCTTTCTCACTTCAGCTTTGTTTTTCTTGAAACAGATGTGACATCACATTATTCGTAGATTACAACAATGAAGGTGGCAACTTCTTTCCACCTCCGTATTTGAATTTTAGCAATTTAGGCACTGAGAAATCGATTTAAAAAAACAAAAAAAAAACCACACTACTTTAGCCAATGGTTCTGAGTCGGTGGGTCAAAAGTGGGGTGCGAGTCCATTCTGAATGGACTGCAAGTGACTCGCAAATGTGTCAGGTTTGGAAATAGTTTGAAAAGTGCCATTTCCTGCTATAGAGTAAGTGACTACTTGACAGAGACAGCGAACTAGCTCTACGACATGGCAAAATGCAAGTATGACGTTGAATGTATTAAACTGTGTGGACACTGAGCTAATGACTAAGGAGAAATCTGGACTCTATGGCTGGACCAGTTGGAAACCACTGACTTGAGCAAATCAATTTTTTTCACACCCCTACGCAACAGTGTTTTCCCAGAGCTAACATAGTGATTAAAGGGATAGATCAATTATTTTGAAGTGGGGTTGCATGGTGTACTCATCTATAGACAGTATATTGCAAACAGTAGATGCCAGTCGGCACACCCCCAGTTTGGAGAAGCAGGCTGGAAGCTAAGCTGTGAATCTCAAAATGATTCTCAGGCAGCGGTGAAATCCTTAAAGCGACTGAATGATTGATGGCAGAGTCCCACACACATCTGCCATCCAACCTCTAACCCATCTAGCAGCTGAGGTTTTCACCCCTGACCTTGAGCAATAGAATTATCATTAACATGTAATTGGAGCTCAATAAGTCCTGCAGGCATTGTACTGTAACATGCCTGTGAGCGATGTAGGCAAAGTGGAGCACAGAAGCACCAAAGGGCATTGCACTAAGCTTGAGATTCCTGTGGGGGGAGCTCGCAAAGGAAGGATGAGAAGAATAGAGGCGGGGGGTGAATAAGTATTAGAAAAGAAAACAGCACACAAGAGCAGCAGAAAAGTAAAGAGTGAATTAGAATGAAAGAGACCTTGAATGAGGAGCAAATCAACAGATATATCTCTACTTGTGAATAGAGATAGGAATATTGTTGTAATGACAAAAACAGACGGAGACAAATACAGACTCAGAGGTCTCCCTTTGCCCTCAGACAGACGCTGAGCGTGGGTGGCTGGCTCTCTGCAGTTATCCGAGCCATGCGGCAAATAAAATTCATAACATGCCACTGAGACACCCACAACAACCTCAGTGGGCAATTCCCTGCAGTGGAAAACAGTGGACACCTCACGATGTGGCCTGGCCCGAGTCTCAAACAATGCCTGGTATTGTATGTGGTTGACACTGTGGTGTTCAGCTAAGTTACATGTGAAATCTATTTGAAGCACTCGTACCTTTTAACTGAGGAGGCACTCTGTGCTGCTTCTGCTACACTGGGGCAGATTTGTGATGATTCAGCAACAAGCTGTCGTGTGTGTGACTGCCATAGTATGCAAAGTACAGCTGGTCTCAGTGGAAATACGGCTTGATCACATCGCTAACACTAACATACGCTGAGCAGGAGATGAGTTACAAAAACACACTGATGAGTATGTGCCATTCTGCTGACATTAAAGACATTTTTTGGGGGGGTGGGGGCACACCATTCCCACATACAGTAGAGAACGTTTTTAAATACTACGATCAAGTACAATTCTGAGGTATTTGTACTTTACGTAAGTATTTTCATTTAAGGCTAATTTATACTTCTACTCCATTACGTTTCAGAGGCCAATATTGTGCATTTACTTTTGACAACATTAGTCACTTTGCAGATTCTAATTATTAAGACAAAACTTTGTACAAAGAAAAACAGAAAGAGAGAAAAAGAAAGAGAGATCGAAAGAAAGAATGAACGAGCGAACGGAAGAAAGAACTAAAGAACAAAAAGAAAGAAAAAAGAAAGAACAAACGAACAGAACGAACGAAAGAAAGAAAGAACGAATGAAAGAAAGGACCAACGAAAGAAAGAACAAATGAACAAAATAACGAACGAACGAAAGAAAGAAATGAAAGAACAAAAGAAATAAAGAATAAAAGAAAGAACAACAAACAAACGAAAGAAAGAATGAACAAAAGAAAGAAAAAATATGAAATAAACCAACAAAAGACTGAAAGAAGGAAGGAAAGAACTAAAGAAAGAAGGAACAAAAGAAAGACAGAAAGAAAGAATGAGTGAAAGGACGAAAGAAAGAAAGAACAAATGAAAGAACAAACAAACGAACAAACGAACAAAAAATAACCAACGAAAGAAAGAAAGAAAGAAAGAAAGAAAGAAAGAAAGAAAGAAAGAGAACGAATGAAAGAAAGAAAGAAAGAACAATGAAAGACCGAACAAACAAAAAAAGAAAGAATGAACCATATAGGGTTCTTGGACTTGTCCTCATTGGAGAACCTTTTTTGCTTTCAGAGGGTTCTACCTAAAACCCAACATAAAGGGTTATACTTAGAACCATCTGTGAAAAGACCAACAACAATCATGGTTCACATGCACATATTTAGGGGGTGGAGATTTTATTACATCACTACTACTACAGCCTCTAGGTTGGGAACCGAAACTCAGTTCCAAATAAGAACCAAATACAAAGTGCCAAGTACATTGTACCTGTAAAACAAGAGGAATTTCTGCAGACCATGTGGTGTTGTATGGCATGAAATGATGGAAGAGATATGAACTAGTAAGAACACGCGCAAAATTAAGATTCTAGACAAATCTGCATTTAGAAGAACCACTTGACACGTAGGGAAACGTGGATATTTGAGGGCGGGAATCTTTTTACACCCATGCTTCAACAATGTTTAACAAACTCTTTCTTCCAAAAACAAAACCTCTAAAAAATGTTTTTTTCAGAAGCAAATGGTTCTGGGTAGAACCTCAGCCCTTTAAACATAACACCTTTCCAACTCTTATTTCTTATTATTTTTTAGACAACACAAGGCCCAAAAAACACATGCATCAATGGAGAGTTATCGATGGAGGGGGCTGCAGCCAATGGACAGGTACCACCATCAGCAAATATACATACAATTAAGTTACAGTTAATACTTTGATGCTAATACTTTTGTACTTATTCGTAAATAAGGTTTTGAATGCAGGACTTTTACTTGTAACAGAGTATTTGAATACTGTGGTATTTATCTAAGTAAAAGATCTGAGAGGTTCTTCCACCACTGCTCTCATGTACTAAAATTACAGCCAGCAGCTGGTCAGCTTAGCTTGGAATTTGGAAGTTGTCATAAGCTTCATTTCCTCCTTTTTAAAATATGTTTAAGTCGTGTTTACTGAGTAAATAGCTTAAATTTGCTGAAACCACCCACAGTCTCATACTGTATTTTCCTACACAATAGTTACAGATGGCTAAATGGCCTCAGCAATATGCTTGCAGTAATAAATGTCTCTTTTACATATATTCATAATCATTCAGCGGTGATTATGATAGACATAGCGCAATACAGTGTTGCCGTCTACTTGTTTGGTGTTATTAAATAAATCCTGCGTAAGACATTAAACCAGAACTTGATATAGCAGAAAACACACAGCAATATGAACAGAATGTCTACATTTTTTGCCAGTGGCATCAAAGCACTGTTTCGTAGTCAATAACACATGCTACACAGCTGTGAGTGTGGGTAGAGTGGCTCACAGTGTAATGATTTCGCCTACTTTCCATACAAGATGCCAAAAAAGTGATCAAGTCCCTAACCTTCTGTTATCAGTGCTGAGTCCAATTAGCTGAGCGACACTGTGTCACACTGATAAATTCTCTGTGCCACTGCCATCTGTAAACATTAAGGAAATGCATTTAGTGCACTATTTACTCCTTATCTTAATTTGTTATATTCTCTGGGTGTTTTCAGAAATGGGTGCTTTCACATCAGTATCAAATTTTGAAGAACTGATTATTCTTGAGCCGTGCTAGCTCCAGGGAGGGCAACGTGGGTCTGTCGGTCAGTTCACCACTTAGGTCCAGACTAATATATCTCAACTACTGGATGGATCAATGTGAAATGTATTGAGATATTCAAAGTCCACAGAGGATGAATCCCAGTGACTCTCATAAGCCCCTGACCTTTTCTCTAGAACCACCATGAGGTTAAAGTTTTTACATATCCAGTAAAATGGCTCAACATCTCCTGGACATATTGCTACAGAGTGTGGTACAGACATTCATAGTTATCAGAAGATGAATTCTCCAGTGGTTTTCCCCTCGGAATTAATTGTCATCACTGTGGTCATCTCCTGACCACCATCAGGTCAATGACCTGCAAAATCAGCCCAGTCATCAGAATCAAATGGTCGGTGTTGTACGTTTCTGCAAACCATGGATATGTAAATTTGTAGTTCAGATTACATGTATATAAACTGAGTTTCACATCAGGAGGAGGGTGGGAAGGTGGACAGTATGACACCAAGGCAAGGTGGCTGCCAAGTAGCTGACAGCAGAAAACCACTGTTAAAAGTGGGTATTTTCTGACATCAGATTGGGACATATCTGGCCATGTTTGTAGCGACAAAAGCAGGTATTTTTTGACTAGACATCGATGCATTTCCCAGTTGTTTGTAGTGACAAAAGTGGGACCTGTCCATTCATCTTTGTAGCAACAAAAGCAAGTATCTTTTAAAGAGAGTTCAGGACGTTTTCAGTCGTGTTTACTGGGACAAAAACAGGTATTTTTTAACTAGAGTCTGGGACTTTTTTTTAGCTGTATTTGTAGCCACAAAAGCAGATACTTCCTAATGAGAGTTCAGGACATTTCCAACTGTGTTTGTAGCCACAAAAGTGGGTATTTTTTGACTAAAGTTCGGGACAGTTCCAGCTGTGTTCATACCCAGAAAAGCGGGTATTTCTGAACTAGCATTTGGAGCAATTCCAGACGTATTTGTAGTGACAAAAGCTGGTATTTCTTGACGCAAAGTCAGGATGTTTCCAGCCATGGTTGTTGCATCAGAAGCAGGAATTCAGGACATTTGTAGCCATGCTCGTAGCCACAAAAGCAAGTATTTTTCCCTGAAGTTTGGGACATTTCCAGCTGTGTTTGTGGTGACAAAGGCAGGTATTTTTTTAATTAGACTTAAGGACATTTCCAGCTGTGTTTGTGGTAACAAAAGCAGGTATTTTTGTAACTAGAGTTGGGGATGATTTCAGCCATGGCTGCAGCAACCCAACCACCTATGTTAAGCCACAACATAAGGTTTTCCTAAACTCTACCACATGTCACCGGCAGCATTGTCACTGCTTAACATTTTAATCAAAGTGTAACAAATTTCAAGTATCCACATATAAGCTTCATATTAAACATACAAATTTAAAATATCCCTGGTTTGCATTAACATACAATGCTAGCATTTATTCTGACAACTGGGTTTGCACAACTAATGAAATTCCCTTCAGCCTCAGGTGAAATGTCTTTTGTGCAAATATTAGCATGCTAACAAGGTTATTTCAGATGGTCAGCGTGGTTAACATTCTACCTGCTTAACATCAGCATGTCAGCACTGTCATTATGAGCATGTTAGCGTGCTGATATTGCCATGAGCTCAAAGCAGCTCTGTGCCTCAGTATAGACTCACAGCGCTGTGAGCATAACTGCAGACTCTGTTTAAGAAATAACTACAAAAGTACAACAGAGGAAGTTTAATTCAAATCCAGTCAAGGTACTGTATACTATAGGGTATAATGCACAACAATTTAAAGGATAGAAGGCAGCAGCTATGACTTGGAACAGAGCCCCAGCCACCTGTCAATCAATGCCAGACAGGCCATTATAAAGCCAGTCGTCTGCACTTGTCCAGCCGCCGGTATTAAACGCAGTCAGACATTTCCTCTGGACAGCATCACCCTCAAGGTTAGACAGCTTTTCAGTGAAGCTCTTTCTCATTCATTCATTCTTATATTCTTCTTTCCCTCTGCTCCTCCCATTTACCCACATCCCATCTCTCCTCTGTGATGATTTAATACCAGCTGTCTGCTCTCTCCTTCTCCCTCCTTCCCTCCCTCCATCGACTCCATCCTTTATTCCTCCCTTTCTCTCTTAGCCTGATGAAGTCAGAGTGCAGCTCTGGTATAAACAGCCACTGCAGGCCATCCATAGTGATCTCATTACACAGGACTGCAGGGGAAACTGTCTTAACCAATTTCACAACTATCCTTCCTTAACCTCCCCCTCCCTCTTCCTAGATACATCAGGGTCAAGTAAGCAATTAAGGGGCCAATTGTCTAAACAGGATGCCAGTTGAATTGAAGAAACAGAAATGATGCGGCAAGCCTGGACAGTTTCCAATTAAGCATCAAAGAATAACACGAACGCCCTCTAATTGTTTTGCACTGGCAAACCTCTCAAGTGTAACTAGTGCAATGGCAGTATTAACCCATATTATATTCATAATTAATAAGCTGACTGGAAGGAGCACTGAAATATGCATTATTGTGTGACAGCACATTATTAGACAATACTTTTTTAATTGCCTAAAAACCAAATGTAAATGGCGACAAGAAGAATCGTCGGAGGAAAATGGAAAACAAACAGAAAGACAGACAATATATATAGATGTTAGACATCATTAGGCTCTATTTCCCTGTGTGACTTAAACCTAAACATATTAGCATAGTGTCTCCCCACAGATTCAATCATAAAAGGACAACTGCCACAGTAATTAAAAGTACAATTCTTGCATAATATTTGGCTTAAAAAGTATTAATTCACAGAGAAATGAGTTTCTGTATGAAATAATAACTTTGATTAAAGTCCCCCTCCACTAAAAATGTGTTTTTCTTATTGTTATGTCTCCTAAAATGTCTGACCTTAACTACACTGACTTGTATCTGTGCAGAGTTTGTCACTAGAGACATGTTTTCACATTCCTTTATTGAAGGTGGTGATGTTTGTGCATTTCCATAAAATCTGAGATTCAAATGTGAGCCGGGCAAACTAAATTAGGTACATTGCTGACACAAAAGCCAATCGCTGTCTAATATAGCAAACACATACTGACAGGTAAAGCAGACTTGACAGTACTGGGAGCAGAGTTAGCATTGGCATAGCAAAACTTTTGACAGCAAACGTGGTAGAGTGGGCAGTTTTGGGATGTAAACATGGCCGTGGAGCTTCCCTCCACTATCTACAAATAACGTTATTGTTGTAGATATTATCGTGTGTTTAACAACCACTAAGGCTGCGTCAGCCACTGCCAGTTAGTCTACAAGCTAACAAGCTAAGAAACAACATAAACAAAAGATGCTAACCATACTTACTATTGTGACACATCTTAGATCACAACAGACTCATCAGAGTCTGAGTGAGGCTTACACATGTAGGGCTGAATCTCTCTGATGTTTCCTCTAACACTAATGCTAGCCATCGTGAGGCACACTGTTCTTTCACCTGTCAACCAAGCATCAGCAGTGCCAGAGAAAGCGAAAAACAAAAGCGAAACTTTTACAAACCTGACACGTTTATAAGTCATTTGCCGTCCATTCAGAATGGACCCGTGACCAACTTTTGGACCGCGACCCACCAGTTGGGAACTACTGCTTTAAAAGGTGTCTGGAGAGGGATGGGACTTAAAGCCAAAAGCCATCAGACTCATCCAGTAGTTCCATTACGCATCTCTATACAAACTGGGTGTGTGGACAATTTACAGAAACTGGGTTATAAAGACACAGGAAGTTGTTGTGGCTTTTAGTTTTGTGTTCCGCAGAAATGCTGGGGGTTTCATTCAGCAGACCGCTCCTTAAACTCAGTGAATCTCCATCAACCAGATTGTCTTTAAAAAAAGACAGTGATGGCTTGCTAGAGGCGAACAAACAAACTGAGTGAAGCTGAAACTGATCAGATGTTTCCTTGTGAAAATTATCTGTGCTCTGAACAAAGTCATAAAAATAAATCAACCTTTTTCATTTCTTTTTCTTTTGAGCCAACTTCTTCACAGAAAAACAATCAGCGGTTTACAGCTATTGTTGCCACAGAACAGACGATCGCCTCTGAAGTTTACAAATGCATCTTGGCTCTGAAAACATCATCCCTCCAGACCGTTACAGTAAACACCACGATGAATTTCCTCTTACCGGATGTTGTGGGATTTGCGTTTGATCTCGTTCCAGCAGAGGTTCATTTCTCCTGTTTGGTGCGGGCCGCCTCCTCTCAGTCTCCTGCACTCGGTCCCCTCCTCCTGCCCCTCACCGTCCACTGTGGACTGGCACGGCACACAGTGGCATCCCGGCCACGAGGGCCGCCCCGCAGCTGAGGACAAGACACAGGAGGGACGCCCAGGTGAGTATTACAGTCAGCTGATTAGGGTCATTAAAGGCTGATTTTAATTTATTTTCTTAAGTTTCTTCTGATATATACAGCTACAAGGGCAGGATTACAACATCTGTGGCTTTGATGACCCCGGGGTTAGTATTAAACAAGATGTTGCGGTAGACAAGGCGAAACAACAAAGGACTGTCAGACTGAAAGAAAAGAAACCTTGCTTATCCTCTGCCACAAAGCAACATCATCCGTCAAGGCGCTGCACCACAGTTTACTTTGTAAAAGTCAAGCAAAAGATAAAATGATTGCTACAGGAATGACTATCCAAAGCTTTAAAATCCTACCTCGTATTATAGGTTATTTGATATTTATTTTAGTCTCTGATAAGCCTGTATCTGTTACTAAAACTTACTGTCTCACAGGAACCTGTAGCAAAACCACCAGCACGGCCCCTTGCACTGTTTTAACGCACGGCTGCGTTCAGTCTGAACACCCACTCAGAATAAAAGGGCAGAGAGCAACATAAACAGTAGATTATTCAAATCTTTACTGAGATTGTCTCATTCTTCTATAAACAAAAATATACTTTATGGCTTTTGACCATTTTAACATTTGAGCACATTTATGCCAAACTCAAAAAGTTTTCAAAAAGTAGAAATTCAACTGAATTACAGACCTACTCACTAACATGACATTCTCCGTTTCTGGGTTAGAAGCTCTTAGTTAGTTCAACACATGGATCGATTGCCGAAAAGGCCTAATGGGCACAGGTCCAGGGGCCCCAAGTGTCAGGGCCCCCCTGGCCTTCACCTACATAATGTTACTCACATTAACACATATCGACCAGGAAGAAACTCAAAATGACTGCGAAGAGATGCAAAGTAACTGGAAAGAGACAGAAAATGACCAAGAAATACACACAATTTCCTCACAGAGACACAAAATGATTTAAATGTGACACAAAAAAGAAAACAAAGTGACACAAAACGACCAATAGGAGACACAAAAATGCAAAACAGAGACACGGAATAAGAAAAAGATGCATATCATCTACAAAAAGATGCAAAACAACACCCAAAAAAGAAGCAAAACCACCTAAAATTCTATGTGTTTGACTCCTAATTTGGAGATATGGTGAGTTTTTTTGCACATCTTTGCCCAGGGGCCCACTGTCTCATAATCCACCCATGAGTTAAACATTTAAAGAATAAGTTTATTCACCTTCATGCAGAGAGTTAGATGAAAAGATTGAAATGCACTCATATCTGTGTGGTAAATATGTGACTATAGCTGGTTTAGCTTAGCATAAAGAATGGAAACAAGAGGAAACAGCTGACCTGACCTTCCAAAGGTAAGAAAATCCACCTACCAGCACCTCTAAAGCTCACTGATGTGTACAGAACTGAAAGTGTAAAAACACCAACTTTCTTTCTTATGAAAGGTTATGTGACAGACTTTTTTTGGCAATGATGAGTAACTTCCTGGAGTCCTGTGATGGCAGCACCTGCTGCACATTGCTTTAGTTTCATACATCATACTCCTAGTTAATGTTGTGTTGTTGGCAGTATGTGAGTTTCTATGAGTAGCACATTTACTTAACTTCTGTACAGTTATACTTTGTATTAAATTGTTCTAATTTGTTTTTCTTTGAGTTACCAGTGCTGAAGGTGCTGCTGGAGGGACATGTTTTCAGGCTGGAACAAAAGATGCACCCACTAAAACAGAGCTGTTAAATACAGGAAGTAGCCAATCAGGATATACCAAGTGCCTGCAAACTCAAGGGGTGATTCGGGTTTCTAGTTTGGAGTTTTGTTTTTTTCTATAGACTATATTAGTTTGTTCACTCAAAGAAACCTTTGATCTGTTTTGTCAGGTTTACAAATCATAATAAGACACAGAAAATGTCCATCCAATTGAGTTAAGTAATTCTAACATAAACCAAAAAACTACCATTTATGTGATAAAATCAAATAAAACTCAAATGAAAAGACCATGACATATGCTGATATTTATTAACACATTTGAAATACATTTATCAAATTCAAATAAGTATCTATGAAATACAACATATCAACAGTAATTACATAACCTTTATTAAGGTAAATTTGATAAATTATATGAGTAATAGTTACATAAATTCCCAAAGTATTCATCTCAGTTTTATTTGATTATTTGATTAATTACAAGAGTGGTACTTTTTTGGTTTATGTTAGAAGTATCTGACTCATCTGGATGGAAATTTTCAATGTAAATGAAATATATAAAACTGACGAAACCGACCAATAATGTGTACTTTATATAGACAGACTATACTGGTAGACCAATTGCCCTGTTTTTGTATAATTCATAGTTTGGGTGGTAGTGTTTGTCTTTGTGTTACCCCCTTTGTTTTAAAAATGGTCTGACCAGCCATCACATATGTTCTCCTTGTGGTCAGCTTCTTGTGATCGTTAGGTCCCTTTAGTCTGTTCAGTTTATGTTAAATTATTATAGCCTGAGTTTCTGTTAAATTGACCTCTTTTATGAGCCCATAATTTTGCTGTATATTTTAAAAATATTTTGTTTCATTTTCGGGTAAATAAAATCATCTTTTTGAAAATCCATCTGTGATTCCTCATGCCTGCCAGCTCGGTCCCGCTCACAGTCCCCTGCTGGCTGCCTTGAATCTCGTTCCAGAATGTCAATCCATTCCTTTAAAGCTGCTATAATCAATATGGCAGCGCGGTCACTCACAGCGACTGAACCACAGACCTACATTTATGAGGGGAACAGAAACAGGACTTAAAGCAGCTACAAGGAGTTTTTAACTGGTTATTAAACAGTTTCAGTTTTATGCTGATGCCTCGGTGTGACCCACATAAATAAACCAGACCATCAGTGAGAAGACTGGTTATTTCAATATAGTTATTTTTAATTCTTGCCATGGACCGGAAGAGCTTATTATGTTTTCATGGCAAAGTTTCGCAGTAAGTAGTAGCTTAGCAAGTTAAAACGAAGCAGGAGGAGATTTGTCTTTAGAGACTTTTATTTTTGACGTTATATTTTGTGGTGATGGCTGATACTGGAGCAGCTCAGCAAGGAGAAAAGAAAAGAATTGACCAAATAACAAAAAAAGGTAAAAGGGACAGCGATAAAGTGCAGGTGAAAGTTGGACCCAACCTTAGTCATTCAACAGATGAACATAATTGTGAGAGTTGAAAGGATTCAAAGCCAATCCTGAATTGGCCCTCTTCCACTGGGCTATATGCAAATAAATGAATAAATAAAATAAAATAAGATAAAATAAAATATAATAAAATTTTAGTAAGAGTAGTAATAATCTTTGCATTTCACTTTCACTGGAAAAAATATAAAAATAATGATGTGATTAGTCTAATTTTGATAATATTTCAATTGATCGTGCAGCTCTATATAAAATATGTCATTTTTATTTATGAAATATATTGTACAACATGGTTTGACACCATGATATAAATTTGCATTGGTGACTAAAACAGAATTTAGTTTGTTTCACTGTTGTCACATCACAGTTATTAATCTTACATAGCCAAAAATAGATACCGGTACCTCACTGCTGCATCCTGCAAACAGCTGTGTTTAAGAAAGAAAATCAGAGTAAAAATAAGTTTTCTGCGAGCCAGCTGAAGTGGGCTGCCTGGGATTTGCTGGGCGCTCAATCTGTAAAGCGCTGGCAGGGCTAGGAGTAGCCGGAGCTGCAATGAGGAGGGCCATTTTAATCATTACTGAAGCCACAGAGAAAGCCACTCGGTGGCTTTGGATAAAGAGGGCGAGCCCATTGCCGCTGCTGGGATGCAATGCGGGGCTTGATAAACCCTGGATGGGTCACCTGGGTGAGGGGGTCTGATGTTGAAAGACCCAAAACCCCCTATGACCCCAGGAACATCACTGATGATGCATCCCAGTGCATCCTAGAGATGTATCTTGAAACCTAACAAAGCAGGCAGTGGTGCTCGTGGAAACACTGCCATTTCTGTCCACAAGGGGCCGCCAAAATCAACACAAAATAAAACTTTCTTTAAGTTGCTTTAAAGTGGGTGATAATGTTGCTCCATAACTGCTGGTAAACAACCAACTTTTTGCTAATAGGTTCCAATATCATCCTTAAAGGTGGTAATATGTCTAGTGTTGTGTTTACAGCTTGTTTCTGCTGCCCCCAAGAGGCCAAAAAAATATGTTCATGCAGGTTTAAATCATGACCTGATCCATGAAACGGGAAACCCTGCCTGGGGAAAATTAATCCTTTAACATGAATAATCTGTCAAGTGCAAGACAACAAGAGTTATAGACTGTGTAGAGCATAACATTATTACCTCTGCGGTAGAGTACCTGACCAACTGCTGATTTAGTAGGCCAAAATCGTCTGAACAATACATCAGCCAGCAGATACGTGTACGTGTCTACCTCTAGGTAATATATTTATTTATTTATTTTTATTTCATTCATTGAAAAAATCTACCTTGTTAAAGAAAGCACAATATAAAAATGTGAAGCGCCACATACACTATAAGTCTAGTCAACAAATCAGAGTAAAACTGAACAACTTTGTCCTGTGTGTAAGATAGAAAACCTGGATCACAAGACACCAGTAGTTTCATCCTATTATTCCATTCCATTAAACACAAGGAAACAGACACAGACAAAAAGCCTCTTTTTTTCACAGACTTTTAGAGTGAGGGGGCATGTGAGGCTAGACTTGAAGAGGTGCAATCCCCTTGATGGAGCGTCGGGGAAGAAAATATCAAGGAGGCAGCCCATGCACACAAACACGCAAGCACTATCACACACAGAGATATGTACACACACACACACACACACACACACACACACACACACACACACACACTATAATAAGTGGCAGAAGAAGCTTTTCCCGGTTCACAGGTCATGATAAATCTTGTGTTTGGTCACTGGGCTGTCAGAGGCTTCCTGTCTTTTTCCATTCATTTCACAACCTTTACCTCAGCAGCTAACACCTTCAGCCTCATAACACACACACACACACACACACACACACACACACACACACACACACACACTCTATAACCCTGATGCTTTGTCAGAGGACTCTTATCACATTGGTTTTTTTGAACTGGTCAATCCGATTCCTCCCTGCTGGAGGGCTCAACCTCTAACCTCTAACAGCAGCAGTCAGTCCATCCATCTACAGCAACACACACACACACGAATCACACTCAAAATACAAGACTTCAATCTCTTCATGTGCTATCTTGTTTAAACACCTGATGTACATTACTCAACCTGATAAAGCCACCTCTAGGCCAAGCTAAATTCACAGAGTGCATTGTGGTTTTCAGAATCAGAGCTTTTCAGGTGGCTTCCATTCAGAAAGGCAGTGGCAGAAAACACTCCTTGCACATATCCTGGCTTAAAGGGCAGAATCAAATTAGACCCATCCAAAAAGTTTGATGACTTTGTAATAATTTCACAAAAACACACCCTTGTCCTTGCCTGCCGCTCCAGCCTGTTCCCACTTCCAACTTGTCAAATACCACAGCTTTGTCAGTGATCTCTGCGTCAGACACCAGTGTACACAGGCACCTTTTGTGGCATCATGATATGCACCTGGCAGCTGCTATTTCTTACGCTGCCAGCAACGAGTGAACTTGTCAAATCCTGCCCCTTTGTGACAGTATGATACAGGCCGGACGGTGGCTACTTCTGACGCCGCCAGCAACCGCCATGGTAACAATAGTGAGAAAGTCTGTGTAGGGCAGTTGAGAGGGGAGGTGGATGGGTCAAACAAACACTGGACTCTCATCCAGGAGCCCGCTGTTTGTTTCCTGTGTGAAACCAAAAGTCAACAGAGTTATTTCAATAACAACGTAGTGAGCTAATATGTGTAGCATGCTTCATTAGTAACATATATCACATGACGTATGGCACATGATGTGACATTACGTTAGTACGAACCGCACTTACTTTTAGCCAAACCATGATATTTTTTTGAAAAACCTAACCATGTACTTTGCCTAAACTAATTTGCCTAAAGTGTTTTACTTAGTTTGTAAGTTTATTTTGAAAAAGACTGTATGCATGTTAGGAGCAAAAACTGAACATTCCCTGTGAAAATGAAGATGTATTTTGAAAAGACACAATGCATGTGACAAGTATCAATTGAGATGCCATCTGTGACCGTCCAAAACTGACGCACAAGGGTACCTAGCGCATCATATTTTGACATGTAAGTCCACTGACAAAGGGACAGTGTTTGATGACTTGATGGGTTGGCTGCCCAGATCACAATTTGCCTGACCTCGATGCCTATCCCAGTGAGTGGTGGGCCCACAGGGCCATGGGTTAAGGCCTGGCCACCAGACATTCGCTGGCCTGCTCCCCTCTCAGGTCTGGCTGCAGATGGGGGCCCCAGCTTCCCTTTTATGGGCCAGTTGCTCCAGTTCCTTCTTTCTGATTTATTAGGGTCTGGTCAGTCACTCATGGTCAAGCCACTCCCCTGGGACTTCTTTGCTTTGGGAGACCCTACCAGGAGCTATTGCTCTGGACAACACAGCTCCAAGGGACACGCAAACCCCTCTACCACTTTAACATCGCAATTCTTGGAGGGTAAGGTTGTGGATATGAATGACCAAAGAGTGGCTAGGCTCAGCCTTAGAGACAGGGTGAGGAACTCAGAGGGGCCAGTTGAGGTGGTTCAGGCAACTGATCAGGATGCCTCCTAGGCACCTCCCACCCACTTTTCCGGGCATATCCAACTGGTAGGAGGCCCTGGGGAAAGATCCAAAACACGTTGGAGGGATTGTATGTCTCATCTGGCCTGGAAACATTTCAGAATGCCCCAGGAAGAGCTGGAAATTGTTGCAGAGGAGTGGGATTTCTGGAAAACCTTGTCAAATGCTTCAAAATGGATACTACTGCAATGAAACTACAAATTCTAAAACGTGGATGCTTCACACACAACTTCAACCAGACAGCACAGACGATCTGTACAATCAGCACAGTTTCAAGATGGACACCCAAGATTAGTGTCACCAATTCAGTATGAAACGAGTTATGAAGTTGTGTAATGGTCAGAAAAGTGTTTTTGCAGAACATTATGATGTCACAGTGATGCTGACCTTTGACCTTTTTGGATATAAAATGTCATCATTTTAGCCTATTAGACATTTGTGTAAAATTTTGTCATAATTAGCTTGTGAATTCTTCAGTTATGGCCAAAAACATGTTTTGTGAGGTCAAAGTGACCTTTGCCCACCTAATTCTAGTCAGTTCATCATTGAATACAAGTGGACGTTTGTGCCAAATTTGAAGACATTTCCTCAAGACGTTCTTCAGATATCAGGTTCATTAGAATGGGACAGATGGATGACACAAAAACATGATGTCTCCGGCCGCAGCTGTTGCAGGCATGGGGGTATAAAATCAGTGGGTTGAAAAACAGTTTTTTGTTGTTAGTGCCAAAATAGACTAAGACATTTTCTTGGTGGGACCATTAAAGAGTTAACTACCTCACTGCCTCCCTCTGAGTGATTCTCTCTGGAGCTCAGGTGTTTTGTCTAAAACAAATTGAGCCCGAAATGAAGCAGGAAGAAAAAAAACTTTGTTGCAGAGTCAACATTTGAGTGAACGACTCCCCAGTGAGATGGAGGGAAAGACTTGCTTTCAGTATACTCATCCTCTTTATCTTCATCTTCCCTCTTCTTCTTCCTCCTTCTCCTCTTGTGTACATATTAAGTCTTCTCTTTACCTTTCTAGTTTGTTCTACAGACCACTTCACCTCAGACTGACTGGATGGGATTTTTTTTTTTTCAGTTTCACATGAATCATCACCATCTCCTGTCTTCCATTATCTCTCTGCTTCCTTTCCTCCCTTTTCTTCCTCAGACAGCTCCTGTTAGTGTAGGTGAGTCTTGAATCAGCACATCTCTCCCACTCACTCCTGCTCTCACCGTCTCTTTCCCTTCGCTGGTAATCAGAGGTCACATGTGACTCTGCATATAGCTCTTCCAGGACCTCACTTGAGCTCAAAGGCATCTAAAAATAATAACTTAAAGGTCCAGTGTGTTGGATTCAAGGTGGTACATTGGCAGAAATAGAATATGATAATAGAGGCATGTTTCCTTTAGTGTATAATCATCTGAAAATGTTGTGTTTTCGTTACCTTGGAATAAGTCCTTTATACCTACGTAGGGAGCTGGTCCTTGTCCTCAGAGTCCACAAGGTTGCACCACCATGTCACTACAGTAGCCAAGAATGGTCAAAGAAAACCCTGGCTCTACATGGGGGCCATTGGTATTTTCAAATGTTTTGTGTTTTTTTCCTCAGCCACCATGGTTAGCAGCTTTCTTTTTCATGTGTAACTGCTTTATTTGGTGTTTTAAGTGGTTCAAATAAACCGGTCCGTTTGATTTGAAAAGGAAGAGAACTCTGAGGATAATTCATATCCCAGTAAAAACCTCCTGAACAATTGGTTCTTAAGTTATCAAAGAAAAAAGGTGAGCACACATTATCAGGTGCTAGGCTGGCAGCCAGCCTTTAATGAGCCTAACAGCACTGGAGAAACACTGATATGTAAGGTGAAACTCCCCTGAACAAAGAACACTGAAAGAATTCTAACGGGGAGAAGTTTCAGCTGGTTGCAATCTGCAATCCTCACCACTAGATGCCACTAAGTTTAAGTTTAAGTTAAGTTTAAGTTTATTTCCTTTATTAATCCCCCTGAGGACACGTCCTAAAACATGGAATCGAGGCAGCAGAGGCTGTACATGACACAATGATGTTTTAGAGCAGAATGGCAGAATGATTGTTTGTTTGCTTTGGAAAGCTGCCTCTTCAAGATGTGAAATGGAGTTGAACAATGACAACCATCAAGCACATCACCGCAAACACCAAGAGGATACCCTGCGGGTGAAAGATAGCTCTGAGAGAGGTTTGTTTTTGGAGTGAAGAGGAGTGACAGACAGCGCTGTTGGCGACCTCAAATCTCTCCTCATCCCTCTTCAACTTTTTCTCAGATAGCAACCAGCAGGGTTTCACATAAAGACATACTCATACATCATTGCACCTGGAGGAATGTATTTATAAACTTGATTAAATATTTAAAAAAAAAAATCAGTTCATGTTTTTTTGCTGCAAGACACATTAAAAAGCCATCACAGTGGGGAAATGATGTCCACAAAAATCATGTCATGCAAATGTCTCTATTATCTCCGTCTGCACACATCTGCATCACGCAGGCATGTATCAGCCCACAGTGCAGCACATTAGGTGGGTCTGTCTCCCGCTTTAAACTTCAAAAACATGAGTCAGGCTTTAAACATGCATTATTTACGGCCTTGATCGGATGTGACGTTGCACAGTCAAGCGTATGTGCTGCATGTTTTCCAAAGATGCTGAAAAACCAGCAGAGATTTCACTGACATGCCACAAAGTGACACAGACAATATTCGTCTTGCTGCCATGGCTACAGCTCTCACCTCCATGTACTCATGACTATTTCCTGCAGAAATCATATCTTAACACTTTCTAAAAAGTGCCCAATTACATGAATAGTGCAGACAGAATATCTGCCTCTTCTCTTCCCTCTTTCTATTTTTTTTTTTTTTTTTTTTTTTGATAGCTCAAGCCAAGGCAACCTGGAAGGACATTTTCCAGACAATATGTGAATTCCAAATCAAAGGAGTTGATAAAAGATAGCACACAAAGCTTTGCTGGATTTCAGAGCAAAAGAGAAGAGACAGTTCAACTGTGTAGATAAAGCATCAGAGGATCAAAGCCACTGTGCCGCCACACCATGTCTACATGTTGATATTAATCTGAAGGAATCAAGACTGTGGCTAAGATATTCCTGAGAAGCAGTAAGATAGCTGAGATTTACTCTCATTACTGGAGCTCTGCAGATAAATGGAGCTTCTTTCACAATGTGCAGTGCCTACCTTAATAGTGCGGACTTGCTGTGCAGTTACGATTCCAGTCTCAGTCTCATGCTGTAAACCTGTCACTCGGATAACTGAGTATTGACATTATTTACCCTGTCTGTTGATTGGCTTGGTGGAGAATCCAGAGACGGATAAAAGAAACAAACAGGGATGGAGAAAGATGGAGGTAGGGAGGGAGGGGGACAGACGCAGGCATGGGGAGAGATGGGTGACCTAATAAGCAGAAACTTCTCTCTTGGTCAAAGACTCCTCTGTCCTTGTACATTCCTGCTCACACCTACATGGCCCCCCACTTCTCAAGATCGAGGGGAAGAAAAGGCCATCTGCCTGATGTCCTTCGACCCACGCACACACTCTGATCAGTGCACAAAAAACCTGCACTAATGGTTGTAGGAACAGTCTTGAGTCAGAGGAAAATGAAAAGTAAAATAATTATACTTCTACAGAAAAGGCTTGTGTTGCTACAGTAGTGTATGTTCCCACAGCATACACAATAATAAGGAGCACAAGGGTCAAAGTCACAGCAGCACAGTGAAAGCACAAGGAATATGTAGCATTGTAAAGAAATAACAGCAAAGCAGTGGAGTTTTTTTCCAACAAACTGAAAAAGATCAGGTTTGAAGAAGGTTAGAGATGTCACTTTTTCATTCGAATTTTTAGTCACTCTAGCAGCACGGTAGTAGGGATAGAAATGTTGCACTGTCACTTGGTCAGTCTCAAGAACCAATGGATGGATTGCCATGAACTCTGGTACAGACATTCATGTCCCCTTCTGGATAAATTGCAATAAATCTGACGATCCCTAACTTTCATCTAGCGCCACCATCAGGCTAAAGTTGTAATTTTGTCCAAAACTAATGAGTGACAGGTGAAAATGAATGAACAAATCTTTTTTTGAAGACTCTCTTTGGTGTTTGATATATATACCAGGTCAGCCTGCTGAATGTCCAAGCACTCGTCTATCCCTGACTTTTTCCACTCACCCACTTGCTGTTATTGTACAGCATTGCTCATTGCCTGCTAGACAAGCGACTGAATAGGACTCACGTCCAGACGGCATGGCAGCTACATTAATTTAATCAGACTGAATGAACTGTTCTCTCAAATACTTTTTACGCCGTCACCCAGAGACTAAGGTTACTGGAGAGGAGTAGCCATCAGCAGTAACGAGAACAAACGAGACAGACTATCACACACTACAGCATTAACCAACTTTAAACACCTTTATGACGAAGAAAATAACTGCTCAGTCTGTTTCACCTCAAAAACACCTTTGCGCGAGCTGCTCAGCATCTTCAGCAAGCTGAAGGTGCAGCGGAGGGGCTGCTCTCCATTGCTGGAGATGTCTAAACAGCAGCATGCTGCATCCCCCTTATTTTGTTATGCTCATACAGGCAGGAGATTGTAAGATGCTTTCATATGAATTAAGTCATTGATCAATGCAGTTAACTTTCAAAATAAAAAGGCTGTGAACCATTTATTATTCAACAGTATGTGGGTTGCAAACTATTTTTGGTGAAATACTGCAGTATGCAAACACTGGACAGGATGCCAGCAAAAATATCCCACAATGGGTTAGCATGAGCAACTGCAGATGGATACAATCCAACTGGTTTAAAAACTATGGATATGGAAGCATTTTGACTCTAAGGTTGAAGGGAAAGGGACCTGGACAAGAGCCACATTGTATGCAAGTAAATTCATCTATCTATTTATTATGGATCACTACTAGGGGTGTAACGGTACACAAAAATCTCGGTTCGGTACGTACCTCGGTACACAAGTCACGATTCGTTTTTTTTTTTCGGTAAAGTAATGAAAAAAATAGACAACTATTAAATATCTTTTACTTATTGGTAACCTTATTAAAACATACCACCACAGCAGTTAACTCTTTTTACACAATTTTTGAATGAAACAAATATAAAATCCTGCTTTTTCACATTGTTTGAATGAAAATAGAAATATAAAAGTGAAAAATAAAATCCTGCTGTTTTTTTTAACACATTTTTTGAATGAAAAATATAAAATAAATATAAATTTCTGCTTAAACAGTTTTATTCAATTAAAATAAAAAGTATAGTGCAGCTGGTCAGCTTTGAAGCCTGCTCAGATTCAGTTTTATAGGAACTTACTTAGCTTTCCCACTTTGTTAAAGTGCAGTAAACAAAACATGCTTATATCTAAAGTGCAGCTTAAACAATTTTACTCAACTCCAATGGCGTTGGTTATTTCTTTAGCGCGATGGTCAGGGAAACGCTCTTTCTTTTTAAACGACGACGATATCGTAGTTTGCACCAGATTGCTTTTTCTAGTCGTGCCGGTTAACGTTCAAACTCGGGTGGTGTCGCTTTAGATGCGTTAGCATGTTAGACGTGTTTCCAAGTACATACCCGACCGCTGTTCTGCAGTGTCGGCACACTGCTTTTGTCTTGTCCACTTGTTTATTTCCATCTTCGTATTTTACCCTGAAACCAAAGTGTTCCCAAACGGAGGACTTAAGGTTTGCGGGTGGGTCTTCAGGTTCGTCAGGCTCACTTGCCATGTTGTCAAAATGCGAGAATGCGCTGCACAAAGTGAAAGCGGAGATTTACGGTCGGACTCGGTCCGTCACTCAATTATGTCCGTCGGGGAACTAGATATTTTAAATGGTTCGGCTCGCAAAAACGGAATTAAAATAAAACAAAATAAAATAAAGTAATATCCTACGCCCAATAATTCGGTACAGGGTCGTGCCGAACCAAAAGTCGCGTACCGAACGGTTCGACACAAATACATGTACCGTTACGGCCCTAATCACTACAAATGCAGTATGCCATGTTTCAAAAGTATCAAGTAGTCAAACAGTGAGAAAAATAATCTATAGACATCAACTATTTTGATGCACATAATTGTTTTATCATCGACTCATAGCCCTCTGAATTGTGATCCAATCAAATCGTGACGTAGCTGGAGAGCCCCACCCCTAATTCCCATCACCCTCAGCTGTACTTTGTATTTGGTGTAAATAAGCAAATGCTAGCATGTTAAATTACTAAAAATATAAATATTACACCTGCTAAACATCAGTATTTTAGCATTCTCATTGTGAGCATGTTAGCATGCTGGCATTAGCAATTAGCACAAAGCACATCTGTGCAAAGTACAGTGTCATAGAGCTGCTGGCATGACTGTAGACCATACACTGTATAAAAGACGACGTAACCATCACTCTTTGTTTCATGGACTACTGCTCTGAAGCCTTGAGTCAGGGTGGAGCTATGGAGGAGCGAGGGGTGAATCAATCACAGGTAGCCACACCCTACAGCCTACCCTGCTTTATCATCTATTTTACTCTAAATGGGACCATAATTGACAAAATGAACATCATAAATTAAGTAGGCTCATTTTCTCATTGACTTGTATATAATCAGAGTTCTTTTTGCAACTAGTGGAGTCACTCCCTGTTGGTCATTAGAAATAAAAGTAGGTTTAAGGCACTTCCACGATGACTTCACTTTTCAGACCTGGAGATAACCCCTTGCTTAAGACTCTTAGTCTTGATGACTCTGTATGTAGCAAGTTTATTATATTTATTGAACCTTAATTCAACAAGGAAGTCTCTCAAGATTCATTATCTCTTTTACAAAAGAGATCTGGCTGAAATACCAGCGTAAAACTTTCTTTCCAAATAATTTTGGAATCTAACAAAACAGAGTGTGATAGTACCCGAGAGGCATAAAAGAGAGACCTTGATCATTTTAAATAACATTCCTTATAAAACATGTTTGGAATCTAGCATTTTAATGCCCGATATAAAGGCAGTGACTTCTTACGCTAAGGCAATGTCTGCTTGTGACCCCTGTTAACAAGTTATGGCCTTGCATGAGTTGTAAGGAATTCAAGTATTCCTTTTTTAGATGGTTTCATTTGAAGGATTTGTGGAGGCTTAAGGAAGTGAACGTATCCAATATTGCTCGAAGAACAAAGTAAAAAAGTTGAGAAAAATATGAAAAAATTAACATGATTTGTGCAACAGAAATATACTTTTCTTTCTATCCTGGGACCCCTTAAGGGGGGAATTTGGGAGCCACTGCTTTAGATTATAGCTGGAAACAGGAGAAAGCATTTTATAGAGGTAAATGGTAAATGGACTTGCACTGTATGGCACCTCTCTAGTCTTTCAACCACTCAAAGCACTTTCACACTTCATGTCACATTCACCCACTAGTGGCTGTGGCTACAGTACAAGGTTCCTTGCAAGGTCACCTGCTACTCAGTTTAACATCCCCGCACACTCATACACAGACTGGGAGCAATTTGGGATTTAGTATCTTGACCTTGCCCTTAGACATTTGTGGACGACCCATTGTACTTCCTGAGCCACACAAAGGTTACCAAAGGTCATGGCTACAGCTGTGAAACATGTCCTTTAATTCATTTACTCATCTTCTTCAGGACTCTCCTTTGGAAAAAAGGAGAAAAACAAAAAAGTTTAAAGGATGAGAAGTAAAAAATTCGGCTGAGTCAAAGGTCTGGTCATGAGGTTTTTCTCAGGGACATTTCATTCTCAGAGTTTACACGTTCCCACTAAAATATAGTACATATCATCTGTGACAGATGGAGTGATTGTACTGAAATGGAACTAATTTCGAAGTGTAATTGCGAACACATCCTTCTGTCAGCAAGCTTAAGCCAACAACGATTTGTAATGCTTTCACACCCACAATTACAAACACTTAACAGAAGTGATAAAGCCATTATGCACCGTCCAAAAGAACTGGCGAGTGCTGATACGGACGCCCAGAACTTAGCGGCTCGCCTTCACTGAATGTGGCGAGCACTGATTTTACTTCAACAAATAAATCCCAAGCCAACACTGACTCAGAGTATCAGTGTCCAGGAGGCCCGCTGGTAAATAGAGTCGGCGCGAGTGTACTTGTGCATTTCTGTGAGTGAGCGTGTGTGGATGCATGTTGATGTGTGTCCTGGCTCTTGGCTGTGTGCCTGATGGGGGTTAGTGGGGGTTGGACAACTGCCTCCCTGCTGCTCCGTCCCACTGTCCCACAGCCCCTCAACAGCCACCAGTTAGAACTTCGAAGGGAAAGGGGAAAACACACACACACACACACACACACACACACACACACACACACACACACACCCTCCAGCTCTCAGTCCCTTCTCTGCTGCTGATGCAGGATGAACGAGTTGAGCTTCCCCTCACAGCTGCAACCGTCACACTCTGCTGGAGGGACTGGAGGAGCTCCAATGACACAGCACACACGCATATCCACATAGGAACTCTTCAATATCGTCTATTAAATAGCAGGCATGCACAGAGACACACACTTACTGTAAGAAAAACTACATCAGCTATACCCCACACACCCCTGCTGGGCGAAGGCAGCTGTCAAACTGTTACTATTCCCCCATGAAACATTGCCGCGCTCTTCCCAAGCTTGACTCCTTTTGTCTGCAGACATGTGGCACGGTGATTTGTGATTGGAAGCACCGAACAGAACAGCAGGAGAAAGGAAAGACTTTCAGTTCCCCTCCTCCTCCTGCCGTCTTCCTCCTGTACTCCCATCACGACTGCACATTGTCATGCTCGCAGTGTTTTGCCCTCCAACCGAATATTTCATTACCCTTCCTACTTTATTATCTTTTCAATGACAAAGTGATTTCCCTCAGGAGCAAACATGGCATCCACACACTTATTTATATTTACATGGTGGCAATTTTTTTTTCTGTCCTCAAAAGATGGCTTTGAAGCAAGAGCTCGGCGGTGAAATAAGAGCTCAGCTGACATTAACATCATTACTGCTGGAAGTGGAAGTGGGGAAGTGTTATTTGAACACTTTACAGGACGCTCATTGTGTTGATTCTAGCATCAGGTGAGTAATGGGTCTGCTTTTCATTCAGCTGCATGGTGACTGAAGTGCTTCCAGAGCAGCAGTGAAGCTCCAACTGACTGTATGAAAATATTATTCTGTGATAGTTTGTGTTTTGTGTGTGTGTGTGTAGTGCAGCAACCTGCCTTATGGGCTTATACGCTAGGAGAGTCGCTGGTCCCTGAGGTATTTCTCACTGCCGTTAACCTTTTGAAATGTGCTTCCCCTTTTATTTCCCTTAAGTAACATTGAGGTCGTCACAATCATTGTTTTCACAACTGGATATTTTGTATTAGCTTGTTCTACCTCTTCATTGAAGCTGTATGATGTTTACACTGACTGAAATATTGAAACCTCTGTGGATTCAGACGTGTTTTTATGGCTGCACCATTCCACCTAGTACGGGATAATGCCGGTTCTGGCCTCCCTGTTGTCCATTAATTCCTGATTACGGACACCTTAAAGGGTATTATCTAATGTACACCACAGTCACTTACCAAAGAAAAATAAATTATACCTTTCATTTCTATTTTCATGTCTATTGCAATCAAGCTCTTGAGTTTTTCACAAGCAATAACTTGGTTTCCCTGGTAACACCCCAGGGGTTTGACTAATACCTGGAACAATCATTACCATCTTATGAGGTTCCTATGCAATGGAAACACTTCAGTAAATAGGACAAACCTTCAATACGAACCTTAGATACTGCAGCGGGACATATTTTGATTCTGGTCAGCTAACAGAACATTTTGGCTCAGTTATGAGTCCCTGAGGCAATGTCATGGTTTTCATGAACACATGATAGGTCATGTGTAAAGTTTCTGTTGGCCGCAACCTGGAGTAGCGAGTTGAATAGTGGATGTGATGTGAGAAGCAGAGGGCTTTTAAGTAACTCCAGTGTAAACCCATCCACAGCAATATTAGACACTTAGAGTAACTCCTGTAAAGAGTGACACAGTCTGCAAATCCAGGAGAACAGGGTGGTTGGATGGGTCAAACAAACACAGGGCTTTCACCCAAGAGAGTGTTGCTAGTGTCCTATGTGAAACCAAAAGTCAGCGTTGACTTATTTTAGCATAACATTAAAGGCTGCGCCTTCAGAGATTCGGAGTGAGCACTCTTGACTTTCATACGACTCTTTGGTCCGGTCAGCTGCAGACAAGATGCGGCAGCACAGAGAGGGAGAAACTTTTCGCTGTAAGGCTCTGAAATAACATTATCTTCTCTCTTCTGCTTAGCAATGGTGAATTAACAGCTCACAGACGCTTAATAGCATACAGTCTCTGGCTTTTGTTTGATATCTAGTGTCATTAAAAAATGTTTTTGCACATTTCTGATCCGTAGTTACCGCAGTTGGCTTGTTTACTAACGTTACATGAATGCCGCTGTCACACTGAACGTCCTGCTGAGCTGTGTTCGAACTATAAAACTTTATATGGAACAGAAAAAACAACCCAGCAAGCATTTTTTGGTTTAAAAAACGTCTAATAGCCGTCTACATGAAGACTTGACGTCTAGTAAAAAACGTCTAATAGCCGTCTACATGAAGACTTGACGTCTAGGCTAAATCACGGCTGAATCTGGGCTGTCAGTGAAAATTTGGTAGACGTCTAACCATAGCCAAAGTGTAGACGTCATCAATTATACGGCTATGTAGAGACCATGTCCAAAAAATGGAGATAAACATATTTTAATTACTGTTGACTCTCCATACGTGATTGAATATCATACCGCACGCCATCTGCAATGGCGAAAATTACATTTAATCAATTTCAAAATTAAATCGGCTAGATTTGGGTTACATGTAGCTAGACTAAATCGGAGCTAAATATAGCCAATACGTTTAAATCACGACTATTGCTTGCTGGGAAATTGGCAAATATTCGTATGAAACCGCCAAATCTGATTTGACTGAAAAATATGTCAAAAAGGCTTCAACGCCCAGCACTGTTTCTGGGGGCTTGGCTTCACCCAGGAGACAACTGTGCATCTCATGCAAACGTTAAACTTTGTGCGTTGGTGTGAGACGCTGAGGAAGTGACCAAACGTCTGTATTTGACAACCTCGTAATGAGGAGATTAGTTAATCATCCGATGTTTTTTTAAGAAGTCATTTCATTTGTTATTATTATGAAGATACTGACTAGAACGGCTTGAAGTTTCTAAATACACAGGCTGAAACTTTCGACTATTTACTGAAGAACCAAATATTTTCTGATGCAACTGCTCGTATTTTTTGCTCATGATTTAACCGGGAGAGTTTCATGCTTATCCGAAGCCTTGGAACTGCTTCAAATGCCAGTAACCCAACACATGCAAAAAATTAATATGACTTTTACTTCAAAAACCCAGGACACCCTGCACAACTTCCTCCCCTTCATAACTCTATTCTGTGTTCTTTCAAGATGCTGCCACCCATCTAAAGAAAACAAGTTGATTTGTTTTCGAAGCATGCTGAAACAATCTTAATACACTGACAGATTTTTTTCACTCGTTTGAAGAAAACAAGGCTTTCAAGCCTCACTAGTAAGCAAAAATTACTTGATAAGATGAGTTATTTTGCAGTGTGCCCTGAGTGGTCTCTGCTTCAAACAGCTCCGCCAGCAAGGAATAGATTACGGCCAAATGTCCACTTTACTCAGCTGTTTTGTTGATGCCACCGGTACAGACAGCATCCTAATGAGCTTATTGTGAACACTCTCCATTCTTATTTCATGCAGTCATCTTGGCCCTCTCCTGCTGTCTTTTTCAAGAAAATTGAATCTACAGCTGTGTAACCTTAATGAAAGCTGAAAAACCTCATGCAATCTCACACACGGTTTATTTAATCATAATGTATTTCAATCTGTGTGTGTGCACGTTGCATGCAAATATCCACCTTGAGAGTCATCTGTTCAATTATGCTTATGACAAATGAACGGAGCTTAACAGGGTGAAAATTTAAGAAGTAGTTTGTAGTCTTGAATCTATTTTAAGGCGGCAGATGACAGTTGAGATTTTTCATCCTGTATCAAACAGAGAAAAGAAAACAGCTCCTTTGCTAAAAATCAGTTCCTGAAAAATGACAAGCAGCTATGAATCAAAGTTACAAATTAGAAAACAGAAGACCACAAGGCTTGAAATTACTGGTGAAACAATCAGAAAATGAACTCGGCTGATTTTGGGCTCATTACTTAAGCAAAAGCAAAAAAAAACGGTGATTAACTTTACAGATTGGAATACTCTTCTTGGGTGAATGATTTCAAGCACACCTTCGACAAACTCGAGTGAGCAGAATGAAAAATACATGGGCTGAAAAAGCAGAGGAGCAGCTCTGAGACTGAGCAGCCAGATGTAAAAAGAAATCCAATTCTGCTGTGGGTTTTAAAGATGATACAACTGGTAATATTCAGGCCACTATAACTCAATATGAAGAGCTCTAAATGTCTTGATGATGTCATTTATATAGTGCAAGCCCTATAGAAGAGGGACACACCTGCTTTGCCTGGGGCCACCTTAACAATATTAATTAATTAATAGAGAGAGAGAAGCAAAACTCTTGAAGTTCTTTAAAATTATTTATGGAGGTCATTCCTGTATTCTGATGCTCTTTCAACATGTATAAATCTACTTTTAGAAACATTCGATGTGGTTTATGACCCTCTGTGAAAACATGTTTGACATAACTACAATTTAGTCAGGACCACTTTAGTCACAGAAAACTTTTTTTCCATTTGCTCTGTTCTGGGGCCTCTCTACCTTCCCTCGGGCCTATGCAGAAAACCTCTTCCTGAGAGGGCACACCTCTCTGCCCTTCCACGTGCAAATGAGGAAAGCTTAAGGCATAGAGAATAAACCTCCCTGCCCTTCCATGCACCTACATGGAAAGCCTATGGCAGGGACGGCAGCAGCAAAGACAGACAAACAGAAATGACATTGATAAGTCAGACACAACATGAAAAGGAGGGGCTGAACTCTTATCCTTTGCATCAAGAGACAACCACCTTTCCACTTAACTACTGTGGAAACAGCTAATCACTGTAGCTCATAGTAGGTTTTTACGTGAATGAAATTATTTTTACTCGAGTTGAATACAGTATATTGGATATGTGAGAATTACCAAAGCAGATTGGGTATTTTAAATTGGAAATTAAGACCGTAGCATGAGATATGGCACCTCAACTTACCTAAACATCAAGAGTTCACAACAGATGGGCGGATACAGGAGATCTACCCAGGTGCAGGTAGTTTTCTGACGCCCTCTCAAAACCTGCCCACCATCTCCAAGACCAGGAAGCCAAACCAGCCTCAAAAGCATAAGGCTGATAGAGGGAGGTGAGAAAGCTTACAATCTTCACAACAATTTAACTATTGGAGACACAATCCTGAAAAAAACACACACCAACCAGCTGGTGAAAGTTGTTTAGAAAGTGCAGCATTTGCCAACCTGGGAATTTGAATCTTGAACCTCTTTGTCCTCAGAGCAGAAAACTTACTCCCTGCGCCACCAGGAAAACATGACTTCACAAACACCCTCTGACAGCTTGAGGCAACAATACCACAAAAACTGGGTATTTTTTTGTTTTGTTCTGTTTTAGGCTGAAAGACTTACAAATGTCAAACTGTTGGTGATAAAATTCTCAAAAATATCTCACATTATTGGGCTGGTTTTGGGTGTATTGTCAAATATTTAGATGACATCTGGTTAAAAATGTGATGAAAGGAATGCTGCACACACAGTACAAATTACAACACAATTTTGAATATCACTGCAGACTCACTGTTAAACTAATCTGAACACCATTTGAAACATGTGATATTTAGTATCCAAAGAACGTCTGTCTATTTGGTTGCATTTGAATATAAACTTGTGGAGATATAGATGTTAACTGATTTTGCATATCCTCAAAAATATATAGTGACCTCTGAATTGACTATAGCTTGCAGTGAATCAAACTTTCGTCACAATTCAGTGATTGTGCTGGAAAAAAATCAGCTCTATAGGACGTACTGGCAATTTATTGTGATTTTATGAAGTCTGGAATGTGATGTCTTGAAATTTAGGTTTATTGTAGTAAGTCATGCCCTCTTTAAGCAATCATTACCAAATTTTTATGGATTAATTGAGACACTACCCAAAACAATTATCCATTTTTATTTATTTTTTTGCATTTGTGGTGCTCCCTAGTTGCAGAATATCCCAAGACTGCTTAGCAAAGCTCAGACAAAGCATCTACACATGTGCGCCAAGTTTGGTTAAGATTGTTTTGCCATTCTTTATTTATAGGTACTTATGTAAAACTGAACTTTAAGATTAATGTTTGAAAGTGTCCCTGCTTGGGCCCCTAATTAGTCACTTTTTAAAAAACCAATAAACAAGCTCAATGTTGACTGTTTTTTATGCACGCTGGCACCTTTTTTACATTGAAAGGACAACAAATAATTGTGTGCATCAATTTATTTTTATTGTAATTTAGAAAGTTGTCAGCAAGCCTTCCAGCACCCTCTCACATTTAATTTAACAAAAACTATGATAAAAAATGTTCAAAATGTTCTTTTGACATGATGAAGATGAGATGTTGACAAGGCGAGACTAAAATGTAAGTGGTGGGCTATCGTACATTCAAAATGAGAGGAAAGGAGAACTGGATGATAAATTATTTAATGAAACATATTAGAAAAATGCTAATCTAAAATGCTCTATGAGCGGCATGGGATCAGGACTGACAGGCTGATAAATGCCAGTAAATAGTTGGTGCCAGGATGCTTCACTAGCCTCCAAAACACTCACACTAAAGCAGTGTCAGCCATTAGAACAACTTGTGAGCTGTACTTTGGCAGTAAATAAGCAGCCGTGTGTCTGACTGTTCAATGGATTTGTAATGTTTGTCAGCTGCTGCAGTGGCTGCAGCTAGCTCTCCTTGTTAGCCGCTGAACTGCAGCACACCACGCAGCCACTGAACTTCTAATCTGTTGATCCCCACAGGACTCCCTTAGATCCAAACTGCCTCTAGAAGGTTTATTGTTTGATGCTGTTTGACAGGAAGGTAGGAGGCTCGTTTATCTGATAGTGGAGCTGTGTTGTATGTAAACAGTCTGCACTCAGCAGTTTTCTCAAACAGACCTGGAAGATTTAATCACCGACTCTGTGAGAGGACATGAGTTTAAACCTCAAGACTAACATGTTGCAGTTTAAGAATTCAGGCTGAAACAAAGTTATTTTTCTACTTCTTTCGAGTGAGATCAATACGTCAGAGTTTACAGTGAACCTGGATACAAATCCTGGCTGTTGTTTTTGTCAGAAATTAGTTACTTATGGTCTCAAAGTTTGAGTTTTTAAACTTTCCAAATGATTATCAGTAAATGTGTTCGCATAAACCAACCTTTAAATCTGTTAAAAAACTAGAGACAAGGAAGTCTGTCGTATAATATTACAAAAATTATGTCCAAGTGAAATTTCAATACTTGACGTACCCTGTCAGTCGTTTCAAAACCATTTTTTACATAAAGTAATGACCACAAGTTGACTAAAATGTCAACTAAAACTGAACTAAAGCATCATGTGTTGTTGTCAACTAAATGTGACTAGCACTAATTGAGCATAGCGTTAGTTAAGGCAGGCAGCCATGTAGGTGCATGGAAGGGCACGGAGGTTTGCTGTCTTTGCCTTAAGGCTTTCCTTGTTTGCATGTGGAAGGGCAGAGAGGTGTCCTTAGGCTTGCCACGTAGGCGCGTGGAAGAGGCTTTCTGCATAGGCCCAAGGAAAGGCAGAGAGGCCCCAGAACAGAGTCATACTGCCAAATATAATACTGCAAATGTAAATAGAGTTTATTTTGACTAAGTGTTCCTGAATGAGCTAAGCATTTTTGACTAAGGGCTAAGACCAAATCAAAAATAGCTGCCAAAATTAGCACTTTATTGCAGGCCAACTTTAACCCAAAGGCCATCAGTATCACTGCTGTAGAAGAGTGTTTTAGTAAGGCAATGTTGTGTTTAGGATGTATGCAATCCTTTTACAGTGGGGTGATATATACAGTATGTGACATGCCATCTGGCAGAGAGCCGGGGCAATACGGCGTTAAAGAGGATTTAAAACATATCAGTCCACATCTTAAACAGATTATTTAGTCATTCCTTTATAATTATATCAAAAGGCATTTTAGGATTAGCCAAGACTTAGAATCTCAAAGGAGCTCATATTGTGGCAATGGCTGCATTGTTTGTTCCAAAAAAAATTAAAAACTCTGGGAAGACAATAAATTAAAGACAGTCCCTTGTGTTTGAAATACCCATTTACTGACAAGTGCATCTGCTGTGTTTAGACTTAATTAAAGAAAATTAACACAAAGAAATGCACATGCTGCCTTACAATTACTGTGTACGCAACGCTGATTAAAAGTCAACCTTGCCATGGCTTCCTAACATGCAGTGATGTGTGGAGAGGGAACGCCTGGTTCAGAAAAGAGGTAATTTAGCAAACCCCAATTGAAATCCCTGCTAATTAAGATGAGTTTTCTTCGACTGCAAAGACTAAGAGATGAAATATTCTATTGGGAGAGGATGCATTTACATAGAGTCAGCTGAAGTTTAATGCAGAATAGTTCAAATCCTGCTCACAAAATAACAGTGACGCTATTTTACAAAGTTTTCTGGATCATCACTCACTTTTCTTCCATCATGCCCGCACAATGGCATCTCACATATATTATTACTGTAACTGACTTTATTTCAGCTGTTAACTGGTCCTACTTTTCCATCATCACTAGTCATTACCCGTGTCTTAAGTAAGAAAGCAAGAAAGAACTGTGATTGTACTCCTCCACGGACCAGTTCAGACGGTAAACAATGTTTTGATTATGAATGCTGCTGCAAAGAAGCTACAAATTCTAAAACATAGATGTGTCACACACATCTTCCCTCTGGCAACACAGAGGATCTATACAATAAGCAGAGTTTTAGGGTGGACAACCAAGAGTAGTGTCAGCAATCTGATCAAGTGACTCCCCTTCTGTTTCTGAGCTGTAGCATTGATAAAGTGTTTTGGAGGACATTATGATATCAGAGTGAAGTTGACCTTTGGACTATGGGGTATGAAATGTCAAATGGACGTCTGCCAAATTTGAAGAAATTCCCTTAAGGCCGTCTTGAGATATCTCACAAGACTGACACCAACACAAGGACACAATTACCTTGACCTTTGACCACCAAAATCTAATGAGTTCATTGCTGAGTCTCCGTGGATGTTTCTGACAAATTCGAAGGAATCCCCTCAAGGCCGCAGGCCACGGTTGTCGCCGGCATGAATGCTTTTAAGGAACAGTGTCTAAAACTGAGGGGCATATAGTGGCTTCTAGTGGCTCATTCATTCATCAATCTTCTGTAACCACTTATCCTGTTAGGGGTCAGGGGAGGGGCTGACACTGACACTGGGCAACAGGTGGGTTACACCCTGGACAGGCTGCCAGACTGTCACAGGGGTGAAGGCCTCTAGTGGTGAGGACTGCAAATTGCAACCAGCTGAAACTTGTACAGGTTAGATTTCCTTGAGTATTCATTGTTCAGGAGGTTTTTACTGGGAGCTGAATTATCCGCAGAGGTCTCTTTCGCTCCAAAACAAACAGACCAGGTGATTAAAACCAGTAAAAACACTAAATAAAGCAGTTTAACGGTATTAGCTATTTAGCACGTTGCAGGTGGGCCGCTAGCCTAGCACATGCTAATGTGTGCTCAACTATTTACCCTGATTACTGAATGTGTGCTCACCTTTTTCCTGATCCAGAGGTTTAGAAAATATTTACCAGGAGCCAAATCATACACAAAGGTCTCCTCCTCTACAAGACAAACAGATTTGGTGATTTAAACACTGAATAAAGCAGTTTCTCCGACCCTGTTTGGCATATCGTAGATGGGCCGTTAGCCTAGCACCTGCGAATGTGTTCTCACCTTTTTTCTCTGATAACTAAAGATCATATGTAAAGGAGGTTTTACTGAACACCGAATTATCTGCAAAGGTCGCTTTCTCTCGAAAACCTGGTAATTTAAACTGGTAAAAACAATGAGGGAAGCAGTTTTATGTTTAAAAAAAAGTGTTTTTTCCAACTCTCTAGTTGTGGAGGAGTTACTAACTACAGTAGTCGAGAATCAGTGTTTGGTTCGTCCAATCTGGGCTACTGTGGAAACATGGCAGTGCAACATGCTGAACTCTGTGGATGAGGACTTGCTTCCTATGTAGATATAAACGGCTCATTCTAAGGTAACAAAAACATGACAATTCTTATTTTCAGGTGATTATACAATAAAGAAAACATATTTATTATATTATTTTCCATTTTTGCAATATATCCCCCTAAATCCTACACACTGGACCTTTAAAACTGTGGTGTTGGGTTGTGTTGTTTTTTTACTGCCTTGGACATAATTATTTGTGACCTGTGTGCTGACTATGCCACCATATTTGGTCCTAAAACAGACAAAGTGGGTCAGAAAACCTTGCAAGTTTACTGTGACTAAACACCAGATGCCAACAATCAGGCCCATCCATCCATTCATTCCCCCTTCCTTATAAAATGTCACAAGTAATTTGGTTTAGTGATGGCACAGCAGCCAACAACAACATAAAAATAATGCAAATTAAGAGCCAAGGTTTTGTTATAGCCTTGTGTAGCATTTGGGATTAATAGCGCATAAAACAGCTGGCACTCTCTTGAACTGAGGCAGCTACACTGTGCATTTTCTAATCTAAAGTTTTAAATGATTAAAATAACCGAGAGAGCATAAAAAGCACAAAATAAAAGTAATAAAAAAACACATATTTTAATTTAATATTCACATGGTAGGTACTGCTGACCCTGTAAAACCTGACTACACACCATTTACCGACTTTGGTTCCAAGTAATGCATTTGCACTGCTCGTTTCACCATAACAGCTTTGTTTATTTGGTATTTGTTTATTTTAGTACGTGCTGGGCTCAAGCTCAAAACTAACAAAAATAGTATTTCCTTTTTATTTATCCTTGCATTCTCAGTTCTTTCCAGTATTTACTTCATGTAGTTAAATATGTCTTAGTATTAAAAATCCCTGTGTTGCTAATGTATAAATATGTTTTATAATTGTTAATTTGTTTAACAAAATTGTCAAACTTCTCAATGCATTAATTTTCAGTGGGTAGCATTGTTACCTCACAGCAAGAGGATTCCTAGTTTGGACCTGAGGTGGGGGTTTCGAACCCCAGGGTGGGGAAGCCCTTCTGTGCGGAGTTTGCATGTTCTCCCCGTGTCAGCGTGGGTTTTCTCCAGGTACTCTGGCTTCCTCCCACAGTCCAAAGACATGCAGGTTAACTGGTGACTCTACATTGGCCGTAGGTGTGAATGTGAGTGTGAATGGTTGCTTGTCTCTATATGTCAGCCCTGTGATAGTCTGGCGACCTGTCCAGGGTGTACCCTGCCTCTCACCCAGTGTCAGCTGGGATAGGCTCCAGCCCCCCCATGACCCCCAATGGGATAAGCGGTTATGGAAAATGAATGAATGAATGAATGAATGAATGAATAATACAAATGGCCACACATGACATTCGCCAAAATTACAGAAAGCTTTTTTTTTCTTTTTTCTTTTAATATAATAAATAAAAAAATAAAGGAGGAAATATCTGTTCTCCAAATAAACAAGATCTTTTGAATGTCATTACTTAGTTTGTGATACTCTACATTACACAATTTGGTATTTCAAACACAGACTTTTGACACCTGCCTTTGTAATACACAGTAGTATATTTTACCATTGTAATTTGCAACTACTTTCCATGGTTTCAGACTCACCTGGATCCTAATATGTCACATATCACTGTATATGTGAAGCCAAATATGATGTGATAATTAACTCTAACTGCCCAAGGCACACCAAAGGGCGAGCCCAAATCTATAGGCACACCTGTATTTATATCTGTGAACAACAGCCTCTACAAAGGTGTGTTATCAATCGTATCACAACATAAATGTTTGTTTTTATTTACCAGTATCAAATAACAACTGACAACCAGCTTTCAAATGTTTTTAAATTACATCAAAGTATCAATAACACATCCATTTAACATGGGAATTAATGTAAGATAATGTAAGATGATGTGTCACACACTTATAATTCCCACGCATGAACAGTGACGATTAGGTTCTCTGCAAAGGTTTTTTGAATCTAATTAAGTTACATTTTTTAGATAGGAGTTTGCCTTTTCATTAAGAAATGGATGCACACAACATACTGATACAGTCAATTAAAAATCCATTCATAACTTTTCATATAGGCACAGTTGAATATTGCAATAATAATATATGGTAATCACAAAATCCTACGGCACACCTGGATTTGCATCACAGCACACCAATAGAGAACCACTGTGCTAAGCTAATCCTTTAAAAATGAAAATCTATTATCTAGCCACATCGGCTGCAAATCATACATTTTCATTGAGTGCTTTCAGTAATTGCATTTTACTGGTTTGATTACACCCCATCGTGGCATTTACTCATCCCACTTTTGCTTTGTGAAGTCTCAGATGAAGATCACAAACAGACTAATGTGTGTGTTGCATTAGCCAACACCAGAATGTATAGAGGATGTTTTTCTCAACATAACACACCAG
This sequence comes from Epinephelus moara, assembly GCF_006386435.1. Lineage (NCBI taxonomy): Eukaryota > Metazoa > Chordata > Actinopteri > Perciformes > Serranidae > Epinephelus > Epinephelus moara. The sequence goes on from NC_065509.1 coordinate 28,402,422, forward strand.
TCTTCAAAGATATTGTTATTACAGAAGTGTAATGTATCTTCATTCTGTCTGAAACAAATAACACACTACATTCATACCAGAAACAAAGATGGAGTGGAGGTTCTGCCACCAGCAGTTGGTTACAGTGGGACATTCTGTTGCTAATAGCAACCAGTACTGACACAGGTCCATAGCAGATAAAGCATGGATGTATAAAGAGAACTGGATACAGGAACAGCTTTGAGCATTAAAGCTTATTAAATGATCCTAAGCCCCTCCCCCATTAGTTAGTGTTGCTACACTGGACTAGCTTGACATAAAGAAACATGGTGACGCCGGTTCCACTTAGCCAGGTGCCAGAGTGTCTATTGTAGTTTTTAGGTGTTAAGCAATATAGCTTCAAGACGCCAGCAGCAAGGGCTACAGTATGCAATGGACGGACTTATTCACAACACCTTTTATGAACAAGGCAAAACGACACGCAATGAGGCTTCAGGTCTCAACAACAAAAGTAAAAGTAGAGACTGAGGATGACAAGTCAACACTGCTGGGTATGTATCCCCTTTTCCCCTTCTGAGGATCAGGAAAGTACTCTATTACTCTTTTTCCACACATATGTGCTGGTTTGGCTTGACTTGGTTTGGTTTAACACGTCAGCCCAGCGCAGCGGCTGACAGCTGCTTACAAGACGTTATTATGGATCCCACTGCACACAGTGATTGGCTAGTAGGCTACTCTTCACATTGACACATCGCGGTCAGATGTGGTTAGGATTAGGGCAAAGAGGTTATGGTTAGAGGGAGTACTAGCTAATCTCAAATATTCCCTGAGATTAAAGTGATAAATGTATGAGAAAAAATCGGCACAGTCCATGGAGGGAGCGAGATGTGGTGGCTGTTAACGGGTTAACCACAGAATTTACACACAGTTTTGAGGATGTATTAAGCTGCTGAATGCACACTGGCTGTTCCTCCCCTGGTGCAAAAAGCATTACTGGCTACAGACACCTGGGTGCTAACTGCATCCGCCTTAATTTTTCACAGTATGGTGTAAAATGCTTGTTTTTGAGCTGTAAAAAATATGATTAAAATTGTTGTCCAATATCTCTTTCAAAATATCAGAACTGCTTCCAGTAAAAACTTCAGAAGGTCTTCAACCTTTATTGGAAGTGTTTAGCTCGCTGCGTCGCTGTGCACCTACACCTACAGTGAGGGCGGAAAACTGAAAGATTGACAGAGAGACAGATATAAACGTGTGACATGTTACAAAACATCTAATTTTTTTGTCAGAGCTGTGAAATTATAAAAATATTGCTTGAAATGCCACCGACAGAGGTTTTGGCATCTAAAGGAGAATAAGGTATAATTACTGAATATTCACAGCGACTGTGCATGGAGATGTGCTAATGATGAACATCCACTGTAATAAAGGCGGCAGAAAGTGCAAATCAACAGGGAAAGAGCTTTAATGCATTCAACACTCCACCGAGGCTCATTTGAAAGTACGAATCTCATTATTACAGCAAGAAAAGGGTTTTGACAGGGTGTGGTGTGACATTTGGCTCTTCGCTCAACTGTCCACACTCACTGGCCTGTCAACCTTGTCACTTCCTATTTGCTGAGGGAACCATAAAGATTCCAATAGACGGGAATCTGGTTGACAGCTTGCTGTCCATTAAAAAGGTGACAATGAATTCCGCAGAATATCTGCAGCCCACAGTGTGAGCCGCAGCATAAATCAGAGTTTCACCGAGGAAGAGCAGCACAGAGCAGCAGTGCCAAGCAGGGGAGGAGACGTAAAACACACAGGAGACATTCAGATTTAACAAACATTACAGCAGAAATAGAAAATGCAACATTGATGCTTTGCCTGTGTCACAAAACACTGGGACATAAACTCCGTGGCTGACAAACTATGTAATTGGGACAGGCACAAATCCAGTGTGAAGGCAGCTGTTTGCGTAAACAGGGTCACGTCTGTTTTCCTCTCGCTGAACACAAATAAATTCATTAAAAAAATATGTTTCAAGAATCATTTACATGCACCAAAACAGGACGGACTAAATGGAAAACACTGGGATGAAACTGGGACAGCGAATGATCACCAGTGAAAGAACCGAGAGCTTAACTTAAAATGAGAAAATGAACGTTTCAATTGCTCAAAACCTAACCCAAATAGCAAGTCAGACGTGGGTAAAATCAATTCCTAGGCACTGTGTGGTGCTGATTAGTTGTACATAGATGATTGCAGGTAGGGGAAAAGGAAAGGAGAGAATAATTTGTTTCCATTAGGTGAATCGAGGGTGGATTTCAATGCACTAATGAAGAGCTAATGATAGAGGAGAGTTTAAAATATTCAGGTAGCACTCATCCGCTATGAAACTCTGAGACCTGCATTAACATACTCACTCTCTCCTTGTTACCCTCCTTTATGCCCTCAATTCAAAGTTTATTCATATTTGATTAGCTCAGAGATTCCACCCAAAGGAGTGTAAATCCTGTTTCAGATGCACACAACATTTGCAGTATATCATTACACGTGGGACAGGATTGCAACGCTGGCTGGAAGAGAAAAAGCTGAGTAGGCCTTGCAAACGCATTCCCAAACAAACTGTCCTTTCAGTGAAGGACAGTAGGCAGAGAGCTGGATGGAAAGAACTGACCTGACATTTAAGGCTACTGAATATACTGTCGCATAAAACTCTGAATGAATCATTTCTCCCCGAGTTTGGAACATAACGGTGCGTTCCAGCAAGTTGAGATAATGGCCAAGGATGATAAAGCGGTGAAGGCTGTTAAATGATAAACAACGGTCGACACTAACAATTTCAGCCATACCCTGGAGAGAATACATTTTCAAACAGGTGTCGGATGTCAGGCCAGTGGAGACTAAAAAATATTCTGTAATGGAACATTTCCAAAATCTCTAAATGTGATACAAGAGCCACATGCCATTAAACTGCAGCAAATTGAGTTGATTTTTTTTTTCTCCACACACTGATGGATGTTCGATCTCACTAATGGAGGAAATAGATTATATCTCAATCCTTTCTGTCCAATTAGTACTAACGAAAAATGTTCAGTCCATGCTGCTGAGTAAAAATAACATGTTGAGCAGTATAATAACATGATGATCGTTAAACTACAACAAGTAAAAGTGGCAATATGATAACAGAATAATACATTATTACAAGTCAAATTAAAAGCACACATTCAGAGTGTTATTATTACATATATTTTGATTTAATATTATCATTACTGATGCACTATTGTAAGTGAAGGAGTCAATTTACCTACTTCATATATTGTTGGGTAATTACTTCTACAATAATTCATCTATTGACAATGTCACACAGCGTCGGGCAGATAATGACACGCAGCCAAGAAACAGAAGACGAGGACAATGTTGTGTCCTTGGTAATAAATCAGCACCGTGGAAATAATTTGGATTCCAGAGAAAATACTGCACATGCCACATGTGAACAATGCTGTAATGAGATAAAATACTCAGGACATAACATACCTGCCTGGCCGGGAGTCTCACGCTGCTAATATCTCACTATGGCAACATTAGCTGCTCTGTTTCAACAATGTTAGGATGAAAAAAACACGCATGCAGGTTGACATGTAACCGTGCTGTCCTGTCAGGAGATGCAGCAGCTGAAATCAGCAGTGAGAGAGAAATAGTATAAATAATACATCTTATTTGTTAAACTATAAGGAGAGGGAAAGTCTGCTAGCCCCTCAGGCTAATTTATGCATTGTTAAAGTGCTTGTGCTAATAATGGGTGACTGGCAAAAAAATAATTGTTTTGTCTATTAACCTTGACAGTTGTTACTGAGCTGAATTTTACACTTCTGTTAAATGATGTTGCTGTTAATCCAGGTTTTATGGCTGCTGAGAGAAGTTTGCCTTCAGGGCTTCACACCAGATAGCCCTGAAGTTTTAGGAAACAAGATCAGCATTTGGGTTGAAATGGAGAGAATTCTTCCACAAAGGGTTGTCTGACAGACAGCCTTGAAGGTTAACTTCTCCCATGTGCTGTTCTATGACTGTTAATGAAGTCAAATTAAATTAAACTTTACTGCACTTAAGCGGATATAATTATTTGTAAGTTGTTTCAATCTTTTATGGCGAAGGTAGCCTCCTTTATAACTGATAATGTTACATGATCACAAGAAATTGTTTCATATCAATCGCAGCCTCCTGAATGGAATCAAATCGAGATCATTTTGGTAGAAACTTTGCGATAGCAGCAAATATCATACTGCTGTCTTACTGTTGTTGTCTGACTTATACAGTTGCTGTATTATTGTGACCTGAAATTGATAGTTGTAGTTAACAACTCCCCAAGGACTTTTATCACAAACCATTCCTCTTCTTTCTTCCCAATATCCTACCACTTCTCTGTCCACTAACAAAAATAGAGGCAAATGTGCCCCAAAAAGCAAATAATTAAATAATAGTAGTGAAGTTGGAAGTACAGTGATGTTGAACAGAAACAAGTTGAACATCGACAGGTTGTAAATAAGCCAATTAAACCATTTTATTTGGAGGTTTAAGCCAAATTCGAGCAACTGTGAGCACTGAGTACACACATACAGTTAGTAGAGTAGACCAGGAAGACAGTCTGCAAACTCTGCTGGATGTGCAGTCTGGGGAACAATTTGTCCATTCACCTAAATTTTACTGTATGTTCCAAAAACGTTTGGCTAATCTGTTTAAAACTTGTTTGACTGCTTTTGTTACTTGCATCTTCCCAGATCTTAGCGACTAACCCGGTGAGTAAAAATAAATATTGAGGAAGGAATGACCCAAGATCCGAATTGTAATAAATCTGAATTATCCTCCAACAAGACTGAGGACCCTATTTTAGCTATCTACAGTGCATGGTCTGACATGCATAGTTCAAGTGCATTGAAGCCATGACCAACTACTTTTGGTACTTTTGGTTGTATTTCGTCACTGTACAAATCATAGGTGTGTTGTGGGTGTAACATGAATTCAACCAATCAGAGTGTCACCACCCATTCTCTTCAAAAGCCAGGTGCACCTTCACTGCTATTTACATGGCATATTCGGCAAACTGCAGAAGCCGGCAGTTTTCTGCTGAGATCAATGCCAAAGAGAGGTAACGTCACTGCAGCAAATACTGTGGAACATGTCAGCAGCGATACTAAAAACTGTAGTTAGACTTAACAGAGGAAACAGACCGAAACTTTTAGCTTCTGAAATAATCAATGAGGTTACGCTGCTTCTTGTGCATAAATGCGCACAGCGTCTCTCTTAATGGGGAGTCAGAGAGCAGCTCTGCAGCTCTGCTCTCTGCTATGTTCACATTTTAGAAAATGTAATGTTTATTTTCCCTCATTAATGATATATTATTTCACCCACCTATGACCCATCTGCACATCCCTGTGTGTAACAAGCAGAGTCTACGTATGTTGTGAACCCACCTACAGTATGTAGGATTGTCTTGCTGCCTCAATAATCCAGATATTAAACAGAAAGACAAAATACTCCACCATTCTGACTTAAGTCCAGGCTTTTGTTGGTCTGTGGCACAATCACTTTCTGCTGCCTCAAAATAACAATCTACCAACAATGCCCACACCGTATTTTAAGACCAACATGCCCATTAGCGCAAGTACTTAGACAATGTGCGAACTGGCCATGAAAATGGCACTATAAATCTAGCAATGACAGTTGTGTGTTGCTATGTTTAAGATAGGGCTGTAAGAGTCTGCAGCCATGCTGTGAGCTAAATGCTTACATGCAATGATAGTGCTATTATGCTGGTGTTTAGCAAGTATGTTTACCCTGTTTACCACATTGAATGCTGTTGATGCTAAAATTTGCTTATCAGCACTAAACACAAAGCACAGCTGAGGCAGATGGGAAAGTCATTAATTTGGCAAGTATTTGGTCATAAACCAAATATTTAGAATAGGAATGGGATAGATGAAAAGTCAGACCATCACATTATTACAGTTCATCCTGAGGGAGACATGGATGTCTGCATGAAATTGCACAGCAATCCATCATAGTTGCTGAGACATTTCACTCAAAACCACAAATGTCAACCTGCTAATGTTGCTACAGGAAAAGTCAGGGGGTCAACAAAGTCAGTAGGTCTTATCCTCTGGAGATCATGAGTGTCTGTAAACAATCCATCCAATAGTTGCTGATATATTTTGGTCTGGTAGTGGTGGACCTCCTGGTTAAAAGCAGCTTGTACCAGTTTTGAGATAAAAATCCATTGTACAAAGTGGACGAAATTGTAAATAAAATCTAAAAATATTTATCTGATGATGATTGGATGTTGAACAAGACTCAGTGATGCTGATAGACAGAGAGTCTGACAATCACTAGTGAGCTCACTGTATCTTGGGGACTGCCCAGGTGGCCCACAGCAGCACTGGGGTGCCAGCTTTCATCCATACCACCCACCAGTCCATAGTACACAGGTGAGAGGGACACATTTGATCTGCAGCCTGACAGTAAGGAACCGCTCACTTGTCAAAATGTCTGTATACATTTGCTGCTCCTCTCTGAGCAGCACACTTTGCCCTCTTAGTGCCAACTCATCATGAAGTCAGAACACACACAGAAAGCACTGGGGTTGAGACTGACAAGATTTCATGAAATAATTATGGACGATTCCCAGCCAAACCTAGACAGAGAACTCACACGGGACGTGGCATCCATCCAGGTAGTGTCTTATTTATCAACTCCAGCTTATTATGTAATATACAACACAGTAAACAGATTCTATTACAAGAACTGCTCTGGAGTTTTGATGAAGGTTTTCCACATGAACATGCAAGTCCCGTTTGATTCGTCCTTTAATCAATAGACAAATGCATGTTTTTCACTTGTCAGATTAAGTTGTTAAAACCTGCATACCTTTTCAGCTTAAGTCTTGTAAATATTTGAAGCGCCACACATACCGCACAGCTGATGGAGGAAAGACTTAAAGCTCACGGTGGCTGTTTTTGTGCTCCAGTGAGGATGGAGCCCCGGTGGAAAGCAAGTCCTTAATCAAGAGTCTAACCAGACTCATAAACCATCCTGAAAGGCCTCCCTTAGGCACCTTGCTGGGTAAACAATACCATCACTCTGTCATGATCCTGAATTAAGATATTACCACATGCATGTAATTAACATTTGTATTCAGTCCCAGAACAATATTTCATCCTGATTAAATAAATATTGAGCGACAACTCCATGAGAAATGCTATGGGTTCTTTCTCTTTTTTTCCAGCCGAGAGCAGAAACTGGATTTAATAGAAGGGATTTTCAAAAGCAGAAAACAGGACAGGGAAGGTATTTGTGGAGCACAAAAATAGAAAACCCCCATTCAAAGCAAGTCCACTCTCCTCTCTTTCCCTCTGAAAAATCGAGGCAGTGGCCCTGCTTCAGATGTGAGCATTATCCACAGTGGCACATCCAGCTTTTATGGGCCGGCCATCAGCGAGCAGGAAGTGAAGAGGGAGCTGGTACACGGTGACATGCCGGATTTTTAAAGAAAAAGATTGGCCTGTGGGAGACAGGTGAAATAGTCAGAGAGAGATGTATTGTGACTACTGGCTCGGAAACTTTAATGAATCAAGCTTAACCATTCAAGGAGCTGTCACTATCATGCCTTTAACAGGAAATGTACTACTTTTAAGTATTTCTCTCTGAAAACATTACACATGTTAGAAAATACTTGTTGGAAACATGTGAAAAGACTGTGAATTATACAGCACTGCACCATGGAGTCGGACCCGTTTTTAACTTATTTCGTGTCCAGGACTTTTTAGGCAGGCCTGAAATCATGGGTCGATGACGCACTGGAGCCTTCCTTAACATAACCCCTCCCTTATTACATAAAAACTAAAGTTAGAGCACATCAGTGTCATTTTGTTCTCTCCCTGTGTGCAAGCAGCGAGTTTGCTTCTACCAACAAGCTCTCTTAGCTCTTTCAGCCATATAAACACAAGCGAAGTAGCCATCACAAACATACCTCTTACTTTTTCGGCAGTTACTGCTCACTGCTGTAAGTGTGTGCTAATATTAGCCGCTGTTCACCGCTGAATGAGAGGCTATCACTGCACAGCGGCTTGTTTTCCAGCTCGGAGAGCGGGTGTGCTTTGTGCTACTGGATTAGCTGCTAATGTGGGAATAACACTTCACAGCATTTAATGCTTTGGCTCAGCACCTTTAGCGGACACAGCCCCAGCGTTTTAGAGCAAACAACGCTGCTTTTTTCCCCACAATATTGAAACCTAATGTTATATCGCTGATGAATATAGTTGGGTGGTTAGTGACACACCTTTCAGTGGTGTGACTAGTTCATTACACATATTTATTTTTGCTTTACCTGTACTTTAAAGAAATACTTCACACCTTAAACGACCATTTGTATATCATTTACTCATCTCCTGTTATGTTGAATTCATGAAGGATTTTTTTTTTTTTTCTGGCATGCCTCAATGGTAAACAAAGAATCCAAACACAGAAAATTCTTGACCAATTTAAGTCAAAAGGGTCCATGTTTAACTACAGCAAAAGTATATCAAAACATCCATTTACAAACTCTTCCACAACTCATACAGTGTAATCCAGGTCTCCTTATCTAGTCGTATGCTTAGTGCTTCCCAAACAGGCAGCACTTTCTGATGGGGAACTGAACTAAAACTGTTATGCAACCACGCTCTCTTCAAAGCCAGCCTCCATTGACAAAAACACTAATTTTATCTTGCTTAACAACGTAGCTGCTGGTCTACCGCTGCCTCTATCGGAAGTCTGTTGGTGTTATTGTGTGACTTTGGTAAATCCAAACTAACCTTTTAAAACACCAAAATCACACAATGACAGAAACAAACGTACTGATCAAGGCAGCAGTAGACCAGCAGCTCCTGTGTTCAGTGAGCTAAAATTAGTGTTTTTGTCAATGGAGCCTGGCTTTGAAGAGAGCACAACTAAATTTCACTTTTAGTTCAGTTCACCGTAGGAAAGGAAAGTCCATTTGGGAAGTACTGAGCACATGACTGGATACAAGAGAGATTGTAGATGGATGTTTTGATATAGTTCTGCTGTTGTTCAATGCCGTCAACTTTGACTTTCATTTATCAGGTGTTCTGTCTGTTTTTGGATTCTTCCTTTAAAGTGGAGGCACGGTAGAATAACAAAGTTTTCTTTATGAATTCAACATAACACGGGGGCGAATAACTGATATACAAATGATCATTTGGAGGTTGAAGTATTTCTTTAATGTTCCTTTTGCTAAAGAATTTATGAAAGCAAACTCATTTAAATACAAGGACAGAGGACACTGTTAGCAGAACAATACAGCGACGATATGGTGGGTTTCTAAGCCTGAGATGATAGGATCAAAACTTTGAAGCTACAACGGCTTTATGCCTGAAGCCAGCCAATATATACCCGCTCAAGAAAACATGGGAGCAAGGGAGTGAGAAGGGACTCAGAAAGAAAGACTTTGAAGATCAGAGCTGCCATGCAGCGTGGTGTTTGGTACCCCATCATCCAGCCCAGAAAAAAGTGCTCTCTTTTTCCAGTAATCTGCACCACTTCCTTTTTTCTTCTCCCTCGTTACCTCGCACTCTTTAACTCAATCCCAGAGACGGTGGGAGATGTTAAGGGGGATGGTAGCGTTTTCTTGGGTCTCCTGTATTCTTTTTATTCCCATTAGCCTCCAGTTGTTGCAATGTAACTGACACCAGCATGACAGAGAGAGGATAGCAGAGAGACAATGAGTGACAGAGAAAATTGTGGTGATGGGGGACGCAGGGAGAGTCGATGAGAAAGGAGAGAGGGAAAACAACAAGGAAATAGTCAATAAGAGACGGGGATCTGAGCGGCAAAGAGCTTAGCTGTAATCAGCGAGGGCAAGCCCCACTGGAGGATGCACATGCTCTTAAGAAACAAGTCAACATTTCCAGGAAAACGACTCACTTAGACAAAGGCTATTTTTTTACAGAGGGTGGAGCAGAGGAGGAGGAGGAGGCGGCAGGGAAAGAGAGGAAATATCAGAAAGAATAGGGAAAGAAAGTTCAGCCATGAAAGTCACATGTAACGTTTTATTGGAGAAGTCGCTGAGAGACAGAAGCTATTTCTGGACTCGCCACAAACTGGTGACAAGAAGATTGCCAGTGTCTCCAGCTATAATGTCACACCCACCTCCACCCTGAGACACCACACCAGGACTCGTTTCAAAGTCAACTGTGTTCAACTTCATACTGTTGTGAGAGCTATCTTTCACATTAATGAAACATGTTGTCATAGCAACGCCTGTACCATCTCTCTCCCCACCAGTCCTCAGCCTCTGATTTTCTCTTGGCCTTATCTCATGTGTACATTGTTTTATTTTTCACACCCAGTCATACATACTGTACCTGCTCACTAGTTACCCTCAGTAAGTCGTCGTTGTCTGTGGATGATCTGGCTGACTTTGTGATCATCGACCTGCCTCCACAGCTGCTCTTTTGACTTGTCATAGCAGGAGAAGCACAGTCACGCAACAGATAATACCACTGATGGCTCTCTTCCATTTAAGTGGCTGGCCAAGATTTGCCAGTGGGACAGCATGAACACACCTGTGCTTTCCCTGCTGAGATGAATAAAAATGTTGGCTGTAAAAAAGGTTTGTAGCCCTGTTATTACCTACGCTAGCCTCTAACGAAGGTAATAAAGAAATATTGAACAGAGCAATTATAGACTCTAAACAGGCTTTTTTTAAGAGGACATTTTGACATGTTAAAGTAGGAAAAGTCATGAAATTAAGCTGCATTTAGCTGTGTCAGTTTCAGGGTCCTGGGGCCAGCTGCATAAAAATAGACCTAGTCTTTGTCTTAAATATAACTTAAAGTCAGACTTGTTGTGGACACTTCAATTGTTTGTTGTTTAAAGCAAGTGACTAACGTAAGACTGACTGAGATAGTCTATTGCGCAATGCATAATAGGTGTAATAAGACACTTAACAGAAGAGAAAAGATGGCGAATGAAACAGTGCCACTTATCTCAACCCTGTCATTTACAGACAGCAGCACCACTAGTTACAACACTGATTACCTCAGTGTGGCTACTAGTGTGACATATAACATACCTGTTTGCAGTGCTTCTAAACGATAATAATGGCATAATATGTCAGTCACAACCATTAACCTTCTCTGTTTTATGGCGGCTGATCTCATCCTCTGCTCTGGGGTTAAGGAGCTCCCAAATCTCATTGTTTCCAGATTTACAGACATTTACGGCCACTGTTCTTCTTCTTTAAGTTAGCCTCTAACTGCTAGTAGCTGCTTCTTAAATCTCCTGTGGTGTGTCACCAACATAATACGAAATCAAAACGTCACACCCATTCCACCCATGGTCATGTCTTTCCAGCTTTACATTTTACACAGACCTTGTTTCGAGACTGTTACTACCCGGCTCAGAGGCAAGACAACTCTGTCCCCCCTTTCCACAATGTACCTTATATACAGAACGGCGAGGTGGCATAACAGCACGATATTCCTGCCTTGAGCAGGAAATGTAAAAGTGGCTACTGTTACTGTCTGTGGTTCATTTGCTCACAGCGTTGGGACACTAAAAGTAGTTTGTGTGCATGAATTTACTGATACTTTGTATCACATCAAGCAATCATCTCACACGCATTCGTTATTCAACTCACTACTTTAGGCTGCAGCTGACAACGTTGTTACTTCAGTCAGGAACACTCTTACCATAGATTTAACCATTTATTGCAACAAATGTAAATACAGTGATACTTGGCGCTGATTGCTCTGCTCTTAAAATGCTCCCTGGATTACACAAGTAGCATGCCAAGCCGAAACAGGGAGCACAATACCTAACACCTACCCCAGGTATACAAGAGTGGGCCCAAAGCTAGACATTGAATACCATTTTGACCGTGAAGCCATGTTAGAACTCTGAATTAGATGAATGAGAAAGGTTGGAGGCTGGGGTGCTGAAGGCAAAGCTTTGCCAGCAGCAACAGCGGTGTGTGGCAGCGTTGGAGGCCATAGTTACATGGACCGCCTTGTTGTGAGAATGGGCTGTGATTGATCTGTGACTGCTTAGAAATAATGATTCAGTCGGGGGCTGTCAGCTGATTGAGCACATGACCTCTGTCGCCTGCATGAACTAACTTGATGTTTCATTACTGACGCATCATTTGTTTGTACAAATCTTGATGGTGACTTAGGAACAATGTCACGGCTGGATAGCTAGCTAGTCTTGTTGTTAAACATAGTCATGTTATATTTACTGTTGGTCAACCGTATTTTGAATCCTGCTAGCATAACGTCAGCTTTCTTGCTCATAGCAGAGTCAGAAGGTTCTATGAGCTGACTGGACTAGAAATATCTCCCGCTGTGTATTGAGGCTGTAGCCTGTGGCTTTCATGCTCCGTCTTCCTCTTGCCGTCAGATACAACAGCACTGTTGCCATAGCAACAAAGATCCAACATCAGGCTTAGCCAGGCAGAGACGTGGTTAACTTTCCTACCTCAAATGAAGTTGGTCTTAATATTTATGCAGCAGAGAGGCTTAATTAGATGAGTCTAACCTGACACTCTACGACCAGTCTAAGGCCGAGACTAGTCTTTACCTGAGTTAATGCAACTGGCCCCTGGTGTTGGGCATACTGGTTCACTGTCACGGCTTACTGGGATGCTTGAATAGAACAGGGATATCGTTAATGTTATTACTAATACCTGACCAGTCAAAATGTCTGCTGTGGATAAAGTGATGCAGAATGCTAGATGCATCGAGACAGCACTGTTTCTATCGGCCAACTTTTGTAGGTCAAAGTTGAAAGAAAAAGTGAACTCTTTCATCTGGGCTTTCAGGGAAACAGTAAGAACAATTTTGGATAAATAGGTCACAAGGGCTACAACTTATGTAAGAGAAAGGAAGAATGAATATTTGTTGCAACTGGTCCAAGCGTGAACCAGCCTTTAAGATAGGTGTCTAGCTTTAAAAATACAGTTGGTAGAGATTAGGAAACTAATCAGAGAAGCAAGGTTAGTGACCAGTGTACCTATATATGTTAACTATCTAAAACAGTTACAGTCTAAAAGAAGGGGTTGGTATACTTCATCCAAATTGCTTAACGTGTAGTCGAACAGGGGCTGAAATCCCTTTCCAACATCAACATTGGAGAGGTTAAGTTTGACAATTTAGATAACTTTCCAAAAGCGACAAGCACACCCATCTCATGCAGCAACTGGTCAGGTGTGCTGCGGTAAGAAAGTCTACAGGGTTTGAACTTCTCTCTAAACCTCTTTTTTATTCTTCACACAACTATTTCTGACACTTTTCAACCAAGTGCAACACTATAAATACCTTTGAAGAAAGACTGTCTGACCTTTATCCTCATTTGTAGCATTCATCGAGGCTCCTTTATGCGACTGCAGGCGTCTCACTTCACCTCCAGTGTGGCTGCTCAGAACAGCTTTAAACACTTTTTCTTCAGATGTGCTGAGACTTTGCATGAGCCAGTTTAGCTTGGAGCACACTGTACCGCGGCCTTTTATCTCCCAGTTTACCGCGGTCTTTGTGCCACACTGTCTGTGTTGCGGTCTAGCTTGAATGCCTGTACTTCTGTCTCCGATGTTGTGGTTTCCTGCTCTCACCCTCAAGATTTGTTTACCTGTGCAGACCAACATTTGAGTAAAGCCTGTTTTGACTAAATCGGCCTCGTCCCAGGAGTCTGCTTTCAGGTCCCACTTCATTAAATGCAACAACTGTACGATCCAATGAATCTGAGCAGCCAGGCTATGTTTCTACATAAAAATTTCAGATGTTAAAGGAAAGCAAAACAGTTTCACTCTAACAGCTGTGCTTGAGAGACCATCCAGTAGCAGACTGCAAGCTAAATACATCTCTCTCCCCTGGTAGGTTTGTGTGTGTGTTGGCTGGCAGGCTGGTTAAGACATTGGCCGTCACTGGGGTTTCTGGTCACGCTATTCTGCCTGGCATTATTACACCACCCATCACTCAGGCCCACTGTGTACATTATTCATGCCCCCAGAGGAGTTCATCAGAGGCTGTGACCGCAGGTGCTGTGACAGCACTCTCAATCACAGGCGCCCACGCCGTCTGCTCATCCGACCCCAGCGTGACATGGCAACCCGTGGTCCAATTCCAGTTCAGCTGTGGAATCAGGCCCAGAGCTGGACATAATTGACCAGCATCCATTCACAAGTTAATCCAAACACAAAGTAATCTGGAAACTACCTTCAGTGGGGGGGGGGCTCTGTGTTTCAGATGAAAGCCGGCGGGTCTAAGACGTCCGCCACACAAATAACGACCCGCGCCACACATATCAGCTCACGCCTGTCAACTTCAGCACACTCCTGGGTAACAGATAGCCAGGGGATTTTATTAACTTGTTTGTTCAATTTCACAGAGCCACATAACTCCTGCTGCCATCACACATGCGAACACAAAACTTCTCAAAGCAGCCTGTGAGCCACGATGTGCATTTCCACTCTGCCGCTCAGATGTGTCCTGTCATCCTTCACAACGACAAGTAAATTCTAGTGGCACATCTTTCTGCTGACAAAGTAAAGACTGGCCTGCGAGGCTAGTTACCTAATATTACTGCAATTGATCGATACATTTACATGTGATGTTTCACAGCCATCCCTCTGCCTGCATCCACCATTCACTCAGACATTAGATGGAGTCAAGGTGAGCTGTCACCAACCAAATGTGGTGTTATTTATGACTCTATGCCTCTCTGATAATGTGAGTAAGGTCTGCCACCATCAGGGTTATTTCTCCGCAGCGTAATACCACTCACATCCTTGACTCATTACCTCAACATAGCAGCGGACATAGAGCTGCTTATAGAACTCTTTGCTCTCTGTAATTACTCTTTTATGCCAATCACACCTGCAGTCTAAAGGACATAGTGTGATTTAAAGCTGTAGTTGGTAACTATGAAAATAACTTCTTGTCATATTTGCTAATCTGCCACTACATCCACACAATATTATATCAGACAGATAGTCTGTGAAAAAAAAATCCTCCTCCCTCTCCTCCTCCTCTTGCCTTCATGGCATTTGCTAGAGTCTACCGCAGCTCACCAAAAAACAACCAATCAAAGCTGAGGAATCTCTAACGCAGCTGTCAGTCATGTCAATCACAGCTGAACTGTGGTCAAACTGTCAGACTAGGCAGCGCTGATCAAATATAAATCAAGATTCTATTACTGCACTGATTATTCCTCACCTCAAACATACTTTAGTGCAGTGGTTCCCAACGGGTCCGGCCCCAGGGTCAAGATTTCTCCTTCGCAGTTGAATACACTTAGCGTCATACTAGTGTTTGGCCATGTCATCGAGCTAATTTGCTGTCTATGTTAAGTAGATGCCCATTAGTCACTCACTCTACAGCAGAAAACAGCACTTCAAAATAAAAGCTCTGTGCTGGAAATTCACTATACTTAAAAAAAAAAGTGCGGCACGGTGGTGCAGTAGTTGGCATTGTCACCTCACAGCAAGAGGGTTCCTGGTTTGAACCCAGGGTGGGGGAGCCCATCTGTGCAGAGTTTGCATGTTCTCCCCGTGTCAGTGTGGGTTTTATCAAGGTACTCCAGCTTCCTCCCACAATCCAAAGACATGCAGGTTAATTGGTGACTCTAAATTGGTCATTGGTGTGAATGTGAGCATGTATGTCTGTCTCTATGTGTCAGCCCTGTGATAGTCTGGCGACCTGTCCAGGGTGTACCCTGCCTTTTGCCCAGTGTCAGCTGGGATAGGCTCCAGCCCCCCAACGACCCCCAACAGGATAAGCGGTTAGGGAAAATGAATGAATTAATTAAAATAAAGTGTGTTTTTTTTACGTAATTGACACGTTGCAGAGTCACTTGCGGTCCATTCACACTGGACCCGCGACCCACTTTTGGACCGTGACCCACCAGTTCAAAACCACTGCTTTAGTGGACTGTTATGCTGTAAAATAATAAAGTTATCATTTTCTATAACTATTTCTTTTTACAGCTGAACAGCACACTTAAATGTTCCTAAATCATTTAGGGTGAGAAATAGGCAATGCAGTAACAGAATCTTGATTCATATTAGATCAGCACTGCCTAGTTTGACAGTCTGCCAGCTGTGATTGACATGATTGACAGCTGCGTTAGAGACTCCTCAGCTCTGATTGGTTGTTTTCGTTCAAATGCAGTAGGGCCATCGGAAGCACTACAAGGAGGCAGAGGAATATGATTTTTCTCCCAGATAATCTGTCTCATGTAATACTGTGTGAATACACTGAGAGTTTCAGCAAATGTGACAATTTTTTTTTTTTTTTTATAGAAGTTACCAACTACTGCTTTCAGTAAGATAACGCCACCCCTGTCTTTGACTTAATGGGGAGAGCCAGCAATGTAATTTGTCTTGGTGTTCTTGACCTGAAAATGATGAGTTTTACCTTGTAGAAGCCTGGCTGTAAAACGTTACACTGCAATTCAAATCATCAAGTCAGCAGTGGATCTACATGTATTTACAGAGTAAGAAATTCAACGGATGTGCTAACCAGTGATGAACAGTTAGGGAGACGCTGTCAGTTTGAAGAAAACATCTTCAGCAAATTCATCCATGATGAGGAAAAAGTCATGTGAAGTGATACTGAACACTGAGCTGCACAGCTTCCTTCCATGATATACTGCAAGTTACTGATATTTTTCCACCCCTGCTCTCTCTTCTAAACAGAGCTGCTCTTTCCTGTAGCATCTGGAGAAAGGGGTGTCAGACTTTAGCACACAGATGAATCCTGATGGAGCGTATGTTGCATTACATATGTCAACTCTTGTTACTTATGTTTGGGAAAGAGAAAAATAATTTACAATGTATTTTAACAGCTTTAATTTTGCAAGCTTGATAGAGAGACAGAGGAAATAACATAGTTACAACAAAAAAGAAATTAAAAATTCATCAAAGCCTGTTTTTAAATTAGCATACTGTCTAATTCACATATGTGAATTAGTCTGAAACATCTCAGTTAATTTTCCTGCGGGCGCTATCCACGGCCACAGACCAAAATGCCTCTGGATGCAACTGGACAGACTTACAAGCAATCAAAGCAACAGATTGTGTGACACAGTGCTGAGTGACACACACAAGTTGGGTAGCACTTGGTCTCTTTTCAAGCAGGAAGAAAATGGGGAGTGGTCGCCAGGGCTGGGTACTGTTCACAATTGAACTGATACCGGTATCAGTTTTCAGTACCTGGTACCTTTTTCTGTACTGTACTTTCTCTGTAATAACAAAAATGTAATTCTTAAACAAGCTGCAGGGGTCGAGAAGTAGACCAAAATGCAGTTCTGCTCCTCTGCTCTTTTCTAATCACAGAGTGAATCTTCTGTCTCTGTCTGTCTGTCTGCTAGTGTCTGTGTCTGTGTATGTGTGTGTGTCTTGTCTTCTAGCAGTGACACAAGGCTACTAAAATAATACAAAGAAGAAAACAGACCAAATTCTGAATCTTTCACAGACATAGCTTTGGCCTGCTGGGAAGCCGACGGAGTGGCCGACAGAGCCCCGTGGCCGGCTTCGGGGCACTTCTGCCTCCTGTCTAAAATTAAACCCCGCGGCTCTGCACAGCTCCGTGGCCGACCTCTGAGCTCCATGGCTGGCTTCCAGGCGCTTAATGGCCCTTCCAGCTCGTCTAAACCCAGCGTTATCAGGTACCAACATTTGGCACAGATGGATTTAACGTGAATCGGTACTCTGTGGTACAGATGTAATTCAGTTGGTGGTCAGTACAGACTTCAACACCTGACCCTATTAGTGACAAACTTCTCAAACTACAGCTAGACAGTACACTAAAATTTGTTTCTAAAACGTTTGAGGCAGGGAAAAGGTAATGCAGTATCAGAATCTTGATTCATATTTGATCAGAGCTGCCTAGTTTGACAGGCTGACCTGAGTTTTGTGAGCCTGGTGTGTTGCACTGGAACAGATCAGAGACTAGTGACGCTGCGCTATCAATCATTGTATCAAACCTGCCCTATATTAGATAATCAGTTGTGATTGGCCTGCCCAGGATCTGGCAGGGTGGAAATCTGTTTGAACAGGAGGGGGATCAGATGCATCTGCCAGAGAACATCTGCCATGAGCTTGCAGATTCCTCTGGTTCCCAGGATAGTCAGAATCCCAGTTGTTACTGTTCATTTATGTGCTTAAAGTGGGATTTTATGATCCGTGCACCACGCAATGATAACAAACAGAGATGGGAAAAACTTTAATCTCTATTTCCCACTTGAGTATCTGATAAGGATAAGTGAGAATTTATACAAATATCATGGCGAGCACACTAAACAAACCAAGGTTCTGCCAAAGTTCAACATCTTAATCAAAGCTCTCAGTCTGAGTAAGTGTTCAAACCATTTATTATGGTGCATTTGTGCAGCGCACTGTCCATGGCTTCACATGACCTTTGTGTATCCTCTTTACCTCTTAATAATAATAATAATAAAATGGCAAGCTGGATTCTGCTGAGGGTATGTTCAGAGCTAATGGAAATAAATGCACGGGTGAATAACTAAACAGATGATGCCTCAGGAATGCAGAACATTACAAATACTTCCATTAGCCTTGTTGTTCAATTCAAGTTAAAACAACAGACTTATCCTCATCACCTCATATAGATGCCCTTCTCCAGCAGAGGCTACGGACTAATGAATGTGCTGACTTCTGCAGAGCGCCCTTAGTGTCTGCCTGCACTGCTATAAGTAGGGATTAACTCTTCCCTAATGAAGGGCAATTCAGTGCTGTTATTGGGACCAATGGATCCCAATGAAAAGACCCTCTGTCCCTCACCCTCACAATTACTGTGCTCCAGGATTAGCACTAAAGGTGTGAAAGCTGCCTACAGAATGCTAAGTGCAGGCTGATATACAGGACAGTGTGTTTAGCCATGCATACCATCAGCCACAAACATGTAACCTGACGTATACAGAGGTTCAAACAGCTGTATAGGGGCACACATAAAAGCACAAACACACACATGCACTCAAGATCAATGTGTCCTCCCTCTGAGCCCCCTGTTTCATAGCTTCAGTAATGGCTCATAACACATCAGAGTAGCAGCATCACATACACACACCATCCAGCTACTTCTCAGTCACCTCCACATACATGATAATGGTCTCGCCTGCATGAAAGGCAGGGCACAATGTGTGATGCTTCCTCCGTCCCCCTCATGGGTAAATGATGAGAGAGCATCATTCATTCTCGTCACTGTGGCGATAATGATACAGCAGTTTTGCCACATCAGCTAAGATTAGTCAAGTAAAAGTACCAATATAAAGTTTAAAAAGACTCCATTACAATTTGAAGTCCTGCATTCAACAATTTACTCAAGTAAAAGTAAAGAAGTATGATCAGTAAAACTCCACAGTATGTATGGATGTATTATTCTATATGAAATAACTAGAGATAAAACTGATGCAACCACTTGTAAGGAGCATTTTACTGTTGAAGATGGTTGAGGTGTTGCTAGTTTTAACCAATTTATACAATTATGTTTAGTCCTGCGGTTCCTAACCTAGGGTCAGGCCTCTTCAAAGGGTCATGGTTATAGGATGATTGTAGGTTATAGGAAGTCCTGTAACAGAAATCTGTTTCCAGTTTTTGAAAATGTCTTTAATATTCGCTTTGTTTTGAGATATTGGAAAATTCAGCAATAGTTGAACGTCCAGTGTGTAGGATTTAGGGGGATATATTGGCAGAAATGGAATGCAATATAATGAGTATGTTTTCTTTAGTGTGCAATCACCTAAAAATAAGCACCGTTGAGTTTTCATCTCATTGCCACTGAGATCCCCAGATTTCCCTGCCATGTTTCTACAGTAGCCCAGAACGGACAAACCAAACACTGGCTCCAGACAGGGCCACTCATGTTTTCGCATTGGCCACCATAGTTAGCAGTCCCTCTGCAGTGATCAGCATCAGAAAAGCACTGATTTTCAGCCTGAAACTGCTTTATTCAGTGCTCTTAGGCGTTAAAATCACCAGGTCTGTTTATTTTGGAGAGGAAGAGACCTCTGTGGATAATTGGCTCCCAGTAAAAACCTCCTGAACATCTGGATCTTAAGCTATCAGAGAAAAGGGTGAGTACATATTAGCAGGTGCTGAGCAAGCAACCCATCTCCAATGAGCTGAACAATGTCGGAGAAACTTTGATTTTTGGCATTAAACTGCTTTCTTCAGTATTTTCAGCGGTTTTAACCACCTGGTCCGTTTGTTCTGGAGAGGAAGAGACTTCTGAGAAAAATGTAGCTCCTGGTAAAAACCTCCTGAACAAAATCTAACTGGGAGAGGTTTTGGCTGGTTGCAATCTGCAAAGCAAGATACCACTAAATTCCCCTGAATTTTACACACTGCTCCTTTACATAGCAAAAGACATCGTTTGTGAGAGCAGGCAAGAGCATTTTCTGATCTAACAAATAAGTCTATATTATAATGTGGCAACACTATAGTAAAAGTTTGGTTAGGTTTAGGCACAAAAACAACTTGACTAGGTTTCAGGAAACATCATGGTTTCGGTTAAAACTACTACTTCGCTAAGGTTAAGAGACCTTCATCATTATGGTTACAATAACAACCACTTAGCTGAGGTTCAGGAACGACTACAGTCATGGTAAAAAGAAACCAGCGCTGACTGTCAGTTAGAACCAGGAAACAAACACCAGCTTCTTGTTTTAAAATTAAATCTGCCATGAACCATCCGCCTGCCACGTCCTCCTACATACACAGACTTTGTCGCGCTATAATAGCATGACCTGACTTTCCCTTTTGTTCACATCACAATTACTTGCTTCTAGAGGGCTTTATCTTTTGATCGTTAACATACTGCATGTAATTTCGGGGCACTTGTTGAAATGACTGATGCAGTCCTTTTACTTGGGAGCAGAGGAATATCTCTGGTGAAACTGGTAACAGCTCATAAACATCTGAAACGTGACACAGGGCTCCAAAAAGACATTGCTTTCTTGTAGATGGATTGGATTTTATCAGTTTAACATGTTTATTAAAATGTAAATTCTTAATCTGCAAAGCAACTATAGCTGTAGGTAAATGTAGTGGAGGAAAAACTAGAATATTGACCAAAGAAATGTAGAAGAGAAGAAGTAGAAAGTGGCATATAATAAAACACAATAAAAAACTGCACTTTGTACTTAAAATACTACTAGTGAGGTAGTTTGCTTTAAAGCAGCCTTTTCAGAAGAGGGATGTAACAACTGTACCTGTTTCAGCTGCTTTAAAACACTGATGTTAATACTTTTTTCAGTGCGCTGTTCCCACACAATAATGGTACTTATGCATAAATGATAATCACATTTCCTCAATGTTGCCCTTGGTGACTTCCCTGTGACATCCACTGTGCTTATGTATAAATGATGTCCACATCTATTTAAGTGTTGCTCACTAACACACATTATGGCTCCATGTTCTGTACTTTTACATGAATCTCTCTCTTTCACTGTACGCCACATTACACATGTCTGTATACTGCCTACTGAGACCGACATGCATTTAAACACTTACATATGTGCATTATGGCTCTTGTGTAAAATAATGGAGGCAGTTTTTTTTTTTAAAATCAAATCAGAGCTGTTACTGAAAGTAAGGCTTAAGTGATTAAATTGTAATTTAGGAGTTAATTGACAAAACAGCATGAGATATCTTAGAACATACGTCATACAGGAGCAACATGAATTTTTTATTTCTTCCACCTTCATGGAAATGTGAGAATTTTTTTTGTAGACGTTGCACTTACAGAACGACACAAAAACTGCATTTCCCTCAGGCTTTAACTGAAACAATTTGCCGTACCACTGAGATAGCCTGCATACATAATATCAGCCTTTATGGTCATCTGTCTGCTGAGGTGAAAGTGTGTACTCGGAGCTAATTGGCTTCAATATGGCATAAAACAAGCCTTTAATCTAACTCATGCTCTCCTAATCACACTGCCCTGTAATAACAATATCAGAAATCAAATTAATGGTGAGAACAGGTCTTGCTGTGGGCAGGCAGGGTAAGTGGGGGGAAATATCCGCAGACTGAGATGAAATGTAATTTGGATGGAGGATGGAAGAGAGGGGGAATGTTCTAGGGGAACTGGAGCAAGCATCTGTCTCCAACGAAGGCAGTGTCAGGTCCTGTTAATCTTATCTGAATGGCTGCCTGCTGACGTGGATTTAATTTTACACAAGTGCACGCCTGCTTACTTGCGTGAGTGCACACCAGACTGTACACACATGCATATACTGCCTATACATGTACATGCAGGGTGGACTGCGGTGGTGTTGAGATACAAATGCAACAACAGTGGACAAACATGACAGCAAATAAAACAAATTACACACTTAAGAAAACACAACATTTCACTAAAAGGAAAAGGAAGGGACAACAATTATTCTTTGTGACTGGACACGACCGACGTCAATTAAGAGATTACCTGTTCAATCTGTGAAATTCTGTGTTAAAAAGGTAAAGAATATACAAGAAGGTCACGTTGTGTTTTGTTGTTGTGTTTTCTAAAATGTTACTGTTTAATTGTTTTGTAGTGTTTTCTAAAATTTTGTTTTATTTACGTATTTTCTAAAATTATGTGGTTTCTGAAACATTGTGTTTTCTAAAATGTCGTTCTTTCTGTCAAGTTCTGTTTTTTACAATGCTGTGTTTCAGTTTTTTTTTTGTGTTTTTTGAAAAGTTGTGTTTTCTAAAATGGTAAATTTTTCATTCTTTTTGCATTATCTCTTTTATTGTGTTTTCTGAAATGTTGTGATTTCTTATTTGTTGTAGTGTTTTCTAAAATGTGCTTTCTGAAATGTGTTTCATAAAATATTCTGTTAATAGTTCTCTTGTGTTTTCTCCTTATAAAATGTGTTTTCTGTTTTGTTGTTGTGTGTTCTAAATGGTTACTGTTTTTTGTTTTGTAGTGTTTTCTGAAGTTGTGTTTTTTGTTTCACTTTTTAAAATGATTGTGTGTGAAACATTGTGTTTTCTAAAATGTTGTGCCTTCTATTTTGTTATGTTTTCTGAAATGTTCTGCTTTATAAAATGCTATCTTTTTCCTTCTTTTAGCGTTATCTGTTTTCTTGTTGTGTTTTCTAAAATGTGTTTTCTGTTTTGTTGTGTTTTCTAAAATGTTCCTGTTTTCTGTTTTGTAGTATTTTCTAAATTTTTGTCTTATTTTTGTATTTTCTAACATTATATGATTTCTGAAATGTTGTTTTCTAAAATGTCGTGCTGCTTCTGTTTTGTTGTTGTGTTTTCTAAAATGTGTTTTCTCAAAGGTTGCGCTTTCTGCAGAGTTGTGTGTTTTTTGTTTTTGTTTTTTTTTAACATGATGTGTTTCAGTTCATTTGTTGTTTTCTAAAAAGTTGTGTTCTCTGAAATGGTATGTATTCATTCTTTTTGCATTATCTGTTTTATTGTTGTGTTTTATAAAAATGTTGTTCTGTTTATTGTTGTGTTGTTGTGCTTCCTGTTTGGTGGGTTTTCAATAATGTGTTTTATAAAATGTTGTGTTTTCTGTTTTGTAGTGTTTTCTAAAATTGTGTTGTTGTTTTTTTGTTTTATTCTTGTATTTTCAAAAAAATATGTGATTTCTGAAATACTGTGCTTTCTAAAATGTTGTGTTTTCTGTTTTGTTGTTGTGTTTTCACAAGTGTTTTTCTAAAAGGTTGAGCTTTCTGTCAAGTTGTGTTTTTCTGATCTGTTGTTGTGTTGTCATTTTTGTTGTTGTGTTTTCTGTTTTGTTGTGTTTTCTGAAATGTGAAATGTTCCATTTTCCATTCTTTTGTTGTCTGTTTGATTTCTGTTTTCTAAAGTGAGATGTCTGGTTAGTTGTTGTGTTTTCTGAGCTGTTGTAGTGTTCCAACATGCGTTGTCTTCAGTACTGTTGGGTTTTCTACTTTGTTATTGTGTTTTGTTCAATATTGCTGTAATTGTGTTTGTCCAACGTTGCTGTGTTTTGCACCTCAAGGCCACCGCTGCAATACATGCAAAGCACCATTATGACCCACACACCTCACCACTCAACCCGTGTACACACATAAATTCTTATTTCCTCAAATGGGAACATTGAGATGCAGCGAACATAAACAACTCGACCTTACCTCCCACATATTCCCACACCGGCGTGAAGACGAACAACCACCCATTTACCCATCTACAACTCAATAAAACACACAACCACATACACACACATCAGAAGAACAAATAGTGAGGCTGATTCTGTCGAGAAGCTGTATCTTTGTTCCTTCACCACCCCCATTCCCTGAGCATTACCCATCATTCTCAGAGGCGACGGGCAGAGAGAGTGAGGGAGAGATACATGCTAAGTGAAATGGGAAATAAAGGAGTGAAGAGGAGGAGTGGGAGATGTGACAGCAAAAAGGGAGACTAGTGAGAAGAGGGAGAGGATGATAGGGGAGTGCCACATTTGCTCATCCTCAGGCCTCTGGAGCACAACACACATGCATGGCAGCCTCCGGCTCATCACGGGACAACAAGGGAGAAATGAGAACAAGAAAATGAAAGAGGGAGGCAGCAGATTCAAATGAAAGGAGAGATAAGAAGATCAAACTGTAACAAGGGAGTAGAGGAGCAGAATTACAGAGTGAAGGAGAGTAGAGAGAAGGAGAAGGGAAACGTGACATGGAACATGATGCTCCCAGAAGCCACTGTGGTGGGTCTTTGACACACTCAGGGACATTCAGGGTGGGCGAGCAGGCTAAGCTGCCTTGAACATAGATTAGCAAAGAGCCACATGAACAGTGAATGATGTTAACACTGAGCTTTGCAGTGCAGAGTTCCTGCTTTGGTTCATCCATGGCCACATGAGGGTTTTATAAAACCTAAAGCACTAATGTGATGTTGATATATTTAGCAAGTTTCAGATCTAGCGGGTAATCATATGCTTTATGCTTTATTAACACACAGATTACGATGTAAAGCAGAAAATGATGCAGCAAAGGTTATATGTTAATACGTGGGAATCAGCATAGACAGAGGAATTATGGTCTGGGAGCTTTGGAGGGGATAAACCTTGGGGAAGCATGTTGATGATTGCTGTTCATGCTATTTTGTTGATTAGCATATGAGCACAGTGTTGAGGGTGCTGCCACATTTACTCATTGTTGTACACACTTGGGTGGGGATGTTCTGTGACACAGGAGTGCAGCAACATGAGAGGAGGCTAATTTCAGCAGTTGAGCAGATGAACAAATTATGGCACAGGCCCGTGGTACCATTGCTACACTGGTTTGTATCATAAAAAGCACGGACTACACTTACAGACTGTCAATCATCAGCGCAGACTATAATGCAGCAGCCTACAGATAAGGAAAGAGGAAAAAGCAGAAGAGGAAAATCTCTCTCGCTGACAAAGTATAGTAAACCCTTCTCAAATGTCTTGGAGCGAGATAACATTTTAACAGGCTGCAACTCCAAAACCAGATCTCTTATGTGCAGCAGTCGAGGCGAGGCAATGTTCCCTCGTGCCACACCAGTTGGATGACTGAGTGAGCACTGTGCAGCGCTAATTTCCCTGC
This sequence comes from Epinephelus moara, assembly GCF_006386435.1. Lineage (NCBI taxonomy): Eukaryota > Metazoa > Chordata > Actinopteri > Perciformes > Serranidae > Epinephelus > Epinephelus moara. The sequence continues at coordinate 28,427,982 of NC_065509.1, forward strand.
CAGCCCAGGGCACGAAGCTGGGTCTACGTCCTCAGAATCGCTGCAACCTCATTGTGTATCTACACACAGGCTTCTGTCTTTTTTCTGTCTGACAGCTACCTTTTTTGACCTTCTCTGGGCTCCCTCCCTGTTCTCTCGCTTCTCTCTGTGCTCTGATGTGAAGACAGGGCTGAAGCTCAGTAATTTGGAGTCAGAGATAAGGGCAGGCGGAGGATATTACTTGTGGGTAGACAGTGATTGAATTGGCTCCAGAGGGTCAAACACACCTAAATGACAACGTGGCGGAAACCCAAGACCCATTTATTTAACTCGGAAAAGCCTCGAACGACGGGCCCGCAACAGAGGCAGAGTGCAGGGGGATGTGATGATGAAATGCACCGTAGCAGAGCTGGAGGGGAGAGCAGGGAGGAAAACAAAAGGACGCCGTGGCTTGCATCTCTCTCTGTGATCATGTGAGCCTAATTTATGTGCAGGAAGGAGACTAAATAAATCTACAGGGATATAAAGTCAGTCGGGTCATTTGAGGGCTTCCTGGAGACAGGAAGCACGCAGAGACACAACAGTAGAGAAACTGGGAGTAGAAAAGGGAGAAAATAAAGCTAAAAGTAAACAAGAGTGAGAAGAGAGGTAAACACACCTGTTTTTATGCGCATTTTCAATGTTCCCTTAAAAAAAAATGAGTGGAAACACCTTATATTCAAAAAAGAAAAATGTCGAAATATCTAAAATATATTTTTTAAGCAGAAAAATAAAGTGAAATGGAGAAAGACCTAGACTAGAATTACCGCCTAGCGCTTGTATGCCTCTATCAACTAGTCAAGTTGCAGTTTATATCCACTCATATCATATGTGGTGAAGACTTTTATAAAATATTATTTTGGTAAAATGGAAGTTATCACTTTATTGACTTGTATGATTCCAGTGAAACATTTCCACTAAGAAACTGGACTGATAGAAAGCTTCATCACATGGTGCAGTGACAACCACCTGAAGCTCAATATCAGCAAAACCAATGAGCTTGTGGTGGTCTACCAAAGGGACTGGAGAGAACACAACGCTGTAGCCAAGACAGTAGACAATGCTTCAAATATATTTGTTGCTGCAAAGAAGCTCGGGCTGCAGAATTAATCGAATTTTAATCAAGATCACTATTTTGGCTTCCCACTATTAAATGAACATGATCGGCTGCAGTATTGATGTTTAAAAATGTGTGCTCTGCTCACAGAAAACTCTGCTACATGTCAAATCAAGCACATCCTATAATAACATGCCTCCGATTTGAGGAAGCTGTGCAAGTAGGTGTTACTGCAGCTGGAGCAGCTACATGACGCACCGTCTAGCTTCATGACTCGCCCACCATACCTACACGACAGTCCACGATCAGCCCCCTTCGCTCCTCGGTCTGGAAGCGGAAGTCCCGATGAAACTGCGAGGTTAGCAATTAGCTAGCTATGATGTCTTAGGTTAAAAGAGATGTGGTTAAGGTAAGAGTTATGGGAAGGGTTACAGCTTGTTACTTCTAAAGTGAATCACGTCTTTATGTATTATGAAGTGGATTATTGCCACATTTGGTCTCATTTATTTACTACAGTGTAGCATTGTAGCAGGGTTCAGATAGCCGCTGTGTTGGTGGGTTTGTCTTGTACTACTGGTGGCCACAGTTTGTACGGGCATATCATGTAGCTATACATGTCTCAGGTTGTCTGCTACCTGCCTGCAGCAGCAGCCTGTAAAAAAACATTCCTCAATATTGCCACTGCAGACAGGCAAAACAAAAATCATTCGTTCATCAACCATCATCATCTGTTTCTTGAAGTATTATGGATTTAGGAGAGAACAAATCATATGCAAAGAGTGCACTGGATTGTGTCTGCACCACAAAGCAACATAACTAACTTGTTATACCAACAAAAAACTCCACAATCTGCAGTGCAATGAATGCATGAAGGCCGAGAAGAATAACAACGATAACGTTACCTCACTGAATCTCTGTCCTTGTACAGAGTCAACTCAGACATCCATAATAGTGCTGCTGTGCAGCATGTCACCATACGGTGACTGCTGTCAAAAATTACACAGCGGCAGAAAGTATTCATAGAAGATGCTCTGAAATCAGGTGAAAAAGAACCTTATTTTGATGCAAGGATTTTTCAATACCAGGTATATAGTACAAGATGAAAGTAAGGGTAGCGCTCTGTTGATTTAGTTTTGGGTAAGAGGTTTTGGCACAATTTTATTTATATTTTGCTTCTCGGAGATGCACTGAATTCAGGTGAAGAGAAACTACAAATTCTAAAACATGGGACCCATAATTAGTGTCTCTAATTCAGTATTCGCCCGAATGTCTCCCCCTCTGTTTCTGATTTATGGTGCTGAATAATGGCCAGAAAAGTGTTTTTACAGGACATTATGTCACAGTGAAGTTGACCTTTGACCTTCTGAATATAAAATGTTGTCACTTAAGATAATTTTTTTTTTTTTTTTAAAGATATTTTTTGGGGCATTTTAGCCTTTAATTGACAGGACAGATGAGTGTGAAAGGGGGAGAGAGAGGGGGAGTGACATGCAGCAAAGGGCCACGGGCTGGACTCGAACCCGGGCCGCTGCGGCAACAGCCTTGTACATGGGGCGCCTGCTCTACTCACTAAGCCACCAGCGCCCCGTCACTTAAGATAATTTTATCCTATTAGACATTCATGTGAAATTTTGTCATAATTCGTGTGTGCATTTTTTAAGTTGTAGCTTAAATCGTGTCTGTGAGCTCTCAGTGACCTCTGACCACCAAATTCTAACCAGTTGAGCGTTTGTGCCTGACTCAGAATTTTGTGTGTCAAATTGGATTTGGCTTTTCAGTACAAATATGAAACCATTTGTCCCTTTTTTTCAATATAGAGTTGTAGAACTTGAAGAGAGATGGGCGTGACATTTAGGGAAACAGTGACAATCATGTAATATAGTAAACAAGCCAAGTTAGCCCTCCGATCTAATGCGTGCTAATTACGCTAACAACAGCTCGGTAAATTTGCAACATTTTTTGCAGACACTAAATATCAAATAAAACCCAGACTATATTGTATTTAGCTGCTGTGAGCTGTGAATTCACCACCTCTGAGCAGAAGGCAGAAGAAAAGGTTATCTCAGAGCCTGACCAGGCAAAGCTTCTCTACCTCTGGGCAGTTGCCTCTGTTTCACTCAGACTCACCCTAGGTCTGGGTCTGCAGCTGCCTGTGGCGGAGAGCAGCGTGAAAGCGAGGAGTGCTCACTCTGCAGCCAAATGTGGGGACCAAAACATTCCCAGAAGTACACTACACACTGACTGATAGAAAGAAGAAAAAAACACTGCTGGACTTGAAGAATGTCAGTCGACTGAGAACTCAGAGGTCTCCAACTAATGATTTGAGTCTTTGACTTTCTGGGGAAGCCATAGTGCAAAATCTGAAGTGTTTCATTCAAGGTGCTCCTGAGATATCGTGCTCATGACAATGGAATGGATGGATGGACACACAACCTGAAAACATAATGCCTCCAGCCGCAGCTGTCGCCGGTGCAGAGGCCTAAAAATACATCATGACAGACAGGAAGCATGAAGTGAGTTAAATGTCCACTGGAGAGACAGAAAATTGCAGCAGACAAAAACATCAGCGATGAGGAGACTGTAACCAGTTTGTTTAAGGTTTAGCCTTCATTCTTTTCATTCTGTCATCTTGTGCTCTCTTCTTCTGTAATGGATCATTGAGAGGCCCGAAGAGTCTGCTCAACCAACTATATTAATTCGCAAATTGGTTTTGTCGATTTTCTGGAAATCACATTAAAATTTATGACAAATTTGGAAGAAAACTTGACTTAAGTTGGGTTAAAACAATGGATGGAAATCGAAGTCTAGTGTCTCATTTTCCATCCAAAATTAGTCTTCCTTCCAGATGTGGTGGAGCAGACAGGATGTTAGGGTCAGTAGGAAGCTCAGTGTCCAGTGGACCACAAACTAAAATTGTCCAAGTTCACACAAGCATAACTTTGGCACACATTTTTATCCAAACATAAATTTAGAGCAGCGATAATTAACTTTTTAGCCCAGGAGAACAAGCTGGAAGCAAAACACTGACATATGATCACTTTGTTAAGTTAATATGGTGATTGTGTTAGCGAACAGCTGCCAATTACACATCAAGTAGACGTGGAACATTAGTATTAATTCAGAGTCATGTGTTAGGTCACCAGATCAATGTAAAGTAATATAGACTCTCCTATAGTTCTTTTTTGGTCTCAACTGACTCCTGAGGGAAATATCCGTCTCTTCAGCTGCTGAATGCTTGTTGCTGAATGAATGTTCACGAGCTAGATGCTAACTTTGTCTGTATGCTGAGCAGGTAGTGTAGCGTATGGTAGGTTTATCAGAGGAACCAAGAGAGATAGCTGTGGGCTGTAAATAAAACTGAGCTGACAGACACTGAAATGAAAAAAAAAAGGGCTGATAATTCTCTGTGAGCTGATCATTACGGCTCCCTCCACCAAACACATAGTCACAGTGCAGTTTTAAGAACTTCTGTCCTTACATATTGCATGGCTGTCAGCTCATCAGTATGTGTAACTGACTCGTTCAGCTGCAATGTTATGCTTTGCAGGCAAGACAACATTTCATACACAACGCTGATTTATCCTCTGTTTTTCTTCGCCTCACTGAGACTCTACTTTGAAATGCAGTTGCTGAGTTTGACACAGTTCAGTAGATGACACCTGGAGCCAGAATCAAACTAGTCAATGGGCTTTAAAAAAAACGGGGGGAAAAAAACAAAGACACAACGGCTCTGATCAAACCCCTCGAGATTCCTCCTGAGCCCTCTGGCATCTGTGTGTGTGTGTGTGTGTTTGCATGCTTGGGTGGAGAAAATGCCTCTTTTACATGAAAAATGCACACATGAGCAGCCCCAGAAATAACAAACAAGCATGAAAAACTATCCCAAAAAACAAGACCACATAATCTCAGAAGTCTGTGCCTCTCAACCCAAAAGAAGAGGAGTAGCCAGCTCGCATGCTTAATAGTTACCCAGCGGTGAAGACGTGATTGACGTGGCTGCAGGATCGGAGCCTCTCTGGAATCGAGCCAACGCTTGTGTGGCTGCCCTGCGCTGGCGGAGGGGGAGGAGGGGTCGAGGAGGCCTGGATGTGGAGTAAAGGCGGCAGCAACCTCCTCACACGTGTGTGTGTGTGGGGGAGGGGACCTACAACACAAAGAACAGGGTCAGAAACTTCTCCCCAGTGGACTGAAGTAAATTTGATAAGAGGCTGAGAAAGGCACACCATTTAACAGCTGTCTTTTAGAGTTTAATCCTTTATTGTCGCTGGGATAAATGCCAAAGTCCCTCCTCGGCCCTCCCTTTCCTCACAAGCCCACTGACACGCAGACCTGGGAGCAAAGCAGTAACAGCAGGGGTTTTAAAACACGGCAACACTGAGCATAAAGTAAAGGTTTCACCCAACCTTTGAGCGAGATAGACAGAGCAGGGCGGCTGGGCTCTAACTCAGCAAACCTCTGTGACTCTGGCCTGTTTGTTGGGCTGTTTATTATCAGCAAACAGCACACTTGGGCCTGGAATATAGGACTGCTGAGACACTGGGTGCTGGCCGCTGGGAAGAAACAGGGAGTGAGGCAACGTGGGAGGAATGCCAATGAGTGCCCCCTCTGTCTCCTGCCTGCATAAGATTTCATTTGCTTCTCTGGCACAACACCGCCCTGCTAAAGCTTCTCTATCCTGGCCTCAGGTTTGATGGTGATGTTAACAGTCTTTTCTCTGATTCCAAGCCTCATCCTGACCATTAACCAACGCTAATAACCGTGGTAATCCGCTCTGATACAGCCCGACCAGGCAATTTGCGGCTAAGATAGTGCACAGCTTGAAAACGAGGGCTCTTACAAAATAAGAGGAAGATATTTAGAGAAAGTTTGTCAGCAAACAGGTTGCCTTCGAGGTGTGTCACATTTCCAATAAATCTAGTGGGGGAGCAGTGCAGGGGTTGGCAGCAAAAAAGGAGAGCACTCCCTAACAGTTCAAAACAGATATAAAAGTTTAATGCCAAGCTTGCAGCAAGCAGCCAGCAGAAAGGGAATGAGCTGAACTATTTTCAGAGTAGTAAGTGGCATTCATAATTCACATTATAGTTTTATATGGGGGAAATAGAAGATTCCTTCACTTATTGTCTTCCTCTTTCTGTCTGTAACGTCTACAGCATTGATAGCTGAGCTGTAGCCACTGAGTGTTTCTATGTTGATTTACATGCGTGTGAATGACAGAATATTTCATTGGTTTAATGCACTCAGTATGCTAAATTCTGCGTGCGACATCCCGCAATGGTGTCAAAATGAGACAGAGTTGAAGCAGCCTGACGCTGTATCACTGGCAACTGCGAGAGACAGTTTTCATTTTCATATCAGACAGTCAGAATCCAGCACAACAGCTATTCCAGACTCTAATTCTCAGTCAATTAATTCTTCCTGTTGACAGCAAATAATGAGATGTAATAATATGAGGATATTACTATGATCAAAAGTTGCCACAGATATTTATTCAGTTAGAGTCGGGCCACCCACAGAGAGGAAACAGCAGGGGGCAAAAGAGATAGAGGTTGAGCGAGGAAGACATTATGCGGAGCAAACTGTTGAATACAGACATTATGTGTGCAAAAATAAAGCGACAAGGTGAGAAACCATAATAAGCTGTTACAGCGACACTTCCCTCAAGTTATAAGTGATAAATGTTATTCAACTGTGAAGACAACAGTGAAGAAGGATGTTAAAGGGATAGATTCTCTGAAGTGGGGTTATGTGAGGTACTTATCCATAGTCAGTGTATTACATACAGTAGATGTCAGTTGGCGTGCCCCCAGTTTGGAGAAGCAGACAGGAGCACCTGCACAGAAGCTAAGCAATGTAGTGCTGTGGAGGTATCAAAAAGTGTTTTAGCCACCTACAAAAAAGGCCCAACTAAAAAAAACATCCAAGGGTACGCTATATTTAAAATATTTTCACGGCTTTATTTCAGACAGTGATTTCAGGCGGGGAACTGACGACGTTATACCTATTTATCATCTCTTCAAAGCCCGCTGACTCCATCAACTAACAAGTAATTTTACTTTGCTGAACAATGGAGTAAAGCTGCTGCTCTATCGCATCGAAAAGGGGTCAGTTGAGGTGGTTCGGGCATCTGATTAAGATGCTCCCTGAGCACCTTCTGTTAGAGGTGTTCCAGACACGTCCAACTGGTAGGAGGCCCCGGGGCAGACCCAGAACACGCTGGAGGGATTACATATCTTGTCTGGCCTAGGAACGCCTCAGGATGCCCCGAGAGTAGTTGGAAAGTGTTTCTGGGGAGAAGAACGTGTGGAATACTTTGCTCAGCCTGCTGCCCCCATGACCTGGCTTCAGATAAGCAGTTGAAAATGGATGGATGGATGGATAGAGACAGGAGTTACTGGTCTACCTTTGCCTTGAGTGGTTTGTTTGTTTGTGTTGTTGTGTGACTTTGCTGAATCCAATCTAACCCTTTAAAACACTCAAGTCATTCAATAACACAACAAACTAACTGACTGAGGCAGCGGTACATCAGCAGCTCTGTTTTTGTCAAAGTCTGGTGGCTTTAAGACGGAACAATGATGGATATAACATCTTCAGTTTCCCATTGGAAAGGGCTGTCTGACTGTAAGGTGAAGTGGTTAAAACATTCTAAATATAGTGTACAATTAAACTAATATTGATTTTTTTAGGTGGCTAAAATACATTTTGCTGGTGCCCCCATACACACCAGTACATTGCTTAGCCTCCATGCCCAACGACCAACATCTGTTGTATGAAATACACTGACTATGGATAAGTACCTCATACAACCCCACTTCAAAAAATCCAAACTATCCCTTTAATCGAATGTGAAAATATCAAGAATAACTGTTGGCATTTTACATTACTGCCATAACCTGTAAAAATAATGGACACTAACATGAAGTTAGAGGCTGCACTTTGAGCTAAATGCTAGTGTCAGCATGATTACATTCACAATGCTAACATGCTAATATAAGCAGGTTTAATGTTAACCATTGTATAATGGTTACCATAGTAGTTTAGTGTGTTAGCTAGCTAACATTTGTTAGCACTGAACACAAAGTGAAGCTGAACTGAATTTTGACCTTAACTTGGCACTTATGGAAAAAGTTACGATTACAATTCATCTCAGAGGGGTACTGCATAGACTGTATAAAATAATGGAGCTACTATGACGTCACCCATTGGTTTGTGGATTTCCATTTTGAAGCCTTGAGTTCGCTATTTTGACCGTTGCTATCTTGTGTTTTTGGAGTCAGAAGTGACCATATTTGGGCAAGGGGCGAGGGGTGGAGCCCACTGAGAAGCTAAGAATACTATCAGCAGTAAACCTGTCACTCAAAGTTGGCTACCAATAATTATGCATAATTTTAAGCCCTTAGAAAATGTATACTGATGAGTTATATAAAATTCATCCCCATACAGTTTTCATGAATGGGGAAATTGGCTTTAGAAGTTGTAAACATGTTTATTTTAACATGGGGGTCTATGGGAATTGACTGGCCCTGGAGGTAGCACCTTGGTTTCTGCAAACCATGGATATGTAACATTTATACATTATTATATAGTAGATAAGATGGAACTTTGTGTTTAAACAATGTTGTGGTGAACATGTGGTTAGGTTTAGGCACAAAAACCACTTGGTTATGGTTAGAAAAAGATCATGTCAGAATCAACACTGGAAATGCTGCCCATGTCGAGTTAACACTGACCACTGTTTGTTGTTATCAAACAGTGGTCTGCAGCTTGGCAGCAGTCTCACCTAGGTGTCACCCCATCCAGGTGTAGGGGAAGTCAGCTCATATGCATGTAATCAGAAGTACTTAACCTTAAAAGTGTTGACATGATACATATGAAACCTACAAATGTAACGTATCTGTGGTTTGCACAAATATACAATGCCAATATTTCCTTTGGCAACTGGGCTGAATGAACAGCTACACGTTCGTACTGTAGCCTGTAGACAGCACACACAGGGGGAACACACAGATATCTGCCAACGCACTGAACAAAATAACAAAAGCAATGTCACTTTACATAAACATGTAACTTGGACCGAGACACAAATGAGAACGTTAAGCCATAACCACAGCAATGGCAATAACAACTCGCCCAAAGAATAAATGTCCACTTTACTGAATTAGACAATAAAACCACAAGAAATCACTGAGCTCACTGTTGCACTGCAAACAGAGAACGATACGAATGCTGGACGAGGAAGACATTTATGTGAGTGAAAGAAAGTTCAAGGCAAGAATCAAATTTTGTAGCCTCTTCCATCTGTGTGCTTTTCAGGTTAAAGGATGACAGAAATGCCGAACAATAAAGAGCCCCAAGGCAGTAATTTTGAGAATGAAATCCAGACTGCCTCTTTTAAACACCTATTTATGATATTATTGATGTTCTTTACTTATATCCTCTATACAAAGCAAATATCTATATACTCACCACTGCTCCGAATGTGAATGAAGGTTTACTTTGTGTCAAGGTTTAATGATAAACGAAAGAAAATGGTGTCAGGTATGAAAACGCTCCCCACAGTTTAAACTAAAAAAGCTAAATTCAAGGAGACTGCTAAACAGTAATATGTAAGAGCTCCTTCAATGCACTAGCTTTTCTTTTTGTTTGCTTCTCTTATCCTCTGGTACTCTTTGGTTTAAAGTCATTCTCAGACCACCCAGTTCATTTGAAGTTGCTAATGACAGAGTCGGCCTAATGCAGAGATACAAAGTCTGTATTAGCCTTTATTCTACTAGTTTTGTACAGACGGTGTATTTTTTTCCAGAGGGCTTCCTTTGTTAAGTTTTTCTAACAACCTTAATCATGATTTTTTTGTTTTGTTTTTGTCCATACTTAAATTTAAACAGACATCTAATTCTGTGCTCCACAATAACATTCAAACACAACATTCAACACAACATTTTAATCAGTTATTTAGGTTGATTTTATTCAGTTTGAGTTTCTTTAGCTTGCATTAGACTCATGAATGTTGACTGCTAGCAAAATATTTGGTGCTGTATCTTGTTTAAGATGGTGAGATGGTTTAAATTTTACTGTCCAGCACAGTTGTAGATATTTATGTAGCTTTGAATGTACAAATAAAACCCCAGTATAGTGTTTCACACCAGTGAAAGACACCCTTTGTACGGACAAAGAAAGCTGATGGAACAGAAGCTAACCCAGACATGACTTCAGCTCCGTATAGGTGTAAAGAATTTATTACATAAATCTTTTTCCCCCCCATGCCTGTCAACTGTGAAAGATCCTTCAACAGCTATTTACAGTAGTCAACCCCGAGTGGCTCCTTGTCATTCATAAAATGTGTGTCCTACAAGCCTAAATAAGGAGGCTGCTGGGGAGATATACTGGACCAGGTTTACAGATGACATTTACATGGTGTTATTATAATTCTGGAAATATCAGTAAGGATCAGTGTCAGTTCATATGTTCATTTATTCATGTATATTAGGATGTTTCCAGTCATCCCAACAACATGAATTTTGTAAATAGTTTTGTACCTTATATCAGCAACAACTTTCCACTTTCAAAAATAGCACAAGTAAACTTTTCTGTTTCCTCAGCCTTACGATTAGTTAAGGAATACATTTGTGGATCCGACTGTCTGTCAGTGGTGGAAATTAACAAGGAATGTACTCACTCGTTTCCCCTATGGAATCAACTGAGTATTTCTGATTTCTGATTCTGATTCTGTACTGAATCACTGAGATACTTGTACTATAGATCCTGTGTCCTTACTGTAGTACTTCCATATTCTGCTACTTACTTTACTCCACCACATTTCAGAGAGAAACATGGAACTTTTCTGCTCCACTACATTTATTTGATGACCTTAGTGACTCTGCAAATTCAGATTAAAAACACAAATGTAATCAACAAATACGTTATGATGTATTTTCATAGCTGAAAATAAGACTTTATTGATCCCTAGGAGAAAATATATAAGCTACCCAGCAGTGTAAACAGTAGTTGAAATTAGCTCCACCTTTACCAGCTGCGACATTAAGGTGATAGCAATGATTATTATCCAATAATATGTATATGCAATTCAGAAATAAACCACTCTGCACAATCGGTACATTTACTTTTGTACATAAGTAAAATTATAAATGCTTGACTTTTAATTGTAACACAGTATTTCTACAGTGAGGTATTACTACATTTTTCTTCAGTAAAATCTCTGAATACTTCCACCACTGCTGTTCATGTGTAGCCCGTTTTACACAGAGATTGCACTAAAGGGCTGCTATGAAGTCCCTTCTCTATGCCATCTTTGCATTTTTACACAGAACCAAACTATGGCACCATGATTCGACTCTAATGTGTGATTATAGACGGCATCACGGAATCAAAAGAAGCGTGACGAGCGTGACAAGTAACACAGCAGCATTGGCCTTTAGTGTGACATATAGCGTACGCGTCAGCAGTGCTTTATAAACAATAACAATGGCATTAACATGGCAACAACAATTATTTATCGTCCCTGTTATATGGTGACTAATCTCATCCTCAAGGAGCTCCCATTGTTTTCCCAATTTGATTGGATTGATCGGCTGCTGTTCTTCTTCTTTGAGTTAGCTGCTAACTTGGGCTAAGAGCTACTTTTTACATCTCCCGCAGTGGGACATAAAACAATGTCGAAACCTGTGCCACCCATTTTCCTGTCCTGCAGACTATGCTGTCTATACTGTTTCAGCGCTTTCAATACCTCCTGTGGTAGATTAAAGACCATTAGAGACCACTCTGTCATCCCATTCCACGATCGTACCTTACGTACAGCACGGAAAGGCAGCATAAGGGTGTAATGTTCCTGCCTTGAATAAGCAGTGTAAAAGGGGCTTGTGCCTGTACATGTCTATGCTTCTTATCTAGTTTAATGGGGAACACCACCTGAATTGAAAATTCCAGTATCTTATTTCCATGGCCTTGGAAAGTTTCGCTCAAAGCCAGAAAGTAAAGTAAGAACATGGGTACAGAACATGTACTCATATACTCAGAACATTCCTCTGGGTGTTCTCAGTGTCATCTAGACATCTTTTTCAATTCATTGTCTATAGAGCTGCTCTAGACTTTATACCCCATGACATCACAATTTTGAGTTTTAGCCTTGTAGTTTTTGGATTTGGGAGAGAGTTGTTTATGTTGACTAATATTGGACTGCCTTAGACCAACTGAATAACATGTATGAATTTTAAAAATTGATGTAGTTCCCCTTTAATATCTAAGGAGTGTATGTGGGTTCTTAACTGTTTTTGGATGGGTGTTAAAATGCATTTTAATGTAATTTCATAAGGAAATGTGATAAAATTGCTTTGCCTTGCCTTTTCTAGTGTGAATTCACTACATAATTAAAAAACCTGGTTAGAACTGGGCCATCAGCAAAGTTACACAGCGTGTAGTCTATAAAGGACTCAAAAAGTTCAGAAGAGCCTGGAGAGGGCCCTCGAGCATCTGTCGATTTAACTGTGGGTCAGTCCTCAGCCCTTGTAGACTTATCATGAACAGACTCCAAGTGTGCAAGTCTGTGAGGGTGAATATTGGGAGTAGGCCAGAGAGCCTGTGAGCACACAGCTCTATCAGCCCACAGCAAGGCTGAAAATTGTTAGTTAGCCCACAGTAATCAGCCCTATATTGTACCGTCCATCGGGATTTCTCCTGATACTCCTGATTAACAATCTGCCACCGGGCTTTCATCAATATTAACATGTTGTTGGGAAATATAAAAAGCCACTAGACGCTGTACTTTAACCACTCAAACAAAACCTGATACTGTATATTATGTGGTTACTGTGTGATTGCATGTATTACACAGGGTTTTATTTTATTTTTTGACATACTTTGAAAAGCCAACACATAGTTTTTCACCTCAGGAAAAGTGAGCAAGCCAAATACCATGTCCTTGACAGATAGATATCCTGACAGACAGCTAGACAAACAGAGAGTCAAACAGAGCAATGGTTGGACCCTAAGTGCAGCTCTGTAACTCTTTCACACAGCAACACTGACACTAACATGATGTATTACTGAATACTAACATTCCCTTTCTATTTCTTCCTCACTTCCCTCGTGGCCACCCACTGACCCTGAGTGTTTAGCCGCCTCAGACAACAGCGTTTCAAGAGGAACTCAATCTGTCCAGGCTTTCATGGAAGACACCAGGTTGTCAAAGCATCTCTCTCCATAGTGGATAAGGGGGCACTCAACGCCCCGAGCAATTCACACGCATCCTCCTGCCAGCTTTCCCCTACCAGGATAGGGGTATGAGAGTTTAGTCATATAGCTGCAGAGGATCCTTGTCAATTTAAATAGGACAGCACACTGAGGTACACTTCAACCATACAACACGATTCATCATCCACAGTGTTAACCCCCCACTGTCACATTCATGCTGGCCAGATAATGAAGCATTTTGTCATTGGGAACGAGTGTGCACTCATTCAGAAAAGTCTCTGTAATGTTCCAGAGGCATGAAATAGCTTTTGATGAGAGAGGTGCGTTATGGGTTTAAATTGACATAATTGAATCTAACTTATGGAACGGACTGGAGATTAGAATGTGGTTGTTGGTCACCAGGAGGGTAACCAACATTTGTCAACAACCTATTGACAAGAACAAAGGGGAATCCTGGGCGCAAGCACACGGTGATTAAGACATGTTTACTCTAAAGTTCAAAACGTTGTATTCCCCAAGAATACAGCATAATTTAAAGCAGTGGTTCCCAACTGGTGGGTCGTGGTCCTAAAGTGGGTCACGGGTTCATTCTGAATGGACTGCAAGTGACTCACAAACATGTCAAGTTTGTAAAAAGCACACATAATTTTTAAGTACAGTAAATTCTATTTTATTTTAAAGTGCCATGTCCTGCTATAGATGGAGTGACTAATAGGCTACTACTTGACAGTGATGGCAAAGTAGCTGGACGACACAGCTAAACACAAGTATGACACTGAATATATTTAACTGTGTGGACCCCGCACTAATGACTAAGGGGAAATCTGGACACCGTGGCTGGACCAGTTGGGAACCACTGATTTAAAGTAATAATGCATCATACTCTGAAAGCCACACCCACCAAAGGGGGAAACAATCAGCTTCACAATATGCAACCAAGGGCTGAAACGGACAAAGGACTACCTTAGTATCCTATCGGACATGAGGAAAGGTATACTGACAAACTGAATATTACTTGTCTATCTCATTGTCCCTTCTCCTCACCTTATCTTGGAGAAATGATCCCATGGGATAGCCAGAAGTAAAATACTTCGATATACTACTATTTTATCAAATCACCAGAAAATATCATCATTTAACCGAACAAAAATAAAACCAGGCCTTGATTACCTTAGTTAGCGTCCAACCTCTACAGATTGATCAAATTAGCAAATTTAAAGCAGCTGTGCGGAACTTTACGTTTTCGTTGATTATAGTGCCCCCCTTTGGTCGAAGCGGTATGACACCCACAGCCTGGTGTCGTAAAATTTCAACTGCAACCGGCAAGTACCGCATGCATTTTTTTTGGAGAGTGAGAGGAAAATCATAAATGTTCTGGTGGAGCTCTGAATTTCTTATAAACTGAGGACAACTGCCTGCTGTATATTTGTGTTCATGGTCACAGTCACAGATAATTTTGTGGCGTTTGTTGTAACGTTACTAGACAAAAGTGGTTCATATCAGCTAACGTTACATTTAGCTTGCTTATAACTTCCATGTCGTCATATATTGAGGTGAGAAAACGTCTAACAAGTTGCGGTATATTCTCTAAATAAAAACAAAAATTACATACCTGTCGATTAGGAAAAGGGCCAACTCGGGATCAGTTTTAAAACCTTTCAAATCTCTCAGCTCTCTCCACTTGGTGAATGCCCGACCGAGGTTTACACGCGTTTGGGCTCGAGCCCTGTCACTGTCCCGTTTAGCCTTCATCTGTTCTTTTTCTTTTAGATGGTGCTCCTCCTTTATCCGCCATGACATCGAAAGTACAACCAAGTCCTTATGGATACATCTGGTAAAACTGTTATGTGTTCAGCAATGCCCGTTGTGTACCGCTTACTCGAAGAACACTCTCTGTAAACACGGTTCTTCTTCTTCTCTCAATTTATTGGCGGATCGCAAACAACTTCCAGGTGCATACCACCACCTACTGTTCAAGAGACTACTCCCTACTACATGTCATTTAGCCTGTTTCTTAAATCCTACTCGTAAACACGGCTCCTCCTTCTTCTGTGGTTTAATGGCTGCAGGCCGCTGCGGGCATGCAGACTTACTTCCGCCTCCGGGTGCCATATTCTGATTTGCTGACTTCCACTGTGTCCGACCCGAGCCAGGCTACGCTAAATAGCCATATAGAGAAAGGCTTTTTTTGTCGCTGTTGGGTTCAAATAAATATGCGGATCTTCAAGGGGAGGTGATACGAACTAGGGACAGTTTTATGAATCGTAAAAAGTTCCGCACAGCTGCTTTAATGTATTTAATAATAATCAAAGCTCATAGCCTCAGCTTTGTAAGTTAGATCCCCAATGTAATATCTACTTTTGTCTTCTTAAAGCCTGAATATTTCTGTTTGGCAGCTTCTAGAAATTTAGATCTGGGTTCCTCACCTTGTTGGCAGTGCATCTCACTTCCATCCTCTACACTCAACTCCGTAGATAGTGAGAAGGGAGTAATACATGAGTGAATGATTTCAGACACAGCCAAAACCTAAAATCAGCTTTTTGAATGGAAGAATGAAAGGAGAGATGTGGAATTTGGAATATATGTAAAATATCCAACATGACACTTTATCAAAACAATGTCTATGAAACTTTTACAATTTTAAATCACATAAAAATAATGCAGTATACCTCAAATTAAAAAAATATTATGCCAATAACGTTATCTTAAATGACCAAATGGTGACGGTCAGAATATGATATCCAACTTATTCTAAACTACATGAATATTACCAACCTTGAAACACACACATTTCTCCATATGTATACAAATAAAAGTACTACCAACATTTGCAAATAACTAACAGTAAAGTTTATATATTTGCCCCCCTGCCAGTATGCTGAATTCACTCATTCATCACTTTGTATATTTATAACAGTCAATAGCTTACAGCTTACTAATCATTATTTTGTGCATGTACATTAAGTTCTGCATCTATAAAATGTGACGCATTGTTAGCAAAAGGACTTTACATGCCATGGACTCAAATAAACTGGCAGACAGTAAACTATACAGAACACTAATAGTATATATGGAATGATTTCAAACAAAGCCCCTGTTTAAAGGGATACTTTCCTGATTTTCAACCAGCTCTGTACCAATACAATGTGTGTAGTATGTGTAAATGAACTGTGGAAAACTTCCCTCCATCTAACCAGTGCCTTGATATCCCTTCTTGCCCACTGGTGAAGTTGTGGATGTTGCTCAAACTACAGGCTATACTTCCACATTTTGTATTGCCCGCTATCCAAGCCACCACCGCGGATACAAAGAGTATAGAAGCAGATCAAGAGACAGACCCACTCGGACCAAAATCCGATAAAACAGTAAAACTAGGCAGAGCTGAGCAAATATGTAAGTACTTATATGAAGACTGTGTTTCTGAGTTGCCTATTTCTCACCTCAAATGTTTTCAGGAACATATTTTAGTTGACTGTTATTCTGTAAAAGAACAAGATAATTTCTTGCCAGCCGGCTGCCATTATTACAAACGGACGTGTTCGCATTATGTCATCCACCAACAGGAGCAGGTTTTTTTGGTCTGGTGCAGCGCAGTGCATTCTGGTAGTTGTAGGTTTTTTTCCCTCCTGAGCAATAGTGTCCTTTTTCGCTGTTTTCTCTGGTTCTGCGGCACCAATTTCAAAAGTATTTACGTCTTTCTACTGCATAGACATCCTGGCTTTATCATAAGGCCATCTTTCCAGCAGTGAAATATTTCTTTAACTATACATAGGCCTACTGTGCAACAGAACAGTTCCAGCCAATACAGAGGGTGAAAAACAGTTTAATCAATAATGATAATAAAAAGCAAGAATCTTGTAGAGGAATAAAAATTCATGATAAGGCAGGTGGAGAGAGACAAGGGGGAAAGTGGAAATAGGGAATGAAGAGTCAGAGATAAAGAGCATGACAGATGAATAGGTTGGATATCCTATATACTGGGAGAGAAGTGCTGAACACATCCAACAAGAGATCCCAGGAACATGGCAGCAGTCTTGGTCCAACAGTTCCCATTAAGCCAAGGTGTGTGGGATGAGAAGTGAAATGCAGGGAGGACTTGCTGTCATTCTCACTCATTTCAAAAGTATATCAGCAAACCCATAGCAGGTCCCCACAGCCAGTGTTTGGAATAAGAAGTATCTTTACCATTACATAGCAGCTGGGTCCCAGAGCACACTGAAACTAAAGTCTTAACAGGACAGAGATGTAGTGTTTTAGAGTTACACAGCACACTGAGTGGCCAATATGATTCACCCGCCACCAACAATAAAAACTGAGCTGCTGAGTTGACCTTTAAGTCTATTGTGAGCTTATTTCACTGTAATTTGGTTGTTAAAATAACATTATTGTCACTTAGTGTTGTGGCTTCTGTTCTGCTGAGGAGGCCTTAATAGAGCCAGTGGTGCAGCTTTGTCTTGTAGCTGGTGGCTTCCAAACGTTATTGTTTTTCTGAAGCACTTTCTAAGTTCAATTCAATACAATTCAATAACGGCATTCATCCCTAGTGGGGTAATTAAAAAGTACATACAGCAGAGCACAGACACAAAAATCTCAATAAAACACGCACAATGAAGTAATACGATGAGTAGATAAAGAGCATGAAAGTGCGCTAAACATACTTTTGTGTAGTTTTGGGGCTGTTTGGGGATACAGATACAGAGGGGAAACCTTACTGCTACTCTACACAATTAGAACGATAGTGTGTTCAGTGCGTGTCCAAAAAGTTTGACTACCAGAATATAAAATTACCCGGATCTTCTGCATCATTGGGCCCATAGAGCAAGTGCACTAGAGACATTCGTCAGCCGAGCAACTGACTTCTTGTTTAACACAAATGGATCAAATCCCAATTGTGGAACAAGTCATTTCATGGGGGTTGTAATGTTAAAAAAAGTTATCCACCAATTGAAAGACATCTCTTTCACAATTTCAATGACAAAAAGTCTTTTTGGGCCCCTTGGCATCACGTCACAGACCCAGAGCTGCAATTCCACTGTTTGGCCACTATGTCAAATTGACTGCAAAGTTCAGCGTTGTTCCCTGGAGCTTGGGTTTGACTCACTTTTGGAGCCCGCCTCAAGTGCCCATTAGAGGAACTGGAGGCTTTTGCACTTTCCCGTTGACTTCATTTTTTAACCCCAGGGGTTGGTGCTCAGTTGAAATGCAGATGGCAAGCCAAACATCAAGAGTTCAACCTCACTGATTCTGATGGCTGAATGGGGCAAAATCCCTGCAGTCAAGTTCAAAATCTTTTGGAATTACTTCCCAGAAAAATGGAGGCTATTCCAGCAGCACATTAATGCCTGTGGTTGTCGACATTTGACACTCAATCATAAATTGATTTAAATCTGTCTGGAGCCATGAAACATATTAAGCCCCATTTCCACCAAACACTTTCGGTATGGTACCTCTGGAGTCAAAAGTAACCCTTCAGACATGGTTCCTGGACCCTAGTGTTTCCATGTGGGCGGGGTTGTTGTCACTCACTGCTCCGTCCAGCATTCACTGTATTTCCTCATTACCAGTGACACAGATGGAAGTCTGCACCCTGTTTATTGTCCACAGAACGAGGCTGCACGCCGACATTTTCAGAACAAAATAAAACAGACTGCAGTGAGATTCTCTCTCAATGGGATATTTAAAAATAGCAGGTTTATGCATTCAGTCCTTCTCAGGCAAGCTCAGGGGTTTAGTGCTGCTGGAGCCCACAGTAACAACGCTCCGCAATGCTTTTTTTTTTTTTTGAGGATAATCCTCAAAACCAGCCACAACCCAGCCCTGAGCAGAGTGAGTGCTGTTAACCAATCAGCAGACTGCAGTGTTCACAGCTCCACCTTTTAGTACCAGATCTGTGTGCTAGGTACCCCGACAGAGGGGGGACTAAAAAGGAGACAGTACGGAACGGTTCCATTGGTACCATTCACAACTTTACACAGTGGAAACAAACAACTGGAGAATGGGAGAATCAGTTTAGTTTAAAATGTTGCAAAAAACAACAACCATTATTTACTTCCAAATTATTTTTTGTCAAAGCCACAGGGAGCCACTGGAGAGGGGCGAAATAGCTGCATGTGGTTTTGGAGCTGCAGGTTGCCTATCGATGCCTTCACTCATCCATCACCATCATCGGGTCAAAATCCGGTTCATTACCAAATACCTGAACTAATGATTTTCCCATCAGCCCCAGCTGTGCTCTGTGTTTAGTGCTAATTAGTAAATGTTAGTATACTAACATGCTCAACAAAGATGATGGCCATGGTAAACGTGTTAGCATTGTGCCTGGGAGCAGAAGCAAAGAGCTGCTAATGGGCTGTAGACTCAAGTGTGAAAATCACCTTTCCAGCTTCAGCTTCAATCAGTTCTTGCAGTTGCCAAGTTGTCAATCTTACCATGCAACAGAAATGCAGAATAATCAGAGACGGCAAACCCAATACAAACAGCAGAATCCACCTACACAATAAACCTCGCAGAAACATTTTATCCAGAACATATGTGAAGTATTAAATGGGAACCTCTGAACTGCCATCATTCAAACAAACATGATGTAGCACCTTATCAACAGCAGAACTTATCTACAGATCTGTCTTGAAGAGCTCATCTGTTTTCTTCACCTTTCCTGTCAACAAGAGTCAGAGTGCTGGCACAGAGTTGAATAAATATCTGTCCACCCCAGCGTTACAGCTTGGTGCCCAGCAGAGGTGGCGAGCCACGCAGAGTGGCCGTCTCTGAGCATGTCCTCTCCATTTCTGTGTCCTTCCTGCCACCCTGCCCTCACACTGCTGTCACTCTATTATTCATATCCAAGCATGGCTGAGACTCAGCCATAGGTAACTAGACAGTCGAGTTTCTTAGCACTGCTGAGGCCATATAGCAGGTGCAGCGGGGGTTTGCCCTCGGGGGACAGGAGCTAATGAATAATGGCAGTATGATGCACACACTAATATGGATGGCTGCAGTGTGGATCAGAATCATAACCCTTGTAGAGTCAGTGTTGTACTTTCCACATGAAGCTACAGGATGCGCAGCAGAAAGTTTATTCCAGCAGTGATGCAGTGACTGGAGTGCAGCGTGAGTCTTGTTATGAGCACTATATCTTAAAATGCAAACACATGCTCTGTGCAATGAGAGAAATATGTTTCTCCAGAGTGAAATGATTATGTGAGGCCCATGGCTGGTAAAAATGTAGAGGCACAAGTGTTGAATGTTTCCACCCAACTGCAGCTCCTGTGAGCCGGTGAGCTTATTATGCTTTGATGCTTGGTTTTCTACTTTGGGAAGTTTTCGTTTTTTTACTTAGTTTCTCATTTAACCACAAACACAATATTACCCTAACCTTCGCATTACCTTTTCATGAGACAAACAGGTAAATTGTTGTGCCTGATTGGAGCTATTGTCACATAATCAGTGACACAATCATCACATAATTCTTATCTGAAACAAGTAATTTGTGTTTCTTGGTGCTAATTTCCCTACATTTTATAAGGCTGTGTGATTATACCTCAATTTTCGGGCAAAGACATTTTGAGAAGGGACCTCTGCCAACTATCTCCAAAAGTTGTCATACACTTTGCATGTTGGTAACATCACTGAACATTCAAGTGCATTAAGGATAATGGAAGTATTAAAACTTCACTGAATTAGAGCCTGTTTGCACCTGCCATTATCATGCGTTGCAGTGATCCAAACCAGGGCTGCACAATTATTGAATTTTAATCATGATCATGATTTTGGCTTCCCACACTTAAACAAACACAATCGACTGTGATATTGACGTTTAAAATGCATGCTCCACTCATAGAAAACTCTGCTGCACATCAAATCAAGCGCTTCCTAAACTGACAGCAAGCCTCCACTTTTAAAGAGCCATCATGCTGTTGTACGCGCAACCCGCAATGGCAGTCTGTGAGAAACTTTCCTAAATGTTGCCATTGCAGATTATAGTGCTTTCAAAACAGAGAAACAGAAACCCACTACAACTGAATTCCCACTGCTGTGTCTCCTGCCTGTGCCACACCTACTGCACAGCGCAAGAGGAGATGGGAGAGACCCCGCACTGATTGCGGAGATTATATATTTCCCTCTTTTTACCTGATGGTCTGATTAAGTCGGTTGCTTTTAAGAAAGAGAGTTGCTAAGAAGCTACGCCAAGTTGGCAACACTGGTGATTTGACTGTGTACATAGGATTTTGGTTTCCAGTTGTACAGCACAGCTTGTAATATTTCATGTGTGCAGTTGTTGCTTCAGTCATCGCCTCAGTCCCACATGCCTCTGGGAATATGTTGACAGGCCCTGGCTCTGCTGCAATACTTTGCCTGAACTTTGAACGATTTCAGTTTCCAAATGGGAGGACATTATACGCTGCCCATGTATCCAGTCAGACGTGAAGTTTTTGCCCCTGAGTGTCTGGCAACTGGGGCTCTCCAGAGGGTTAAGTGTTGAGATTACTTGCAGGCCATCTTCTCTGGTAATGAACCCTGTCTGGGTACCAAGATGTAGCTGAAGGGGCGCAGTCGCCAAAAGAAGCCTCCTCCTGCTGATTGCCTGTCTTAAATAGCTTTTTTTCCCCGCTGCGAGACACAACCACTAAACTTTACAGCTCCTTATGAATAATTATGATGACACCTTGTGTTATTGCAGCCGCTGATAGTCCGTCTTTGATATCATGAACAATAAATATGACCATTAAATCTGTTTTCTCCCACATTAAAAGTGCCCCTGATACACAACGATTGAATAACAATTTAACTGGGCAACAAAGGTAAATTAGTGTTGCCAAGCCTGCTGTGTGGCTGAACCCCACCTGTCGCCTCTCCTTTTAACTCTCATTGAAGGATTTTCACCTAAAGAGTTTTCTCCTGCATGGCTTTGTGAACCTCTCCCTCTATGTACAACCTCCAAGTAAGCTTCTGGAAGATGTTGCCCTCAGGCACTGTTCCAGTATCAGCTCACCCCACCCACATCCCTCCATTAACCATCAGTAAGACCATTTTAAGGTCTCCTTTTCTGTCTGTCTGTGCTCTGCATACATAGACGTCCTTAAAACGCACCTTTATTGAGCTAAAAAGGGGTTTTAAGGTGAGTTCTAACAACGCACTCCACAAACCTTGACACTGGCAAACCCCTCACGTCAGCATTATTCATTCCTATACCGTAGAGCCATTAGATGTAATTGCATTTTTTATGAAGCTACCATAGAAGTGTGCAGTGTTTAATCAATGGGAAGCCTTTCATTTTTAGGTGAGGTCACGGGCTTTGTGTGAGGTTGTCTTACAATCCTCCTTGAGGGGTCATGCAGGTCTATTACCCTCCAGGTCAGCATCACGCCGCACCCTGATGATCACGCTCAGAAAGTGGAGGAGGATTCTTTTCTCTGAGACCCCCTATATGGTCTTATAATCACCCACTGAGCAGCTGTAATGGGCTTTCTGTTGACTGTGGTAGATTGTTATCTCGCTCAGTGTGATGGGTTACAACATGCTTCACTATCTCAAGACCATATTGACCCGAGTCGATAATAGTCGGTTAATGCTGAATTTTGTTTTATTGTTCTAATTCAGGACTTAGAAGGAAAAAAAATAATTCTTGTGGTGTTAGACAGATTTCGGTCATACATTGAGAAAAACTGCATTGCAAATTCCTTCTAGTTAATGCTATAGGATCACAATTATCCCCAATGACCTCGCTATGATCCTCTGGAACAACAAACCAAAGCATGGCAGTTAGAAGTGTACAGCATAGCTACATCATAAATATTTACTACCCATGTCCAAGGGCGTAGGAAGCAAGGGGAACACAGGGGACACATCCGCCTCAGTGTTAAATAGGATTAAGTTGTCCCCTGCAAAAATCCAAAACAAAACAAAAAAGTGTTGCATGAATCAAGTTAGCTGGGCTTTGATGGTGGCATCCTTTTCCTCTTAATAAATGCAGAAAGACTAATGTTCTAATGAAGCTGCACTAATCTGTATTATTTACATTAGAGATGGTTCACATGAAAATGTGTCATGTCAAAGATGCCAGTGCTTTCGCTGAGTCGTCCAGTGCTGATCTTCTTGTCTGGCAATAGCTTTTCTCTGTAAGCCCTTCTTAGGGCCCGGACACATGCCACATTTTACACCCTCAGATCTGTTCTCAATGTACACGTGCAAAAGGTGGCCTTAAAAGCGAGAGCAAATGTGAAGAAGTGTTTCTGCTGCCATCCTTACCCAGGTGTTCCCGCTTGGCTCACAAATTTTACATAGTGATGAGATTTTTAAATTGCTTTTCTCAGCTTGAGGAAAGTTTTTCAAATATAAAACTATCATGGACCAAAAAAGTCAAATTAGAAAGAGTCATAATTGACCTTGTTTGCAGTTCAAGGTGTCCTGTCAGCAGTTTTACAGATGTCTCTTTTACAATGGTGGTCTATGGGGAAAATGCATCTGGGCTGCGGGAGATTTTTTTGCTGCAATACCCCGAGTGGCCACTGGGAAAATTGGACACAAGGCTGACCAGCTTTACTGCCTAACAGTAGCACGCACTGTATGTCATGTGACAATGAACACCCAACCACTGCCGGCAGATATCTTTTCTTAAAATATCATACTACAGTGCTGTTTACGGTCACTTAGCAACGTCAGGCACTACCTGCCTCCAATTTCTTTAAAGTTGGTACAAGAGAAGCACCCAGCACCCAACCAAGAGGTTTTACTGGCGGTAAAAGACATAGCATGTGTATAAGCCTTTAGACCACTGATTCGGTTTTCCAGTCTAATTTAGCAGGAAGGTGTTTTCAGCTAAACAGCTCCATTACACTAAATCTGCACTTCCTGTTTACCACCAAAACGCAGACAGACAAAGTTAGTGACTAGCTGGTTGACAAAGTGGAGCATTTAGCAGCTAAAGGGCCAATTATTTTCCTCAGAGGTTGGTGGAGACCAAAACAGAGCTAAAAGTAGAGTGAAAGTTGGACTTAAGCCCCTTTAACACTGCCTGTTCTAAGCGGGAATATTGCACCGTTATGTGGCCTCGCCATTCTGTATTTAAGATACAATCGTAGACTGAGGAGGTCTCACCTTTAAGCCACCACTGGAGGTAGTAACAATGCCAAAACGGTGTCTGTATAAACAGGACAGCTGGCTCCTTACCCTTAGAGGAGAAGAAAACATCAGCCGCCATATAACAGAGACGTTAGTGATTATTATTGCCATGTTATGTCATTGTTGTTGTTTGGAAAGCGCTGCAGATGTGTATGTTATACGTCACATTAGAGACTGATGCTGTTGTGTTTCATGTCACACTTGTTTTGATTCTACAATGCTGCCATACAGTCCCTGCAGTGTATAATCAAACACTGGAGCAGAATAATGCTGCCATTGTTTGGTTCTGTGTAAAAATGCAAAGGAGGCATATAGAAGGGACTTCATAGCAGCCCTATAGCACAGTCTTTGTGGAGAGGGCTTTAGATTCATGAAGTGGCCAGACACACAACTCCAAATGAATGCAAATGTGTCTCCTGGATGTATAAACAAGCATCTGTTTACTCAGACATTTACCATAACAGCTCAGCATCCATAGGAATTACATTCATATTGGAAGCTACCACACCTCACAAATTATGCACTATGCCAACAGTCTGTGCCAATGCAGACAGCTGAATGTGCTTTATGGAGCAGAAGTAATGTTGAATGGTGGAAAGGCGTGTAACACGTGGGGGCACAAAGTTTGTCTCCTGTTAGAGCTGCAATTAGTGTTTACTTTTTTTTTTCGGCAACCATAAACATAATCTCTAATCTCCCTAAAAGTGTTTTAGTTGCCTCATCTTAACCAGAACTTATTTGCATAACCACCATTGTTCCCTAACCTTATCGATATTGTGGTTGTCAAGTGCATATATTGTATAAACCGACGATTTTCAAAACAGTCACTGAATATCGAGGTGCTTGTTTAGAGGGCGCCCTCCAAATGACCAAAAATAAGAATGAATACATCCACTTTTCAAAAGGTGCCAATGCAAACCATTTAAAAGCTATTACATGATATGTGATTTGGCCACAAGTGCTAAGTGTTACAACCTGAATCATTAGCTAGAGACAGCAAACATTCACCACTTGATAAGTGTAAAGTGGGATTCAAGTAAGTGCCACTGCCAAACCATCTGTACTGTACTTATTTTTTCACACTTGGTTTTAGCACCACTCCGCAGTAGCTAATGGCCACATCCCCCACATATGCAGGAGAAATATGTCAGTAAACCACTTATTGTTAATATTAGTTTTCCTTGCAAACGGCACAGAGCTCACTCACAGTGTCCATTGTCCATATTTGCAATACAACAGCAAGACATTTTAAATCACTCATGGTCGCAGCGTAATATGAATGAGAGCTTGATTTATGCAGAACACAGGCAGCCTCCTCAACCCCAGAGAGAGAGAGAAAACAAGTGTGAAGTGCTTGTCCAGATTCCAGGAATTAGCTGCCCAATATCAGTCATCTGCCTCCTCCACAGCACGTAATAGAATGACTGAACAAGATCTAGGAAGAGTGTTGTTACAGTATGTGTTGGATTAATGCAGGCCTGAGACAGCCTCCTCCTCACCAGATGAGGGCAGAGAGAGGGGTGTGGAATAATGTGATCTAATTGCAAATTAAAACTGTGGAACTAGAGACAACTTCAAAACAAGCAGAAGACTTTCTTTAGTCTTTTTCAAGTTTTCATCATTTTTAACCACGATTCAAATGCGTCTGACCAGACGAGTAGGAGGGCCCTGATTTGATCAGATTGAGTAAACAACTCCCACCATCACACACACCCACACGCACACACACACACAGCCAATGTTTGTCCCTGCTTTCAAGTCATTTCTGAGTAATGGGATGTTAAAACCAAGTAAATACACATAAGACTTATTTTTGAAAGTAAACAGGGGAACACAACGATGCTTCTGATGCGGTTTGATGAATTTTTCTATTAATACAAACTGCGATATTAATTATGTCTCCCAGGAGCATCATGTATTAATGTGTCTAAGATCACTCCCTCATTCACTCATGAACTACCTCCCTATATAATACACACTCAATAGTTTACTCTAGAGTGAGCAGCATTGAGATTTCTGGCACTTCACTGTTATTTTATGTGAATAATTACAGTTCAGAATGAGCTTTAATGGCCATGTTAACTTGAGAGGTTAGTATAGGTTTGGAACATGAAAAAGCCGATAGCCAATAAATCGGCCAATATTCCCCAATAAAGATCATGTTTTCGCCTAAAACACCCACATTTGGTGGTATAAAAGCCCCTGGAAATGCAGGTAAGGTCAGTGAAAAACACTTAGGGTAAACGCTCCCATGTGCTGCTAAAACACCCAGGTTTGATACCACACACACCAGTGGAAACTAGGGATGCACGATATATAGAGCCGATAAATTATCGGCCGATAATGGGACTTTTTGAACTATTATGCATTATTCCGATAATTAAAATTATAGCCAATAATACGAAGCCAGACTGCTCTGATTGACTTAACAAGGGCAGCATCTACGCACCCTGACACAGTGGTTTGATGGTACATGTATCTCCACCTAAACTTGGTTTGCAAGCCTCCAGTAAGTACAGAGAAGAAGAAGAACAACAACTGCAGCACGCTGTCTAGAAGGCAAAACATGTCATGGTGTGGATGTCTTTCACAGTTCTAGAGGAAGACAACAGGATTACGCTGAGGATCTGATCTCCGACTGCCCGACACAGGTTAGACACAGTGCTGAAGGGCCGTCTCCAGGGTGTTAGCACGAGCTAATCAGCAGCAGCAGCGGCTTACATCCAACACCAAGATTTTAAAAGGCTTGACTCTGTTGATGTAAACTTGTTAATAACCGCTAGCCATGTGTTGTTACAGTTAGTGAGTATTTGTGTCGTAACCTCTCTGGCTGCGTGTGTGTGAGACACAGCCACTTGTTTATCTGAGTTGAGCATTGATGTCTAAGGTGTATTAATAGCACATCGCTATTCTACTTGGTAGTTGTAAGCTAGTCTATAGTGGGACGGTGAGACAGTGCCTGGGTGTATTTATAAAAATGCAGCGTGATGATATAAACATTTCATACACCGGATGTAACACGGACCTGCCGACGTTCATACTAGTCAACCATCACTGTTTGTCTCTGTTAGTAGAGACTCCACTCTGCAGTGTAGTTTTTACACTTTACTGATACACTAGAGAATTACACAGTAACACTGGGCTTCATAACCCCCCTCTCTCTTACCGTTAACTATAAATTTAATACTGATTAAAGTCATTTTACTTTCACACCTTTATATTTATTATGTTCATCTGTAGTGTAGGGTTATGTGGGGGTAGGGGCATTCAGGGTAGGCCATTCGACAATACCCCAGAAAATCTCCCTCTTTTCCACAGCCTAATGTTGGCAGGTATGGAAGAGTCAGATTGTTGATTGTTGTGTTAGCAATGGTGATGTTGGTTTGATTTGGTTAGGTCGGAGCTATGGAATATTAAATCATCCATATTTTCTCACTACATCTTAGCCTTTCTTACCCCCAGGTGTACATAAACTACAGGTTAAACACTTTTTGTTAAATCCAAAAATGTGAAATTATCGGCCATGAGAAGCAGGTAATAATCAGTTATTGGTAGAAAAAATCCACACTGGTGCATCTCTAGTGGGAATGCCATGATGTGTCTGCGAAAAACACCCAGGTTCAGTGGCTCAAACAGCATTGGGAAACACCACAATGTGCCACTAAAAACACTCAGGTTTGGTGCCACTAACACTGGTAGAAACACAACATCGCCAAAAACAACTAGTGCTGTTGTTTGTTGGTCTGGGATAGTGGTCTGCAGCTTGGCAGCCGTCTCGCCTGGGTCTCACGCCAACCGCCATCCCCTGCACCTCCCAGTGACAAAATCAGCTTAAATAATATATCACTTTAGAAATGATGACAAATGTAACATATGTTTGCTGAAACATACAATGCCAACATTTTCTTCTGGCTACTGGGTTGATATTTAAAAAATAGTGTGACAAAAATATATAGTTTACAGGCACATGTTCTTAGAGTTACAGGGTTATTGAATGTACAATGATTAAGTGTCATTAAACGACAAAATGCACAGATGAATTGTCTGCAGAAAGTGGTTTACATGCCATGGATGACATTTTTCCTCCCATTTTGGGTATTTTTAGGACACTGGTGCATAAATTTCACACTTTCACACAATTCGGAGGCTTAAATAAAATGACAGTGGGTAGATATAGTTTGCAATATATTAAACAGGAAGTGATTCTGGACACAGCCTTAGACTATTTCCAAGAGGGAAAAACTACAAATAAAAAATAAATCCTACATCTATCAACCTCAACTTCTCTCCTTCAAAGGCAGCCCATATGAAAGAGGGGCAATCCTACTACACATTTCATTTTGGACACCCACACACACACATACCCACACTCGCAGACATTTTCCAATTCATACACAGATTTCTTGCCATGTGGGATTTACAGTCCTTCTCTTATGCTTACTTTCTAATGTCTAAATCCAATCATGGCTGTCATGTTGAATTTGAAATGAGCTGCTCCTTATCAGAGCACTGCACCCACCTCCAACCTGAACCTGTCAGGAGTCTGGCTGAGGACAAACAGATGCCAGCTAACCTTGTCCTTGTGCTAACCGTGCTAGCTGCCACTAAAGCACATTGTTACAAGACTTCCTGGGGGCTGTTTCTTCCACAAATCACCAGGTTATTGTCCCCCTACGTCCGTCATATGTTTCCTAGTGCTTCCTCTTTTACACTCAGGTCCTTGAAATGCCAGAGTTCAGTGGGAACCATGGCGGAGCCAAGCTAAATGTGGCTGAGTTATGTTGACAGATACATGGCTCCCTCAGTTCCCTCTGCAGCCTACGGCATCCCACGCCACTGCCCCACAAAGCAGAGTGACATTTCTAGATGGATGATATTTAGGAGTTTTATTTTGAGGAATGAAATTAGCCAAGGTTAAAGAAAGAAAACCTAACGCAATCAGGGCATTGATTTTCAGGAAGAAAATGTCTATGCAGGGATCGATTGGTAGCAATAAAGGAAGACCATAAATAAGGGATCTTACAGCGCTAGAGCTCTAACAATACCGCATTACTGTCCTTCGATTTTCAGTTAAGAAATGCAGCGTTCAGACGGAGGAAGGCTCTTTGAACAGAGGCTCTGTTTTATAAAAAAATAACATTTTTCCACACAGTTTGTTCAAGTTCATACCTGTGGTGAATCAGACAGTTCAGCATTTTACTTGAATGCTTAAGTCATCATTCCCTCTGCAGCAAAACACTATATTCATCTGTCACCTTGTAAGGAACAAGCTCAACCACCAGAAAATTACTACCTGTCCCTCTGAGTCTTTACGTCCCTGTTTTTGCTCCTATGGAATAAGATTTGAGGAGAGCAATGTTGTATCTAAAGCTGTATGAATAAATATGATGACAGCAGATGGATTTAAAAGAATAGCAGCTGAAAGCATTTGGCTGCCTTTCTTGTTGCCTGCTATTCCTTTAATGTACAGTCCTACATTTTGTCTTGTTTGTTTCAACTGCATAAAACATGCAATCTAAACTGGAAAGTGGGAGTTTTACAGGACTATTTCTTGACTGTTTGTAGTGATGTCCTGTCGTAGTGATGAGAAAACCCATTCTTTAAAGTAACCCAGCTTGTTTTGTTCACTCCCCACATGGACAATTCTTGGTTCTGTGATTTTTTTTATTCAGATCCAGCTGACCAGCCAGGAGATGTGCGTGTTTGCTATGTTCCACAAGCTCTCTTGACTGCTTGGGTCTCATAAATAGATGAATAAACAACTCTATTCAATGCAACAATCATACTAACACACACAAAATAGCTGACATGAACACACCGTTTAATCTTTCAGCCTAAATCTGCACCTTGGTAGTTACTGCTCACTGCTTTGGGGATATGCTTAGCTACTGGGTTACAGTATGTGTCCACGGGGGCATTTTGGGGCATGAACGATTGTGCCACTTCCCAGCGCTGGATGTTTGACGGCCGTGCCACTAGGTGCATGGGCTGTCTGCACCCAAATTTCAAACCAGACCAATACGGCGGCTCATCTGGACACTTTCTCTTCAACAGTTCACGGAAATGTGTTCCTGAAAACATTTCAGGGGAGAAGTAATAAAGTCATGCAGTTACTGAATTTGTCTTAATTTCAGATTGACAATGATTAGTATAAAATATTTTTGGGAGTTTACAGAGGTAGCAAGTCATGCTGGACACCCCTGATTTACATAAAGTAGCCTACATTCAACTTTATGCAAATATAAGAGCAGCCACCATGTGTCTGGAAATGCAACACAGCCCTACCAGAATGCACTGCACGACTGTTTACACAGACAATGCAAGTGAAGCATTGAAATGACAGATCCTATGGACACATACCATAAGCTGCTGAACGAGAGTCTGTCAGAGAGACTCTGTGTCGGATGTTGATCAGGGATTTTGTGTCGGGATGCACAGATTGTGAAATTGGCAGTAGCCAATGTTTTTATATTGTTTTTGTTTTGTTTCTGTGGCAGCGGAACAAATAAACAAAAATATTCACTATAAAAAAAACTCTTTTTATTGTAATTAAGCCTTTTATTACACTACCTTTGAATAGGCAGAAATCCAACTACACAGATTGATGAAACAACCTTTAATATATCCTCTTACATAAAAAACTTTCTTTTTTTTTTTTACTGAATATAGTATATCATAATTCCCTCTCATCAACAAATTCCTCCTTGAAACAGCTGTATTTAGTTAAGTTTCTCGCCAAAAACTACATTTTCAGGATAACATTTGAACACATCATGAGAACGTTATAATTTACCTCCCCTGAATACTTATACTCAACAAAATGTAACTCAATGCAACCTCCTTGCAACACATCGTCCACTGCCACTGCCGGTAGGCCGATTGCAGTCAACAAGGCAAATATCAGCTGATAGATGTTCGGCCAATATATCGGTGCATTTCTACTTTTGTGCACAACTGCGCATGCACCATACAGAGGCACAACTTTGGATTTACTTCTTCTTGAGAATCGAATCAACTCGTCCCTCTTTAAGAGTCAAAAAGAACGACTCATTTGTCAATCTTTTTTTTTTTCTTTTTTTTTTTTCAAGATATTTTTTGGGGCTTTTTAGCCTTTAATGTATAGGCCAGACAAGCTTGAAGCGGGGAGAGAGAGGGGGAGTGACATGCAGCAAAGGGCCACAGGCTGGAGTCGAACCCGGGCCGCTGCAGCAAGAGCCTTGTACATGGGGCGCCTGCTCTACCACTAAGCCACCGACGCCCCAACTCATTTGTAAATCTAACATCACTGTCCTGTAGCCTCATCATCACCAATCAGCAGACACGTCAAGAAGACATTGCACCCAGATCAGGAAATGGCCCTCCACATTAACCCTCCAGAAAAACTTGTGATTTTTACACTTTGCCTCTTGCACAGATTACACTATTAAGATAAAACTCATGGGAGGTGCTGATAGGTGGTTTAAGAGCCACTTAAGCACATATTTATATTTGGTAAAAATATCTGTGTTGATATGACATATACGGGTTCTGTTATTATGTATGTTTACACAACAGTTTCTGTATATTCTGAACAGTGTATGGTTGTGGATTATACTAAGGTTGTGTTTATATTTACTTTATTTATGTATTAGAATACAGGCACAAGGTATTTACACCAGGTATGGTGCCATGAGGCAGTTTAGCGCACATGGCAAAAGAAGATTATGGACGTCATGTGTGAAAGACAACATGAAGTTTGTGTTGGTTTGGATCGTAATAAGTTTTTGACCATGTTATGGAGTGTTGAAGTGTAACCACAGATGACATGTAAGACTTGGCGTGCTGTTTTGATTTCTTTTTTGTATTCTCAATAAACCTCGTTCAACTTTTTCCCTGCCCTATGTGAGTACTGTGAATCTTCACAAAAGGAACAGGAACACGAGTCAAAACTGGGACACCTCGCAGACTAAGTGGCCGAGGAGCTTTGGTATGTTGAAACAGCCACTATAGGTGGATTTTGTTATCTTTAAACGGACCCAGGCTAACCATTTCCCCTTGCTTTCAGTCTTACTGATAAGCTAAGCTAACCGTCTCCCAGCTCCAGCCTCATACAGTATTTAATGTACAGATATTAGAGTGGTTCAATAATCTCATCTCTTCTCAGCAAAAGAGTGAGTAACTGTACTTCCCAAAAGCTTTTCATTAAGCTTTAAACAATAACTACTCTGTATTTACTACATAGCGTGTCACATGAGTTCATCTAAGTGATACATCTGTAATTTAAATATCCTATTTACCGTGAGGAAATATCTGACTTATAAATAGGCCCTGGTAGCAGATTTACATATTAATGTCACACTTCAAAGTCTTCTGCTATCAGTGAGAAGTGAGATAGACATAAAGCATGAAATAACCCTTCTATGACTGAAGGCCCAATGAGATCCACATCAATAGGCTTCTTTCATTTAAATAAGAAATACATCGCAAGCAAAGTACGAATGGTGGTTATTCCACGCCCCTGAGCCAGACATCTCGAGAAGAATAGACTCCTTCCACTGCCAATTCAGTAAAGCCTGCACAGCAAATTTCACACAACCATTTTGCGCTCTGCTGATAAAACACTTTGAAAGCCCAATGACACAGACAATGCCTTCAGATAGGAAAAAGCCACGTTTTGTCCCCCATCCCTTTTCATCAATGTCCCAAATACAACCAAGCCTAACAGGGAAGTGGAACAGAAATACCCTACAAGACTCCAACACCCACACACACTTCAAACACATCGCCTGGCGTTCACAGCTCAAGTAGACCTACTATAAACCTGACCGTGATTTGCTCCGTAGCTGACTGAGCATTACTGTTCTGAGCGCTATCTGTGATGAGGTCTGTGTGAAGGGGATCTGGCACAATGGCACTAGAACCCTGCACCTGTCGCCCTCTCATCCACGCCCCACTCAATTTCCGTCAATGAATGATGCTCACTTCATTTCCATGTCCCACTCAGGCTCTTTATTGATGAATAAAAAGACATCGCTGGTGAATAAAAGATTGCTTTTATTGCCTCACGCAGGAGAAAATGAGATGGATTATTGAGTCAGGATCTCGTAAATTACATCAGGCCCCCACCTCATTGGGTTTAACTGATCTTACGGAGGGGTCTGCCTTAGTTTGGATTAAGATTTCACATCAGCGTCATCATCGACACCGCTGGAGAACAGAGTCAACTCACAAACCCTGGTGGGCAGACCTTCTCCCCTGGTAGCCTGTCTGAGGACCGATAGAAAAGGTTTCTCAGTTAAAAGGCACTTTGGGAAGTTGTCTCTGACCGCCGTCTGCTCCTCTCGACATCCAAAGGCTCATTAAAACCTGTAAGCTGTTCGGTGAAAACAGCAATGAAATGGGGAAAGTGAAGTCTTATTCTTTTTACTGAGCCACCACCGTTCAATAAACCCCTCCCCCAAGCAGTGACTGTCTAATCAAAGCTTTACAACCGTTGGCATGTCATTTTTTAGCGTTTCCGAAGCCAAAAACACACCAGCAAAAGTGTGAGGAATGCTTTAAGCAGTGTGTTTATCTGCTCCAATGTGAGATGCAAACATCAGCATGTCTGGCTAACTAGCTTACTACCTGCAGTAGTAACCCAGTGATGCCTTCAAGGTCAAGAAGCATTTCATTAGCAGCTCTGTAGAGCTCTTTACTGTTGTCGGATGTTGGATGTTTACACTCCAGCAACCTTTGCCAGACTTTCTAAGTGCTGCGTTCACTGAAAACATTATTTAGGCCTCATTCTAAAGCCTTTTCATTTGTTATAACAAACATACTGAAAATATATAAGAAAAAACATAGCTTTAATCTCTGACTGCTATAAATAATTATATGTATGTGTTGTTTTCTCTTGGGAGAGCTGTCTGACGGAGACACAAGTTACAGCAGGAAAAGTAGAGGAGAAATGACAGAGGGGAAGAAAAAAACAATCTTTTTTAAGGGAGGGTAGAAATTAAGACAGTTATTTATGAAATAATACATTTCTCTTCATCATGATTGTAGATGCCATTTTAATTCACTTTACAAACCTCATGTTGCATAACATTACTTTATATTAAGGTGTGGCTCCAGAACAAACCAAAACATATTTAATATTCCAATAAACTAATGTTTAGATAAAATTGTTTTTCCAGTTTTAGTCAATATATGTTTAATGATAGCAGTTGTTAAGTAAACTGTTTTTTGGTCAATATATTAATAATAACTTCCAGCTTTACTAATTTCTTATTACTAATGTTTTTAACATCACAATTCATAATTAATCTGGATAGTGAACAACAGTTTTTGAGGGCAACATTTAATTTTTTTAATGATTAAGATGTGTACTTTGAATGTTGGTGCCAAAGTGCATTTTTTTTAAACAGCATCGAAATACTGTTTGTTTATCAAAAAAATTCACGGGGTAGCATCATCCTGGACACCCATACTGAGGTCGGGTATAAGCCCCCAATGTCTTCAGATCCTAGAAACGTCCCTGGCTTCAGCCTCAGTGCTTTAACACAGTATCATACATGGAGCCAGTGGGTGCACATATTTAAAACCTCTTCAACAAAACATGTAAGGTAAAAAACAGACAGAGACAGGACACAGGCAGGCTATCCTTGCTACCCCGTGGAGAACCTCTTGATTTTTTAGGGGGGAGATGGGATAAAGGCCAAGGATATGTCAGTTTAATCACAAAGAGCCACTCTTCGCAGGATAACGCTGCATGGAAACCAACGAGTGTTTAACAAAGTTAACGTTAGCTTAAATAATCTTATATTAGCTGCAACAGCTGTTAAGCTGCCCTAAAATGTAACTTGTGTGCTCATGGTTACGACATGGGAAGGCGTGTATAGGATATGCTTGGAGTTCAAGTGCTGAGGATGGGAGAACAGTGCTGCTAGGCAACAACATAATGGACGCCACTGTTGGCATTCAGAAGCCTCCGAAGATTTAGTGCACTAGCAAGCTGGTAATATAGCGCACGAAACACAAAGACATCATGCCAGAAGAAAAGATGAGGCCATTGGGAATATCAACATTTTCCTCAGACATATTTTAAAAATACAAAGAAAAACTCTACACGGCTAAAATTACGATATATTAGTATACATCGCAAAATCAACTTTAATTGCCTCTACCATTTCTGGAAACATCAGCAAACACGTCCGAACTTCTTGCTTATGACCACTTACGAGGTCAAGAATACCACAGGAGAGGGACTCTTCTTATGAACACTGTAAACTTGACCCTATTTGAAGTCAGTTTTAAGCCACTGCAATCTAGGACTGTACTCAGAATTATGCCAGTCAACTCAGATTTGGCCGTCCAATACAAATGTTTGACTATTCGTTCCTTTTTTTATATACAGTTTTAAAGTTTAAATGGGTTCAACATGACATTCAGTGTGACTAGAACATTCACGTAATCTAGTGAACAAGTTCAACAAGGGACAAGGGATCGGAAAATGTGCAACGATAGTTTTTGGCCAACATCAGATATTAAACAAAAGCCAATGACTGTAGAGTAGGAAGTTGCTGTGAGCTGTAAATTCACCACTTCTCGGCAGAGGGCAAAAGATAATGTTATCTCAGAGCCTCACGGTGCAAAAACCTCTCCTCCTGCTGCATTGTGTCTGCAGCTGCCTGCAAGTTAAAATTGCCAACTTTGCAGCAAAATCTGGGGACCAAAGCGTCCCCAGAAGTACATTACACAACACACTGACCAGAAAAAAAAAGAAAAAAACTGAAGGGTCTCCGACTGATGATTCAAATCTCCAGCTGTCAAGGGGCCAGTCCTGGTACAATTGACAATAGATGGGCAGAGCTGAGAAGCCTGCTTTTTTCTACCTCAGGCTGAAATCAAGTTCCCTTTGTTTCAAAAAGTATAATTAATTTTGGGAAGTAAATCTGCTGCAACAGGTTTAGCAAACAATCTCAAGACAATTCTCTTCCAGTCCCAGTGTATTATTAGCTTCAACAGCATGAAGGATTGAATATGTGGCCTGAGGAAAGAAAAACTGTCCAGCTATAACTTCATCACTGAGCCCTGTACTTTTTTACAACAGCAGGGTGGATGGAGCAGGTGGTTTTATGACCCTTTTGTTGACTTTTAGATCTTCTGAGGCCGAGTGATGCAGCGCCTCTCATGGAGAAGGGGAGCAATGGCTGCCTGCTGGCTCCACACCCACCACGGTCAGGTCCATCACTCCTTATCCATCTAACAGCGCCCTACCCAGCGCCTTGTCCCCCTTTTCACATCTTCAAAGCGCTGCTTCACCCATTACCCTTGGGCAGGAGCTGCCCTTCTCTGGACCACACTGACATTCAGACGCTATTTAGAGCCATTAGGCCACCAAGGTCAGCACTTAAGTTACATTTTCACAGCTTCAGGCAGCATGGTTTCTTTTTTTTTCCTCTTTCTTTCGTGCATTATTGTTATGTTTTCGCGGCACACTGCACACAGGGCAGTGAATTGCTCATTAGCTGGGGCTCTGGTGCCATAACATGCTGAAAAGGGGAAAGTGGGAAAGCCAGAACATTCAAGGAGACGTTTTTAGACATCACAGCTACAGCATCTGACGAATTAGCTCGCACCGCAGGCTATCCTTGCTACCCCGTGAAGAACATCTTGATTCTTTAGGGGGGAGATGGGATAAAGGCCAAGGATATGTCAGTTTAATCACAAAGAGCCACTTTTTGCAGGATAACGCTGCATGGAAACCAACGACAGACAAGTTTTTCCAGTTCCTTTGATAGAGCAGTCAGGGTTCATAAATTTCTTGATGGACAGAAGGTTGACTCGGTCAGAAACGAGACTTTAGAGGGAAAATCATAACTTGTCAAAACTGTCTGTGGTGGGGCAAAAGAATGAAATATGGCATCAATAGTCCAGTGCACAGTCCTTCAAAATAAAAGGCCTCAGTAAATGATCACAAACAGAACATCCAGAGATATCACACAAATTATCTGGTCATGATTTTGATTTAATTTGTTGTTCTTTTAGTCTGCCAAAAAGAAAATTATGACAGAAAGCGACATTTTCTTGGCGACCAACTATCACAGCAAGTGTCACGATTAATTTAGTTTGTTTACCTTTTGCTATCACAACTTATTTATTTCACAGCAATATATTTTTGCCAAGAAAGAGCGCTGTTACATAATCATCTGGCATTTGTGAGATGAATAAAACAGATGCAAGTAAGTGCAGATTATTGTGGAGAAACACTTTGAAAAATGTGTTCAAAGTTCTGAAAGTATATTGAAAAATAGAAAGCATTAAAGCACTGAATATCTGAGTATTGGTTGGATTCATACTTGTATAAATATAAAGAAATTGCATTGCTTCTGACAAGATCAAACGTTTA
This sequence comes from Epinephelus moara, assembly GCF_006386435.1. Taxonomy (NCBI): domain Eukaryota; kingdom Metazoa; phylum Chordata; class Actinopteri; order Perciformes; family Serranidae; genus Epinephelus; species Epinephelus moara. Next base: position 28,465,751 of record NC_065509.1, read on the forward strand.
TTTATAATTCATAAGTTTGTGTTCAGATGTATTTTATGAATGCTTGGATTTAATTCCACCCCTCCTATTACAAGGTAATGATACTTTCTTATTTTATATCTGTCTGCATTTGAAATGATGAGGATGTATAACGTGGAGTATCTTAAATGAATTCAGCCCTGATACCTCCAGCTGGGAGCATAATACTCAGTCAAGTAATTGCATTAAGACATGAGCATTTCATTTGCTGTGGTGTATTTCCTTTAAAGGGACAGTTCACCCCAAAATCAAAAATACATGTTTCCTCTTACCTGTAGTGCTCTTTATCAGTCTAGATTGTTTTGGTGTGAGTTCCTGAATGTTGGAGATACCAGTCGTTGAGAAGTCTGCCTTCTCTCCAATATAATGGAACTAGATGGCACTCGACTTGTAGTGCTTTAAGTGCCAAAGATAAACATTTGAAAAACTCAATAGCAATGTCTCTTTTCAGAAATCATGACCTGGTTACTCAAGATAATCCACAGACACTGTTGAGAACAGTTTCATGTGGGAACTATTTTCTTTCTACCAAACTACACCCACCAACTGAATCACTAGCAGAAGTCAGGGTGCACCCTCTCATGAACAAGAGGCTCGTGCTCATGACAGCATGAGATGTAAAGATTAATGGCCTTCTCCTCGACTGAGCTGTATCGTTAGCTAGCTCAGAGGTGCTAGGTGAGCTAGCGGTAGGTGCACTACCTTCTCCATAGTGATATGGTTGGTGGGTATGATTCGGTCGAGAAATAAATGTTCTTGCATGAAACTGCTCACAAGGTTGGATTGTCCAGGCCACTCTCACCGAAAAAACAGCGATATAGGTGAACTGTGCAAACAACAAATTACGACTCACACTTACATTTATTGTAAGGCAGCGTCCTCTAGTGGCCATATAAATATTACAGGAGCAGAGGAGGTAGTGAGGGGACATAGTATAAAAAGCAAAAACTCTATGTAATGTTGTATAAATATTAAAGAAGTGTCGACAAGATGAGCGGGGGGGATGGTGGTTGAGTCAAACAAGCACAGGACTTTCACCCAGGAGACCAGTCTCCATGGCCCAAAGTCAGCACTGACTTCTTTTAGTAACAATGTAGTGTAGTACGCTAGCATATAGGGATGCATGTAGTTATTGGCTGATACTGACTTTGTTGACTGCCACTGGCCTATGAGCAGGTAAGATGACATTAACCGATGGCAGTGGCTGATGTTTTTCCGTTGTGTCACATCAATTTTTTCCTCAAGTGCCCGTGCTGTTTCACACCATCTTTTTTCCTTTTTTACTCTCTCTGTGGTAACATCCCTTGACGAAATATCATAAAGGCTGGAGTGTTGTTGCCAAACAGTTGTAAATGGCAACAGATCGCTCTGTGTTTCTGTTGGTCAAAGTGACGGCTGTGACGGGAACAGTCGTGAACAACAAAAAGAAAATCAAACATGCTAGACTTTCTGTTGGGACGTTGTGAGGCGTCCCAGGTGTGGCATCAGTTTTTGTCTACTATGACACACATCATGAGATGAAACGATGGATTATCGTGCACGCCACTCATTGTCATTCATGATCTGAGTCGACACCATAGGAAGCTGCCTAAGGCCATAATCAGGCTGATATCGTGTAGTGTGTACCTGGCATTAGGACGGTAATATAAGTACTTTTGAGAGTCATTGGAAATCGACCTATTCTTTCATTTAGGTATGAGAGAGCGCTGAGATTATCTTGAGTGACCAGGTCATCATTTCTGATAAAGACACATTGCTGTTGAGTTTTTCAAATGTTTCTCTTTGGCACACTCAGCACCACAACCTGAGTGCCATCAAGTTCCATTATATTGGAGTGAAGGCAGACATCTCTACAGTCAATATAACACTGGGCAACTCACAACAAAACAATCTAGACTGATAAATAGCACTACAGGTTAAGAGGGAAAATATGTGTTTTAGATTTTAGGGTGAACTGTTCACACTATATTTTCTTTATTAAACCAGGTAAAAAATAAGAGATTAAAATCTCTTTTTCAAGCGCAACCCAGCCAAGAGGTCAGCATAAATATTGTTACAATAAACATGAACAATACAAACACAGAAGTACAACTCACACACTACAAATGAGTGAACACAATATCCAGTTAATATGCAATTAAGATGTATAAACAGATTTTCTTGAACGATTTCAGTACAAAATTTTTTAGAAGCAATCACGTTGACTAGGAGAATCCTTTAAAATTGATGGAAATTCCCCCCTGGTAATCAGCCCTGCAACCATGTGCTGAGTATCTTTTGTTTCTCTTCTCTTCCCTGTTCAACATGTTTGCCAATTGATCAGCTCTCCTGGAGCGAATCCCAGTGTCACATCCCAGCCGAGCAAATGAGCAAGCTGTAGATTAACTTTAATTTCCTAATGACAAATGCAATTCTACTGCAGCAGGGGCATGACATTCATATTTGATGAGCCACTATATCTCACTTCATAGGTCTCAATAAACCAGCTAGCAAGCCTTTTATTTTTTTTTTGTAAATATACAGCAGTGCACCGATAGCAGACTGCAGCCTCCTCACTGCCTGGCAACTCCCCATAGGCTGCTATTGCTCATTCACAGTTCTGTGAGATGTCAGGGTTTGGCGCTTATGAAAATTGAACTCCAAACTCATCTTCACCCCAGGCCAAAAAAAATGCTGAACAATGCCTCGTCATATTCACAAAGCGGAGAGACTAATCTGTGAAGTGAAGCAGGCGTCAACAAACCTAATGTCACCGCTTGACGTATTGACCGAGGAGGGGAAGGTGCGTGTGTGTGATGAAGAGCTATAAAAGAGAAAGTGTGAGTAAAAGAGAGAAATGGATAAAGAGAGAAAAGGAAGGGTGGGGTGATTGCCTTTATTAAATTCCCACCAACATTTATTCCAAACATTAATTTCATTGCGCTATCAGAGCCATTTCAGGGTTGAGGAATGAAGGAAGAGCGGGAACAAATTGCTTTCAAGTTCTGCAGAGCATTCCCTCTGGATGGCACAGACTGGGACGCCTCTCCCTCTAATTAAATCCCCCTGTTGTATTTAAAAGCGTAAGATGTAATTAGAACATTTAGTTTCATTTAAAAACACTTGAATTTCTCCCCTCCTACATGCCACTATTTAATTATATTCAGCATATCGTGCAGTCCTGACAGGAACAGAGAGTTGCTATAGAGATGACCACGGCTGTGCTGTGCTGTGCTGCGCTTGGAAATCCTTCAGAGTAGCGAGTCTTCACACAGCGAGCTGAGCACACACACACACAGACACAGACACAGACACACACACACAAACAAAACCACTATATGCAAACAAGCACAAGGAAGAGACTACCTCTCCATCATTTTGTGCTGTAGATGCATGCAAATATGCAAACATGTGTACAAACTGTCACAGCTCAGCCAGCAAGCAGCAACAAACAAGCACATTATTCAATCAGGTGCCAGCCTCTTGCACAGATACAGGCCACAGGAGAATGCACCTTTATCACTGGTTGAAGAAAAGCCACCCCAACTCCTCCCCCCTCCATCTCTCTCCCTGTCTGAACAGACCTCCCTCCCTCTTTTCCTGCCTCTCGGCGTCCTGGCGCTGCAGATGCCGCCCATAGGTGTCTTCCTCACCGCTGTCTCGATTGGGTCTTTGAAGGCAGCATAGGAGAAATCAATGGCAATGTGATGGCCGCTGCCTCAGTAATTAGACACCCCTTTCTGATGGAAGAATGGACTGCATTCCTGGTACTCAATACCGATCAATTATCTTGAACAAAGTCAACAGACACACACTCTCATACACTCACTTTCTGACCTCGTTTTGCCCTTCCCTCTCCATTAGCTATGACCTCATGTGGCAGCTGCAGTGAGTCACAACACTCTTCCAGCTGTGGTGCATTTAAAGGCACAATGCTGAGAAGAATGTTCACACAGCAGTTCACCAGACACACCAGTGATTTACTCTTCGCTTTACAAATCAATAGTTATAATACCCAGCCAATGGAAACCAGCAGAATAGATATTCCACAGATACCACAGAGACAGGTCTTGAGGTCATGCAGAGTATACAGTAAAATGCCTCGGTGTATTGTAATGCTCCAATCTGACATGGTTGCTTACCGAGCTTGCCAAACAACCACTTTTATGAAAGCTCAAAGCATAACACTGAGAAAATAACTTTAAAAACACAAACATCTCAGTCTAGCAGAGACCTTCACACTTCATCCTGAGTTAAAGCAAAGAAATTACAGAAAATGTATAAAGCAAGACTTCAAATTAAAATCTGAAACAAAAACCAAATCAAAGCTTTAGCTCGATGATGCTTGTAAAGAGAGGGCAACTGAGCAATCTTTCATGATACATTTATGAACAGAAAAATCTTAAAAGCGTAAATCGAAAAAGCCAGTGTCTGTTATGTTTTTTAATTAATACATCTGTATGATGGATTACACGGAATTCAGCAGAATATGATTAGAGAGGCTCTCAGTGCCCTGCTGCTAAAACTATCTGCAGATTCTTTATGTGATCTTTCAAATAATTCTGATGGCAAACTTTTATTTGTAGAAAAGTAAGACAATCCCAGAGTCGACTGGTGCAAGATTTGTGTGGCTCTCAGCAAGTGAAGGCTTTTACACACCGGGGACATGACGAATGAATACATGAAGATGCTAAATACTTGCCTGCGACAACTTTGCATCAAAACTATTCAAATCAGGAGCAATGCAAATTTGCGATGGTTCCAACAAGTCCGCCACTGTTGTGACGCTGTGACGCGATTGACTGGTTGATGCCTTTACTTGCAGTGCGAAAGCAAAACAAAAAAAAACCTTATTCCAAAAATATTTACGTCACTTTACCGCCTCGTAATATTTGCGTTCTGTAGGAAAGTACCCATGACAAAAACAACATTTTGAAAAAAAAAAAATTGATGTATAAATTAATCACAAAAAACTCCCCTGGTATGTACGTCCTTTGATCTGCATTGCTGCCTACCACAGTGTGATACAGCCACATTTTCTTTTTCTACCCATAGGAAGTTACTCTGGTCTGAGTTGACACTGAAAAGGCTTAAACACACCAAAATGACAATCGACCATTGGTCCCTCGTTAGCCCTTGCCGGCTTTTTTTCAGCCCATTAAGTATGTTGAATCTGCGGCGGAGCCTGTTGGTGAGAGAAATCGCTCTGATTGGCCATTCAGCTCAGTGTACATAAACAGAAACAGAAGTGAGGAAAGTAAACAAACAGCTAAAGTCAAGAGGGTGTGAGATCGAAACAAACTTGCTATGTAAGGTAAGATTAATTTTTTTAGCCACTGACCTCTTTAGCTAAAACGTTTTTAACTGTTGTGTTATTGTTTGCTAGCGCACGGTAAATATCCTTTGTTCTTTCAACATCAGGTTGTGTAGTTAATGTGCTAATTAGCTAACTAACTTCTTGAATCTGTTCTATCAGTCATCCAGTTTCCAGTTTTGAATGACTAGTTATTTTCTCGCACACAGGCACAGAACATACGTGCTAGTTGGCTGTTGGCTGTAGTCTTTGTGGTGTGTTCAGTTACCACTTTATGTCTGAGACACAGGCAACATGAGGTAACCCAGCAGTCGGCCTTCGTCGCCACTAGTTCTTTGATGTCTGTTAGGTGTATCTGGGCCTTTGAGCTACGTGCATATTGCAAGCAAATGTGGCCCAAATCCATTTTTTTTACTTTGATGTGACACAGATATGACTTTTTCAGAGTAACATAGACACAGAAATCTGATTTATTATTGTTTTTCAATCCGATCTGGGCCACTTTCATTTGGTCCTAAATCCGGTACGTATCCAATCACTGGCCATGCAACCGCGGTGAGAATTAATGTGTGTGTATGTCCATGGTTTTTCCAAATCATATGTCACTACCCAGATCACTCACCATACAGTGTTGGAGCGGTCCGTTAAAATTACAGAAGGCTGCCAATGCCATACCACTACTGCAGTAGGCTGCTCCAGTCGCCAGCCAACAGAGCAGACCTGCCAGAACTGCTTCTGACGGGACAGCATGCCTACATTTTGAGTCCTATAGTGACAGCGTTGTTGTGAGGTGCCAACAGCGATATGGGAATGTAGCCCCGGACATCCTAAAGTTTTTGAGAAATTCTCCACATCACAGCCACACCACTCCTGACTCCTCTCCAGCACCCACACCTCTCTCTCCACAGAATTACCAGCACTAGCTGCTATTAGACCTATAGCTATATATAATTCGGGTATCTTATAGGAATGTCTCCAGTGTACTGGGCATGTCCAACTGGTGGAAGGCTCCAGGATAAACCCAGAACACACTGGAGGGATTATATATATCATCTACCCAGGGAACACCTCAGAATCCTCAGTGTTGCTGGGGACAGGGAAGTCTTGAGCTGGCCCCAGATAAGCCGATGGATGGATGGATGGATGGATGGATGGATGGAGAGCTAAAGCTATGACTTTTTCATGTTCCTTCGTCTTCTCACCCTCATATTCAACATATGACGAATAGGCAACCGACCTCTGCAGCAAATCAACACACACACACAAAAAATGCCTGTCTCATAAATGTGACATTTTTTGTTGTTGGTCCACTGGTCATGTACGTAACGATATTTGTTTCATGCGAGGTATTTCAGGACAGAGATCTGTTCACACAAATGTCAGATATGGGTCACTTCAAACATGAATGTGAACAGTCTTGGCAGAGAGATTGGATCTGGGGAAAAATCAGAATTGAGCATAAGAGACATGTTTCATACCCAACAAATCATCATACCTAAATGTTTCAAATCAATTAACAGAATCACTCGGAGCATGTTCTGAACAGCCTCTGTGGTTGGAAGACCGTTACTTACGTTTGAATGGACGGTTAAGGTTATGGACGAGGTTAAATCTCGTGTTTAAAGCTCTTGTTTTTGCTGACTTCTCCTGGTTTAACCTCTCAGCTTGAGGCAGTGAAGCATACCAGGTGTTTCAGTACACAGTTGGTTATGTTTACAGGTGGAAAGAACACATTTCTGACCATTTCAGAGAAAGCATTACTTTGTTTTACACAGAGAACAACTTGCTTTCTTGTTTTATGACACAATGGTGGTTGGCACACGGAGCTGAATACATTATTGGTTCTCAGTGATTTTAGTGGCAGACCTGGTAATGAGGAGAAATCCTCAATAATCCTTTTTTTGTAGTTAACATTTAGATTAGAGTCTGAAAGTATCAAAACACACACACAGCAGGGAGGGTGTGCATCAAAGCGTTGCTTCTTTGGATCATTCACCTTATTACAGAATAAATCAGAAGCCATTATGTAGGAATATAGATGAGAGAACCTACTTGTGATTTAGAGGAACATCACCTGCTTAAAACGACTGTGTGCAGCAGTGGGTTGAGCAGCCAAGTCTCAGCTGTAACACACATGTTTAACTACTTCTTCAGTGGCTGAATCAAACAATCTTCAGGCCTCCAACAACCTGTCACAACAACTCTGGGCTCTTTGCTACAGGCTGAACATTTCCTTCTTGCCTGGAGATGAACTAACTTAAATGAGTTTCCTCTTTGCTTCTCAGCCAGCTGGTCTCTCACTCTGAACGGCACTAAAACATTTTGACAGCAAGGAGAAAATGCACTGATAATGCAACTCATTCTCTCTGACTACTGTGTCCCCAAATTACCCTTCTATATCACACCACAGCCACAATATTGGCTCTGTGCTTAATGTCAGCGTGCTAACATGCTCACAATGACAATACAAACATCACCAGGTACAATGTTTGGTATGTTAGCATGCTAATATTTGCTAATTAGCCAAAAATAGAAAGTGCAGCTGAGACTGTTGGCAATTACATCAGTTCTGCCCGTATTTGGTCATAAACCAAAGTAATGGACAATTAACATTTTAACAAGATAATGGCACTGGATGAAAAGTTAAACTCATTGGGATACATCATCTAATAACCATGAATGTCTTAACAAAAATTTGTGCCAATCCATCAGATAGTTGCTGTTATCTGCGTGGTGGACTGACCGACAGTTACATACAAACGAGTTCCCCCACAGACAACAGTGTACTCCAACAGAAATCTGAAACTCCACTTCACACAGTGACTGACCCGCTGTGCAGAGGTTTGAAAGCTCCTTTTTCATTCTTTACACAACTACTTGTCACTTTTCACAAGAACAAACAAGTGCAACATCGTGAAAGCCTTCCAGGACAGAAAGCGTGCTCCATTACCTCTACATTTAATTCATCATCTCACCCCTCCTTACGAAGAACGGCTTTTCACACAACCTGAGTGTGGCTGTTCAGGACCGTTAGGTTGCTTTCCCACTGGACAAGAACCTCACAGACATCTGACTTTTGTCAATGATGGAAACATAATAATTCTGCCATTCAGCCTATTTATTATATCTTGCTTTTATTTTTCACTGCTTGCCATCATCACTCAGGTGCAAAACCAGCATATGCTAAACTGTGCAATATCTATACAATCCCATCAGTCAATAATGTGAAATCAGCCATTCAGTCTGTCTCTATCATATTTTGCTTCTTTTTGCTGCTTAGTTATTATATTGCTCTTTGTTTTTTGCAGTTTACTTGTTACACCGATCTGTGTGTTTCTTTTTACTGATTTGTACTTGTATATTACTTTGTTGTTTTTCTTCTACTGATGCTCTCCGTTTGCACTAAACCTCTGCTGCTGTAATTTCCCCGCTGTGGGACGAATAAAGGATTATCTTATTTTATCTGTCTTATAACACCTGTGTGGACACGCTAATTTGTGCCTGCTTTCAGGCACGACCGTTAGAAACTTCTGCAACTGTTTCTTGTCTCAGCCACAAAATCCATCTGTCTCTTTCCAAGCAGCTCAAACATCGTTCCAAATTCGTCGGCACAGTGTTTGAAGAGATACTCAATAAGTAACAGAAACAAAAAAGAGGTAACCTCTGTAACATTGGCACCATTTACAGCTTGCCTTAAAATGCATTTTGGGTGATCGCGGACAATGCTTAACCACATGAAAGTACAGGTGTAAATGAATCCACCACAAATGAGGAAAAAGTGTGATCCAATCGTCCAAACCACCTCCAGAGGTGATAAGGGATGCATTTTGACCACATCTAACACAAGTGTAAATACAGTTCTGTATTCAATCCACATATAACAACTACATGTGTGAAATATGTAATTATAGGTACTGGTTTCAATCAAGGGAGGCAGCAGCAGCTCTCCCTCACCTAATGGTGAAGCTGCCGGATGTCTGGGGGTCAGCTAACACTACTAACTTCAATGTCTCCCTCATCTGTAATACATGCCCCCTGTCCGTCACAGTCTTAACAAGCAGGTAAGCCTGTTATTGAATGATATCATGATTTGCACCCTATGTATGCACCGTATCTTAGTTTTTTTTTATTATAAATATAGAAATATTTATTTTCTTCTAATCATAATAATTATTGACAGGTGGGGCCTGATCGGGCTTGGTTGTTGGAGCTGGACAGAGCAAATGGATCTCAATGTGGACACTGGAGACACCTATTAAAACCAGGTGTAAATGTAATCAGGTTAAATATCTAAATTCAGTCTGGACACATTTTGATGCAAGGTGTAAAGGGGGTCATTTTCACTGGCCTCCTTGCAGCTTTCTACAGTTTACTAACCTGTTTTCTAGCGTGTCGGAAGTGATAAAGGAGTCTGTTGCCTATTTTTAGTTTAGTTTCCTGTGTAAAAAACGTGTATATATGTGCTGATTCTGGCGAAAAAAAAACAGTATTATCAACACTTCTAACATGTGTGAAGTACATCCCCTTCGTCTTCTCCCATGACCCTCTCTGGGTGTTTCATATGGATGTTAAACGTTAAGACAGGTAAGGAAGATAAGTGTGAGCTGGGGGATGTTCAGCAGTTTAACACTCAGATGTGAGCAGGCCTCTGTGCAGCATGGGGTTTAAAAGGCTCAAGGAAACAAGGATAGTCGTGTGTGTGTTTGTGTGTGTGTGTGTGTGTGTGTGTGTGTGTGTGTGTGCATGTTAGCTTTGCATAAGTTTGTTTGCGTCTCTATGAATATCTACACGGGTCAAAAAGTGTCCAGAGGAGCCATGGTGAGCGAGTTATGGTGTGATGTCAGGTCTAATTAGCCAGCCTTGCCTTGGGCTCATTACTCACAGACCACTGGGACGAGGAAACAGGAGGGGGGGAATGAAAAGGCCACATGGGGAGCTCTCACCGCCATTTGAGCTTCATCGCCACCGCTTTCTCACCAGGAAACACAACAAGACTTTGATAAGGGCACACGCACCCCACTCATGGCCTCGTATCATCCTCCCCCTGCTCCTTCATGGCTCCCCACGCTCCACACCTCCCTCCCAACTCACAGCTGCCTCTTCAAGCACTTAGAAGACTCTGACTCGAGGAAGGGAAAAAAAAATGTGGGTTGAAATTAAGTTGATAAGATCTGAGGATTTAGAAAAACTGTTTTAGTCTCTGCTGTTACCAAGGAAACACATTTGTATCCATGTTTAGGTTGATTAGAAGCACCTCAACGTAATGATGAAGTGGTTGAGCTATACGTGATTAGAAACGAAGATTAAAGAGGATGTGGGTCGGTGGGTAGTAAAACAAATCTGGTCTAAAAATTCATGATATTCAACAGCATCCTTCATCAGTAATCAGCTCTATAAAATGACTATTCTCTTCAATCACAAAGGCCTCTTCCTGAAACATAGAATAAAAGAACTAAAGGAACAAACAAAACCTCAACTTGAACCAGAGGTAAAAAACAAGAAAAAAAGACAACATGTTAAAACTGAGGTGTGCGTGCGTTGAAACCTCAAAATACTGCAGCCCAGATCTCCATCTTTCATGGCTCAACCTCAAATTTGTCAATTCTGACTGCTACTGTATTCAGTGGGAATACAAATACCTAAAATAACACCTTTCCCTCTGACAGTTTCCATTTCATCTGCTGCCCATGCGTTGCCCTTTGGATCCATTCTTAACCCTGTTCCACCTCCTTTTGTACCAGGAAGAAAGGACACGTAAGGCATCACTTTGCCCGGCACTGAACACAAACAAGAACAACTTCTAGTTCGGTTTCTGCTTTGTCTTCACTTGACATATCTGCAATGAAAGGCACAAGATCATAAAGAAGTATGGAGGTATATTGACAACAGGAGATTTGAGAGAGCGAAAAACAAATTGGAGCGCTACTCAGACTGCGAGTCAACCTTTGAGAGTGCACCGGCACGGACTTGTAAGAGCAGAATTAGATTTGTGAGCGAGGGAGGACAGGATCGTGAGCGTAACAGATGATTTGAACAGCAAGAGGAATTGTGTAACTACATTTGTGACGGCAATGGATATTCTCATGCTCATAGTGATCGCAGCTGTTCACTTTTGGCAGTCCGAATCCCCTGAGAGCGAAACTGAGAGCAGAGCCCAATCTCCATCTCCAGACTCATGGACTTTAAGGTGCATTCCTGTAAATTCTGCAAGGTTTTAGGGCTGTCCAACTGTCAAATTGTCAAGTGCATGAGAGCTCTCTTGCAGACATTATGATCCCTTTATGCAAACTTTCCATAAGTCCGCAGTTCTGCAGACTTTGCCTGAGGGAATAACCCACAATTCATAGCTTTGTGATCAAGCACCAACCTCCAGGACTGAAAAATGAAGCCAGTGCAAACAACTAAAAAATTGCAGTTCCATGAATGGCCACTTGAGGCTGACTCCAAAAGTGGGTCAATCCCCATAGACCCCCATGTTAAAATGCCCAACTTTACAGCAGAAATAAACATGTTTACAGCCTGGTACAAAAAATGGTTTTGATCTCTGGCTAATTTCCTAGTTCCTCCTCTCATTCAAAGCCAGAAACCAGAGAGGTAAGTTTCAAACTTGTTATGTCATAAGATATAAAGTCAGGAGCTGCTCTATAGATAATGAATGGGAGAGTGATTTATTGGACCTTCAGTTTGCCCAATTTTCTTTTTTTACCCAAATTAGCTTTATTCCACTGTCATGTTCTCAGTTCAGAAACAGAAAATGTTCCCATATACTCAGAACGTTCCCCTGAGTGCTCTCAGTGTCTCCTAGAACATCTTTTTCAATTCATTATCTTTGGAGCAGCTCCAGGGTCATCAGTTCCTTCCCCCTCTATCCCTCTCTTTTACTTTTGAAATAAAAGCTGGGACGGTGGCATTTATTTCTTCAGAACCAGATAAAGACAAAGAGCAGTATTTGGTTTAAATGATTAACATCACATTTACCTTGTTGGCAAATTATCTAGTTTTTAAGCCATTATTATAGCCAATTTTAGCGCGAATCCGACTACTGGTATGAATAAAAATAGGCGAAGGTAAGCGTGTCAGTTGGATCGCCAGACTTTGCCTATTCAGCTCAACACACCCACAAAACTGAAATTTCCTTGTGTGGGACTTTAACTGACTTAAACTGACTAGAAGATGTGACCCTGACACGACCCTCAGACTTTGTTTTCTGCTCTCTCAAATCTTTTGCCATCAATAAACGTCTAATAAAATTCACCTTTCCAAGTCAAGGTTTACAGTTCAAATACTGCTTATGATAAAAAGGATGATATGATACATAAACACACAACAGCACACAGGATGACCTTCATATTTTATGAGATGCCGTGATGGCAGTAACGCCGCCCTCGCCATTTGTGGCTGTCAGACGGAGGTGTGAATGCAGGCGGGTGAGTGTTTATGGAAAGTCTTGGATCACATATAACAAGATGAAGGTTACCATAGACTGTAACAAATAATCCTTCACAAAGTCAGGGAAATAACAGCAGCTAAATTGAACATTTCTTTGGTGAGATAGTGGATTTCATGTTGGATTAGTTGATGGACAGCAAAGCAAAGTTTCTATCAATCAGTCCATTTTTGTGTCACTTCTCCTTGTCACAATTGTAGGGGCAAAAAAGCAACTCAAATGTCCAAAGAGGGCAGAGGTTTGATTTTGTTTGCTTATGGCCAAAATGTGTGTATCTACTTTAAAATCATCCCTCAGTAGCCTTGTTGATGTGCAAGAGAAACAGTGCCATTTTATTAATTTATATATTTTTCATTATTCATACTATTACGAGCAGCTTGAGCACTTCTGTAGCTTGTACCTGAATCTCAGCTGTTTGGAGTTTGGTTCTTCTGTTCCTGTTCTTACTTTCATCTAACAGATTTTACTATCATCAGTCACATTCGGAGGAAACTCTTTTTTTTTCCTTTTCCAGTTCGGGTTTAAAAGAATTCATTATTCATTAAAAACACTACTTCAGTTTTATTCCAACTACACTGGTCAGAAGCTGGGCATGAAATGATGAATTAGTTCATTTTAATGGCGCATCATGATCCTTATTTAACATTCACAATATTTATTTGAGGTTATTTTCTTGCTAAACTAACTTCTATTGTCCATATTCACATAACAACCATTGCAGAGGACTACAAGGTTAACTATTCATGAAGCAAGGAAGCACACTGCATTAAAAACACAACAACTCGACACCTGCATCTTCAAGAAATTCCTGCTGTTCTGCAGCAAAATGACTTGCACTTATCTGACTGCACTGTACGAAGTTGCGTCAGGGCAGAGGACTGACAGGACGTCGTACAAGTCAGGACAGACACAGCCTGTGCAGGATCCAGGCTGCTCCATGAGAGGTCTGGTTCCACAGCAGTGAAGTGAGTAAATGCTCAGACACATTGCTCCTTTTTCACTAAAAGCAATGATATTGAGTCCCACATGCTGCTGATCTTTGTAGTGAAGAGCATCCTGCTGGAGACACCATTTTACTCACAAACACAGCAAACGAGAAAAAGAACCAGATAGGGATGTATTAGAAATTTACACAACAAGACTCGAATATGTTGGGCACCTTTTGTAGGTGTATCAGTTTTAATGATCACAGGGAGGAATAAAACAGACACTGTGAGGCTGTTTTCTGGTTAAATGGAAAACTAATTGTGCTGAGCACAGCAGGAGGGGTCCAGGAGAGAGTGAGTTGAACATGCAGCAGGAAGGGGAGGAGCACTACAACCAGATGGGTGGGCTGGTAAAAATTGTCCCTAGTGGAGCTGCAGCAGTAGAGAATTAGTTTCGCACAAGAAAAAAAAAAAGAGCAACCCAGAAATACGATGCTGTGTGGGGTCAGACTCTAGCCTGGGGCAGCCATGGCCACCACAGGCCAGCCTCTGGCTCTGCCATTGCTGGGACACCTTGAAGCCGTTACTGAAGTCCCTCCAGTACGTCCTGGGTCTAACCCGGAGTCTCCTCCTGGTCAGTGTGCTTGAAGCACTAGCAAAAGGGAGGCAGCCAGGGGCATCCATATCAGGACCTGAATCACTTCAGTTAGGCATGTCACACATGGTTACACATGTCAGTCTACAGGTTCATTTGCATGTACAGGGCGTGCCTCAGTAGCTCACTTGCTAAACCGCCCCATGTGCTAAGGCTTAGGGTTCAGTTTCAATGTGGGGCCCTGAGCGTTCTGTTGTCTCCTCTCTCTCCTCTCTCTGCACACACACACACACTCCACTAACAGCTTTGCGAGCTCACAGTGTGGGTAAAACATGTAACACACTTAAAGGAGCTCAGCCAGAAAAGCAACAAAGTCAAATGTACCTTGTGTACTCTTCAGTTCAGCCATACTAGCTCCATGTTGTACCACATTAAATACAAAGCTAATGAGGCATTTATTCACACTGGTTTCATTTGGTTAACTAACTGCTGTCACTAACTGCTGTTTGGTGATTAGCACTGGTTTAACCGTCCCCACCCACAGAGGCAGGAAAGCATTGCTGTGAAGACATAATGCTCACCTTCTGGTCTCCCCTGAGGTCGTCCCGGTGTGTAAACTTAATTTTGAGCCACAAAACCCCTTTAGCGGCACTATTAACTATGTTAGCACTGTTAGCATTGTTAGCACCACTAGCAGCATCAGCATGGCTAGTGGTGCTAACAGTGCTTACATAGTTTACAGTGCTGCTAAAGGAGTTTGCACATGGATGTATTAAGAGAACTTGATGGAGCATCGAACGTGGGGCCCTATGAAAGTTGCTCAGTTGCATGAAGCCAAAATGGTTCTACTACCGCATATAAAATTACCCAGGTGATCCTGGGATGATCGGCACTACTTCCACACCCTGCAGCCCGTAGAGCAAGCACACTAGACACTTGTGGCCGCCGAGTGTGGTTAAATTTAGGTGCAGCTAAGAGCGACCAAGTGACTAACTTCTGCCGCCCAAGCCGCCTACTTCTGATTTAGCGCTCCGTTAACTTGAATGGGGATGAAATAATTCAATCCTGTGGCTCTTTTAGACTCTTAAAATGTTTTTGGACTGAATGAGTGCAATCCTGATAGTGAAACCAGTCATTTCACTGGGGTTGTGGCACTAAAAAAATGTATCCACTGATTTACAGACGTTTCTTTCACCATGTAAGTCAATAGGAAAGAGTAGTTTTGGGCCCAGTGGCGTGATAACCCGTGGAGACCAGAAGGTGGGCACCATGTTTTCACAGCAAGTGTAATCGCACAATGAGCGTCGCCACAAGCTAGCTCCCACCTGGGCAGTGCTCAGCACAGAGCGGAGACGGCTAGCTAACCAGTGGAGATTGGAGGGTGGGCACAATGATTTCTGGAAGTTAACCCAGCTGGCCCCCGGTCTGTCAGTAAAGCCAGCAAATAAAATAAAAGGCAAGACATTCACATCACAAAACATCACAATTTCAGTACCTCTAAATGAAGAGAAGCCATTACAAGCTACACCAATGACATTAAATGATATACACTTCCAGCCTCCTAAATGTGCATGGTTGCCTCTCCCCCCCTCATTTAAGATTGTTGTGAATGTCTTGTGGATGGATGAAAGCAGATTCAAACAATACAACACTATATAGAGTACAAATTCAATGTTTGTTCTGTATTTTGCGTCTCATCTTTATCTGCTAGCTTAATAGCTCTTATCAGCCCAGTACAGGATCATATCAGTTGTTGCCCGATCTCACTGGAGTGTGTTACTAAGAGACAAGTCTCAGACAAGTCTCTGATCCTTCTGATCCGTCTGGAAAAAAAATGCAATTTTATTGTCAGAATGAAAGATGTGTGGCTTGTAAAAAAAATGGGTTCAATACACTTCAGTGACTATGGAACTAAAAAAAATCGGTCATAATCTGTACTCACATTCACTTTTCCCACTTGAATTAATAGACCCAGGACTGCTGCTAGTCTCCTGAAGGGGCCATCTCATTTCTAAACCATCTCTGGCTGGACTAAAAGGAAAGTACTTCTTGTATTTCACATCACTTTACTTTTTTTGTTTTAAAATTAATGGTTTAGCAACAGATTAGTGGTGTCTGGCTAGCAAAATTAACCAAAACTGACATCCCTAACTTCAATGCTCCCGATTAGAGAGCACCAGTGAGATCCTATATCTCTAATCTCTAAAGAGAATATCATTATAAATGTAGGACAGCTTTTATGTAAGAAAGATTTAGGGTTTCTAGGCTACCCCCTAATAGTTGACTAAACATTCATCGTCCAGAAAGGTCATCAGTCGGCAAGATTTCATTGGTCGCTTCATCGCAGGGGAAAAAAAAACAAAAAACAAAACGTGAAACTCTATTAGGAGCTGTGCCTATTCAAAATAAATGAAAAACTATATGACTGGACCATGTGGGAATTTAATTTGAAAGGACAGACACAGGAAGAGGCCACGCTCAGCAGTCAGACAGGAGTCACGTTAATTTCCAGGGCTGGTACCTGCGGTTATTCCACAGCTGATCCTGCGGACCGCATTGGTGCACATCAGGGGTCAGATGACACCGAAAGGACAATATCATCTGCAAACAAGAGAGATGCCACCTGAATGTCACCAAACCAGAACTCTCCAGACTTTAGCAACCTCCTGACAGCAAGAAGAGGAGTTCCTTCATTTGCTGCATCTGGCTTATCGACATGAAATTCTTCAAACTAGACTCCTGTAAAGTACTCTGGTAATATGTCCTGTTATAACCTACCCATGACCAATAAAAACAGCAACACACCACTGAGGTTCAGACTGACACAACTTCTCCGGATCACAGTCCTAGAAAACTTCTGAGTCAACACTGGCGGTAAGGGTGGTCAGTATACCAACCAAACTGCATGGCAAAGGGATGAATTGAGTTCTCCAAACTGCTGGTGGGTGAATGTATACAAACAACACTCTTCCTCTCGGCTCTCTGCATTCCTCTCCACAACATCATCCATCCACCAGACTGTGAAATATGGATCCAAATAACCAAATAATAGACTGGAAATTGGAATTGTGTTTCTCAGCTATACTCTCTAAAGTGTAGAAGTAATCCAAATGTAATTAAAAGTTTGTGTGTGTGCGAGTGTGTGTGTGTGTGTGTGGTGAGTGAAATAATAACGAATATCTTCACCTCCCCTGAACGTCCTCATTTTTAAGACTTTATCCTTCACCTGGACAGCCCGAGGCTCCCTCATGATGCAGATGAGCTTCGTCAGTGGAAACACTCGCACACATACGCTCACAGTTGACTCTAACCAGACATGATGCATGCAGTCCCACATGCAGAAACCAACACTTACTCATCTCTGGGGCAGCATAATTCCAGAATTGTCCCTCCGTCTTTTCCTTTCTTTGTTTCCTCTTCCTTTCTTGCTCTCTTTCTATAGATGATGCACACTTGGGCACAAACTAACCCCTTACTCAAAATGATGAAAAAGACTCTTGCCTGTTTCTTTGAATTTCCTCTCAGGACCATATTAAAGAGCTGGAGTGAAACGAGCCTTGCCAAATCTCTTGTGTTTTGAGTAAGAGCATAAAAGAGTACAGGGATAAGGACTGCCAGTCTGGATTCCAGAGATAAGTTTTGATGTTATGCAGGACGCAATCAAGAGTATGGACTACGCAGAAAAGACAAGGCCAGCATTCGCAGTAATGGCAGCCATGACAGCTGTAGATAAACAGTCAGGTGCTATTGAGGTCAGTGTCTCTCCAGCTCAGCACCTGCTTCACTCTGTCATCTATCCATTCATCTATCTGCAGGCCGGCATGCTACTCAGCTGATTAAACATCAGTGATTAATCCATGCAGCGATCTAAAGTTCATGTCTTTTCTTTGTCAGACTCATTTGCATATGGACTGAGATCTGAGAACAAATGAGTCTTTGAGAAATCCACTTAGTTCCTCCAATCCATTAGAGGGAGAACTGAAACCTGGAATACTTCGTCTTAACCAGTATCTGGGCACGGTGTTTAGCACTATCACCTC
Organism: Epinephelus moara; assembly: GCF_006386435.1. Lineage (NCBI taxonomy): Eukaryota > Metazoa > Chordata > Actinopteri > Perciformes > Serranidae > Epinephelus > Epinephelus moara. Next base: position 28,484,070 of record NC_065509.1, read on the forward strand.
ACAGCAAGAACGTGCTGAATGACTGAACCAGGGTCGACTGTGAGGAGGTTCGCTGTTGTCCCCAGTGCTCCAGTTTCTCCCACAAGGCGAGGTAAGTGCATTTGCATGCACATTTCATCACAGCGTTATTTAAAGAGACTAAAAGAACGGATGACATGAAGTTAATTAAACAGCACAAAGAAGGTCAAAGCGTTTAGACTAAAACAGTACAAACAGAAAACATTTACAGTCCACATCTAAAAACAGAACAGTGTTAAATTAAAAGCAATGGCTGACAAGAGAAAGAAGAGTTGAGGCAAGTTTGAGATCTTGTAGCAGAAGATCAGATATGTATTTCTGTCGTGAATCATTACTGATTAATAAATGAGAAGCTGGATTTTAAAACTGGCAGACTGTAATCTGAGAAAAAGCCATTACAGCAGTTCAAAGGCATGGATTCATTTTCTTTAAACTTGTTTGGACACGAATGCTCCTGCCATTGGACGATGGTTTATTTTTGCTTGACTGTTTCCAACATGGCGGCCGGGTCACAAATGTTCTCCTTTTAGAGCTGAAATATGTTTCTGAAGACATCTGAGGTGAGAAATAGGCAATGCAGTAACATAATCTTGATTCATATTTGATCAGCTAGTTTGACAGTCTGACTGCAAATCATGAGCAGTGATTGATATGACTGAACTAGACTTCTCGGCTCTGATTGGTCGTTTTCGTTCATGTGCAGTGATACTATCAGAATCACTTAAAGGAGGCAAAGGAATATTATTTTTTCACAGATTATCTGTCTCGTGTAATACTGTGTGGACACAGTGACAGTTTCAGTAAATATGAGAGCAAGTTGTTTTTGCAAAAGTAACTAATGACGACTTTAAAGAATATGTCAACACTAAAAGCTTTATATGATGTTTAAAATTGCAGACGCCTCAGCTGCATTTCTGAAATGTTTTCTAAAATGATTCTTTAGCACTAAACTTCTCAGTTTATCACCTCTACCAAGGAGGCTATGTTTTCAGTTCAGTTTGTTTGTTATTATGGTTTAACTACTGGCCCGATTTTCATGAAATTTGGTGGAAGGGTGTAGCATGGGCCAAGAAAGAACCCATTAAATTTTGGGGTGGATCTGAATCACAAACAGACACACACGTAACATTGAAAGATGATGCATTTGACTCTGACAAAGGTCTGTGCTCTTGCGGGTGCCCCTCTATTTCTTAATGCGTTTCCTCCAGCAGTTAAACCAAGGTATTTTTTTTTACCAAAGCCAAGTCTAACACTGCAGTGTTTGTCACTGCAGGTCGGCTCACTGGTGGCTGAATAATCACCTAAAGAAGAGCTACAGTTAACTGTTTTCCAACGACTGCATGTAATTTCAATCATCAATGAAACATGAATGCTTAACCAGTTCAAATCAATAAGTAAATCCCCCCTGTCTGACTGAAAGCAGTCCTTATGTACTAATTTTTGAAATTTACCTCAGAGCTGTCTTCACTCGTGACAGCTTCAGCAGCCTCAAACTCAATGATAGTGAATGTATCTTTAATATACAGTATATAGTTTGATTTTATAACTCATAAATTCTCAGTGTTAAGTTGTTTCAGGGCCTAAGGGTGAAATATGAGCTCGAATATCAAAATCTCCCACAGTACTTACAAGAAAGGAACTATTTCATGATAGAAGTTAGTGCTGACATCCACAGACTGTGTTTAATCCAATTTAAAATATTTTACAGACTTTCGTCTTTTGATAAAGTCCCAACTTTATCTAGAATTTGATCCAACAACACTTATTCCTTTTGGTCTTTGGTGTGTATTTCTTGTGACAAGTAGTAATTTGAGAGGGAACCCACGGCATGCTGATGTTTTAAGAACATTGGGGGGTTAGTTATTGTCGTTTGGCCCTGATTTGGCCCTTTCATCAGCATGGTCAGCAGTAGCATCAGCAGCAGTGGCTGTGAAAAACAGTTCTTGGAGGTAATGAAGGTACTTTAAAACCTCAGTGCCTAACTATTGTAATTTGTGCACAACAACTTAGTCAGCTTCCAAAGGGAGAAAAGGGACTGGAGCACTCTGAGTGACTTTAATTGTTCAAACAAAATTCTCTAGTACCCTCTTTTTTTTCCACTCTTGGAAGTCTGCAGTCCTCGAGCTGAGAGGCAACTGATTCAGCTGCATACTGCTGGGACCCTATTTCATTCATAACTCATTTACATTTCTTGAGGATATCATCAGCCCCAGTGTCAACCACAAATTAACATACAGAAATCCATTTAAAATCATTAAAAATGTTCTTAAAACTCCAGAACATGTCTGAGAATCATCCAAGCAGCAGCCTCCAGGGCTGAAATATTAAGTCAATGAGAACGTGTCAAAAACTGCAGTTCTCCTAATGGCCACTTGAGGCTGGCTCCAAAAGCAAGTCAATCCCCATAAACTACAGCAGACATAAAACACGTTTCCACCCTGGTACAAAAAACAGATGTAGTCTCTATATTAATTTTCCCATTCATGACAGCTGTACAGGGGGTGAATTTTTACATATCTCACCCATTTATATGTTGTTCAGGCTCAAAGTTCTACATAATTAAAGGCATGGCTACTTTGAGTGACAGGTGGGTGCCATCTGTGGTCACGTTGCTACCATAGCAACAACGTTACAGGCACAAGTATAGGTGCAGTCATAGCTATTTCAGTGTGTTTTCAGTTACATTTTGGTCACCTGAAATGTCTTGATGGGATGGAAACCACTGATGTAAAGTTTGTATTTGGTCAAAAAAATCATCAATGCTTTTGAGCACTGTCTCAGCTCCATTATAACATCACATTTCACCATTTCATACCATTGCTTTCCTGTGTGCACTGCAATGGGCATTAAGCATAGACCTAAAAACTAAGCTAAATAACAGTACCAAAGGTAGAAAAAAAAACATATGATTGGTTGACGCTTTACCACGTGTTTAGAGTGCTGAATAAAGTTGAGGACAGCCCAACTTTGATTTGTAGCGCAACATGTCCATCCGTAGCAACAAGTGTCAGGTATCAGTTTGTAGCTTCATGTCACTGGTTTCCAGTGAAAGACTTGTAGCCTGTTGTTGCTGTTGTAGCTCATAGTGTGAACACAGCTGTTGACAAAGAATTATAGTGTGAGTGACAAAATCCAGATGTGCGGATTCTGTGTGAGAGTGTCCAGTGTCAGACTTTGAAAGAGCTGCTCTACCACCATGAAAAAAAAAGACAAAATGCCCAAAACTAATTCACAAAAACTGCTAGGACAGAATGACTGGGCATGCATTTGTGTATTCTCATGCCCATTCCAGATCTGAAAACACAAGTACATCACGTTTACTAATTCACGTGTGCTACATGTAATGAAATACATCAGCACTACGTGCATGTCTTCAGCCACTTGGTTGTCGAGCAGCAAATCTCCCTCAACAAGAGAAATAAGAAGGCTCTGCTTGATGACTGAGTGGGTGTGTGAAGTGTTTAGCGAACATCCTGCTCCAACTAATTTGTGATGCAGAAAGCCAAATGAAGCCAAATAATTTAGTCCTTACCCAGAGTCACGCCATGGCAAAACACCATAAATCAAAGCCGCCACAGAATCCGCCAGCCGGGTGTTCACCGATCAAAGCAACATATTGTATCTTCTGAGAAAAAGAGAGGCTTTAATGCCGCCAAGCAATATAGTCGGGAGATGCAAGGTTCCTATCGCACCATGGGGGTTTGGCAGTTCACATTCATTGGTTTTAACATGACTCACTGCCTCCTCGCTAAGACTGAGCACCAACAGGAGACTGACTCTAAAAATAAAGACCAGGCACCATCAGCATTTCCTCACATACTATACATCTTGCCCTGGTACTGACACAGCCGCTGAGGCGTCGTGCACAAAGAACCAGTCAGAAAACTCCCTCAATCTGGAATAAAAGAAAAAGCAGTGCTTTGTATTAGCAGCACCGAGGAGGAGCAGGATGATCTCATTGACATACTCAGAAAAAGGTTTTCGGTGCAAATTTGGTGATGCAAACAAGGAGTGTACGTCAGGATTTAATATGTTAAGAACAAAGGCTTAGAGCAACATCTACTGGCACATGGAAAGGTCAACACGACTGGAGAGGATCAGAAAGGTCAAGCCAGTAAAATAATCAAACATCCGAATCCCATTGGTTTAGTCCAGGTTTATTCTGCTGCTCTTGGATCGTTGGGAAAGAAGCCCCGAGTAAAACTGCTGGCTTACACTCACTGCCGTCAGATCAGTGACCTTCTGCCCTACGCCAAAAAGCAGGATTTAACATGAAGAAACACTGTCTAACAGGGCAAAGAGTTCTGCAGTCTTGTAACATTTCACCGACTATTGGATTGGTCTGCATAGCAATAAGTTTGAACTCTTAACACTGCAGTTTCCATAGGAACTAAGTAAGGCGGCTATCAGCTCACAAGACAGATTGATGAGACCCTTTAAGCGCAGAGGCAAGACTATTTATGTTCAAAACACAGCCACGAGGCACAGAAAATGATCTGGACATTAATTAAGAAGGATTATAACCCAGCTTCATGAAACCTATTGAAATAACTTGAGATTTTTCAACATGTGAGCTTTTTCTACAGCACAAACATCACAAAAATAAACACCGCCTAAGG
>NC_065509.1:28489206-28491745 GCF_006386435.1 Epinephelus moara
CGTTAATTAGCTATAGTGACACTATCATTAACTATTAGAAGCATTAGCTAGGTGCTAATGGCTAGTTAGCGTCCTACATTTTTTTAGGTAATCCTTCGAAACAGTTGAAATAATACGCCCATGTGTGGTTGCTGTTAAGTATAACTTTTCAACATATGTTTGTGTATGTGTTAGTCATGTAAGTAGAAATGGTTTATTATGCAGTCCAATGTAAATGTTAATGTTAGCTTGCTAAAATGTTAGCCGTTAGCTGGTGGCCATTTTGGAAGGAAGAGTTTGTTGAAACCAGACAACACTTCTATACAAAAAGATGTTATTTCACAGGTTGTACTAAAAAGAAAAGCTAAAAGAAAAGTTAATGGAAATTTAAGACACGTGTCCTATGCTCCTATTATTGCTGTCAAAGGGCATTTTTTCTTTTCTAAAAGATAAAACCTTAAAGTTACAATGTGTAATTTACGTGGTTGTTTATTAGCAAATATAAACTATTGCTTTCATAAATATATATTTACTAAAATGTAATGTAATTCATATACAAATTAAAGTTTTCACATAGGCTTAGAATGATTTCTCTATATATACACAGGCAGGGTGCGGTCTGCTGGAGGCTGCCTTCTTGCGTCGCCATATTTGAATACAGCGTCCGAAAGGGATATACGCGCTCCGCCTTTCGCGTTTACCTAGAACTTGCTGTCACTGGAGACGGTTAAGGTGAAGATCAATCCGGGGCGCTTCTGCATGAACCTGCATTGTACTTTTATGATTCTGTCGCACTTTAAATGGAGGACCACACACATGTTTTGCCCCGTAAGAGGGAAACCACGCCACCAAATAAAAGAAAAAGATCAGATAAGCGAGGACGGGACAAAACACGAGTGAATATCGGTGTTGCTTATTTCAGGTGGAAAGAAATCCTGAAGGAGAAGGATTTCACAAGGGGTGCGGAGGTTGCCTGCTTTCTGCTAGACAGGTAATTCAATCTGATATTTTAAAATCATTTTGGCTTCATGTTTGCAACTACTTTTCCCTCTTGTCTAAGTTCGAGTGACGGCTAACGTTACGTTTACGTGCTAACGTTATCCTACCCTTGGCTAACGTTATCCCAGAGCTACAGCTAAATGGTTAGCCTAGCCTACAGCCTAATCTGTTGATTCCTCTTGCGCTGCTGCGAAGACTGTCACCCTGTCCTCCTCCTCTTCCCTCTGGGTAGCCGAGACACACCTCTTCGCCTGGCCGTTCCTGCACCACCTCTAACGCTACCCCCTCGCCCCCTTCCTCTCCCTGGTCTTCCTCCTCCCCCTCTCCCTCTTCCTCATCTCCCTGTGTCCTGTGGAAGAACACTCTGGAAATGCATATATTGTAATCGTACCAACCTATATTTGCCGCACTGTGCCGTGACTGTCACATAAAACATGTTATTTTAGCATTACTGTGCTAATGCTTGTGTTACCAAAACAATTAGAAATAAAACACTCCTAACATATATCTCACAGATAACCTATATCTCACTGGTAAGCTATAACATATCGTAACGTGGTTTAGATTCCTAAATAAATATTCACCTTGTTGCTAGATACTCCTGAAAAACTCGAAAAACTGCTGTCTGCGCAAGGCTTTTTGTCCTACAAGGCCACCGTCACTTACCCGACGGGAGGGGTGAGTGAGTGAGTGCAAGTGAGCGCTGCAATCTAGAATTTGACTGCTGATGTCACTGTTACTCACCATTTTTACACACTGAGGCTTTAATGATCTTTGACAAACCCATCAGGGTGTTTAACAGCTGTTCTCCTGTTTTTGAAGTATTTCCTGAGTACACAAAGAGTCTAATAACTATTTAAATAAAATACATTTTCACTCCACTGCACAAAAAACTTTTTTTTTTGGACATAATTTTTGTTTGGATCAGGAAATAGATTTTCAACATTGTTATCAGGTTAGAAATCTGCTTTTATCATGCAGTGGGTGGATAATTGTTTTCTCTCCAGATGGCTGGAAGAGTCTTTTGAGAATTTTGAAATGTATGCCGTAAGTGTTGTTTAATTACCTGCTAGATTTTTCAGAGTTTTTAGAGATTTATCTTCGAGCAGAAATAAAGCTCAGCTCTGTGTCTTGAACACATTGATAATACATGAGAGAGACAATCTGGCACTACACTGAAAGAACATCCACTGTATCTGTTTTCAGTGGACTCATTTTTTCCTTGGGGGAAAAAGTTGTGTAATAATAAGACACAGGGCTCTAGTTTCGCAGACCGGGCACAGCGGGGGCGCAGCGCACCTGTGCTTCGCCAACTGGGTGTGGCCAGGCGGATTTTGTAAGTTTGGCACACCGTGCGCCTGGCGCAGCTACTCGTCTGTCCCACCTCCGTCCCTCCTACCGTCGCAAGTCGGAAAGAGGGAGAAGAGAAGGCGTGGAGTGGGTTTTACACACATCACACCAATCAAATGAGCCCCTCTCCTTGCCCTTAAATGCGCCGTGCGAAGGCGTAATGAGAGTTTACTCAATTCGCCATTGCAGAAGAGAGCAGCAGCGTCAGACG
>NC_065509.1:28492117-28544400 GCF_006386435.1 Epinephelus moara
ACACCTCCCCCTGCTGTGCCGCCACACCCATCTCAGCGCACCTCGGTCTGCCAAACTACCAAACTGAGCATGCCTCGGGTTGCGCTGCTCGAAACTAGCTCTGCGCGGGGTTCGCCACCCTGCGCCACCTGCGCTGCACCGGGAAACTAGAGCCCATAGTGTTAAAATGATATGACATAATTGGATGACATTCAACCACCATCAAAAACGGTAAGTGCATCTCATAAAAGCAACGTGTGCTCTTTTCAGCATTAATCTCCCGGCCCTTGATCATCTCCTCCACCCTCCGGCCCTCCTGACTCATCTCCGCTGTGTCTCCCTGTGGCATCCACGGTCAGTGTGCTTTGTATATTGCTGATGTCTGTGTTTACCAGCCTTACACGCAATGTTACCCAGAGATGTTACCTACCGACACACAATTCACAGAACTATACATGCACAGAGATTTACACAGAAACACTGTAGTTGAGGGGAGAAAAGTCTGCAAGGTTTGTGTTTGATAAACAATTCAGGGGAGATAATTAGTTGATAAGACATCACTTTGATTTACTGTGGGGACTCGACTGCATCTATTGCCTGCAAGCAGAACCTCACACACAAGCTTTGTATTACCATATGTTGAATTTTTAATCAATTAACGTCCTGAAGGAGAAATGGGAAAGTGCAGATTCGCTCCAGTGGGGATGTAGGGGCAAGGACAATTCTCTGATATTTGCATACGGCTCATGTTTGCACTCTTGTGCACAGTTCTAATGTGTGCTCCTATATGACTTGAGCAATTGTCGAAAAACTGCTGTCTGCCGCTTCTGAAGTAATTAGTAGCTCTGACCACTCAGACAGCTGGCCAATTAAATGTGCTCGTGGCTGCTGCTGCTACTTGATGTGTGTTGGGCTTCACACAGAGGTGTAGATGGGAGGACAAACTCATCTCTCCGTAGTGGGGGGAGAGATGCCAGGAAAGCTTGGCTGTGTCTGACAGTGCTGTGTCTGTGTGCTTCTCAACTGGCTGTGCGAGCAGATAAGAAAGGAGGCAGAGGGAGAGCTGCTGATTCTGGGTTTATTCCACAAACCCCCCGCCTTCCCCTGGTCTGTCTTTCTCTGTGCAGCTGCAGGTCTGTGAGCTGACCTGCATTAAGACATCAGAAACTGCCTGACGGGCTAATAGGAACAGTTTTCTAGAACATCTTCAAAAGCTTGTTAAACTGTAGAGTTTTGGCAGTGATTTAAGGAAATCTGCTATTATGGTTTAAATCGAGTTCACCTAATCTGTGTTGGCAGATTAGAAATGCCTGGACATCGCCCAAATGCTTCCTTGCTAACTGATATCTCTATCTCCACACTAATGTCTTTATGAGACATGTATGAAATCAGCCTTTTCCTTTGGTAGTGAATGAATGAAACTCATGAGCCAACATTTCCATAGCTCTGTTGCATTATGTTACTTTTCACTGCACTCGAGACTGTCATTATCGGAGAGTACAGTATCGTGCCAAGATGAAAAAAAGTCTTCTCTCATTCTCACTCCTAATGCACTTTGTTCTTTTGACTTTTGTTGAAACACGTCGCCTAAAGGATTTTTCTCTGTTTTATTGTAACCATTTTGCTTTTATTGTTTTCTGTAAACCCTCTGATGCTGATGGGAAAATAGCTCTGGTTTGGAGTGGTGTAGCCTGTGGGCATCTGACAGTGATTTGCTGATCTTGTGCAATTGCATGATGACTCTCATCCTCTAAGGCCAGCGGGCCCTAAGAACCAGCCAATCACTGCCCCTCAGCACTCTGCTGTTGGCAATTATAGGTCAGTGTGTGTCACGACATCATTGTCTTGGCTTTGAATGGCTCAGTACCAGCTCCTGCTGCAATCAGTTATGTTTTTCTCTTTGCCATTTAAAGTAGAACAGAAATCCAGTAACAACATGACTGCTGTTTTGTGAATCATTATTGTGTGTTTCAGGATAAAGCTCCCTTGCCAAATTCCCGGCAAATTAGAGAGAGTGCAGAAACTTTACTTTCCTCCTTTTTGCTTGTAGAAATAATTAGTTCTGTCTAAATCACACATTCGTCCACTTGAAGCTTGCCTGTTGCAATAACTGATTTAAGTTTAAGTTTAAAGTTAACACAATTTGCAGTGTTTTAACTCCTCAGTTTCACACTTAACTCACCACTATGTTCATTTGCACCACCTATACTGAGATATAATTTAAGTAGACTGTGGTCAAAGCACATTGTGACACACTTTGACATTTCACCTGGTGCATCACTTCAAAACTGGAAGTGAAAGCTACTACCAACTATTGATGGAATTAAGAGACCTACAGTACAATAAATTATTTAAATGGAGGATGCAGTTTTTGCAGTCATGTGTGCACTAGCTAACGACGCATGTTTGTCTGTTACATCATTAATAATTCAGCTTCATGTATTGATCGTCTCTGTTGTGGTTTGATGTTTGTTTTTTTTAGACCAATGTGCGGGTGGCTGTGTCACACAAAGATGGTTGTACATGATGAAAACACAAACCAATTCTCTGGAAGACATCCTTGTTAGTGAAATTATTTTGCCAATATCAGTACTTAAACAGTCACAGGTTATTGTTACAAGTAAGCACATGTTATCTGCATTAATTCCCATCTCCAGTAAATGCGGTATAAAATGACCCAGTGCCTTCATCTAATAATAAAAGTAACTGTAAGCGATCATGTCAGTGTCATAGATGTTAAGGGACATAGTTTGTTGCAGGCCGTGGCACTGTGGTCCCAGTTTAAATATCAAAGAAAATATTCCTCTGTCTCTTTCAGTTAATAAGGAATGCCTTTACACCTGTTTGAAGATAAGTATGAATATTAAGAAATAGCTTGTATGGTGCAGGGCATTATTCAGCGTATCCTCATACAATGATTCATATGATAGCCTCCGAAAATTCACATACAGCGGTTTGTATGGTGACGAATTAGCACATCCATGAATGATCTTCGATACCTAACGTAAATTCAAGTGCTTAACAAAGTTACATGGGTTAGGTTTAGGCAAGTTAAGTTATGTAGGTTACATTTAGAAAAAGAAACATAGAGACAATGTACCTTAAAGTGGCTCAAAGTTCACTGGGTTTAACATGGTTTTGAACACTGCGTGACTGGGAGAAAGTCCTGTGTTTTGGGGCCCATCCACTTCCCTGACCTGCCTCTTTGCACAGACAACTTCCTTATTTACTCCTGTTAGCGCACTGGTCACGTGATCACAGTCTTCCTGATTCCATTGGATCTACACAAATTTCTGGCACATGATTACATGGGTAATATACAAATTGTGGTGCGTTACGTTTCATAGATTTACGTACAGACAGTGCTTAAGAATAGCCTGCATTATTATAAGTTAAAACTCCCCTGCTAATATACAACTGCATTATCTAATTTTGGCCGCTAATATTGATTTTCTTACAGTGATATTTATATTAATATAAATTACTTACTCAGAATAGTAGCTCTTTTAATATTGCTAGCAGGCTGAGACAAAAACATTCAGCATCTCTCAGCAGACTTGACTCCTTTTAGCCTTTTAACAGATCAGGGAAATACCTTGAGGGTAGTGAAGTGACTCATGTTATTGTCTGTCTTTGAGTTTGTGTTTGTCTCTTAGAGTGTCCATGTAGCAAAGAGGTTTGGACCGTTAATGCCTTTGTGGTTGCATGGCAGCCCACAAAGTGACGCCTTCCTGACAGGGTCGGCTCAGCCCTCAGAGACACGGCCTCTTAACTGGCCTTAACAAGATAATAACACTGCACGGATCCCCTGATCAGCAGCAAATTGTTTCTTTAAATGCTTTGGCTTAGGGGAGAAGGGGAGTGGGCTGACTGACGTGACCTTGAATAGATCTCACCAACAATCTCTGTAAAGTCCAGGATGTGTTATCAGATAATCTGTGCCGTGCACACAGCTGATAAACGTGTCGTTTTGGGTGACACCCGTATGATCTGCTCGCTCACTTCCTGGCTCTGAGCACGCTATGTATACATGTGTATGTAGTGTGGTTAAAGATAGGGCTGTTGCAGAAAACCTCAAGGGCAACTTGATGCTTTAGATTTTTGTTTGAAGCTGTTCACATCCTATATTGTTAAAAATAGAATGTGTAGGACGGCATGAGGAAGTTTTAATGTTACAAGCATCCAAACAATAGAAAGCATTCTTGTAAACAGTCATTGCTCAATAAAAAGTTTTAACATGACAGCACAACACAATGGCTTTGCACAGCTTTGCTTTATCACATAAATTCCCTGAGGGTTTCTTGTTTACCACCTCATTTATGACCGTAAAGATTTTACGAGCTAGTGCCCCGTACCTTTACATGGACAACACACCTTCGTGCTCGTGTAACCACAATTAAGAGAGAATGGCAGGGAGGCGGGTGCCAACATTTCTCTGTAAGAAGAAAGGAAGTGTCCTCTTGGCCCCAGAAGAGGACACTTAAGGAAGGGCTTAAGGAAGCTAACAGTTTATATCCTAAGTCCATCCGTCATCAATGTGTAACGTTGTAATGATGGGAAAGTTATGACCCTGATTGTATTAGCCTATGGACCGGTGCACTCGCTTTGTTCATGGCCTGTGAGTTAAAGCTAATGTGGCTAAGCTGCACAGTGTATAGAATAATCCTGAAGGAAGTCTTGGCTCATTAACAAAGGACTCAAGTTCAGAGAAATTCACTACTTACCATTGTCATGTTGTCTTATTGATGTTCTAAAAGAGCACGGGAGGTTAAAACTTACAGTAAATCCCAAACACATGCACAGTAGAGGGGAAACTCTTGGCAACTCATGCAGCCACTGGTTCCTTTTTCTTTATGTCACCCTCATCACAGCTTTGCATTTCTCTACAGCTGCCCCCCCCCCCCCGTTCTGTGTTTGTGCTGGCCTTGTTTTTATGACCACACCAGTGATCCGTCGCCACTGCAGAGCTGCTGGTGTTAACACAGCTGAGGTGCATTACACAGACTGTTGTTCCTGCATCTTACCTGGCTCCAGGCTCTGTTTGCAGGCAGGAGCTGCTTTGCGTTTACTTCAGAAGCAGATGCAAGAATTCTCTCTCACACACACATACGTCAGGTTTGAGCCAGAGTGCACCAAAACATAAAGTATCCTGTCACTGCAGCCTCCCTGCACCCGGTAGTCCACCTTAAAATAAAGGGAAGGATCAACGCTCAGCCAAAGATGGTTTGTTAAAGAGAAAAACATTAGTCTGCGGCATTTTAATGTTTAAAAAGTTGGCAAGGATTGCTTCTTTTTGTTGTTGAAAAGGACCAACAGAGTGATGAGTCTGTCTTGACTGTGCACTTAATTTTTTCTGAGCAGCAGCTTGTCTTGACAGTCTGTGAAACTATAACACCAGCCAGCGTAACCTTAGCTCAGCAGCTAAAGGAGAGATTGTCACCAAGGTCAATCTAGATGATATCTGATACATTCAGCATTGATTTTCAGACATGACTTACCAACAGTTTGTCATTATTACCACAGGTAGATAACGCTTTAGGAATTGCCACTAAATATAATTACACTTCTTTTTATGTAATAATTGGAATAATGACAAACTGGGCTGCCCTGGTGAACTGCAGCATCCTCTAATTGTGTGGTTGGAACCTTAGTTTGTTGCATGTTATTCCCCATCTCTTTCTGGCCTAGTTCCTGTCATGTTTGTACTGGTGGCTATTTAATAAAAACATAAGATATCCAAAAAGTAATTGTGTGCCACAGTAAATTGGTATGGTTAAGTTCTTTAAAGCGACTTAAGGTAAGATCAAAGCTGAAATGAATAGTCAATTAATCATTTGTTGATCAACAGAAAACAATTCTGCAGCTCTTTTGTCAGTCAATTAATCTTAGTAAAAAAAAATTAGCAAAAATGGCAAAAATGTACAAAAAACTCATTCAAAAAATGAATTTGTAGTAATCAGTGTGCAGTTCTCACAGTGTTGAATATTGTCCCCCTTGGAAAGAGCAGTGCTCATCTTGGCTCAAACACTGCGTACACACACCCTTTGAATCATCCACTTGTTGCTACATAACTACAGAAAAACACTGATAAAAAATAATGAAAAAAGCATTCCAAACTTTTGCAACACCTGCGCGTTACATGTGTGCTTCATTTGCAGTCTGTATAATTTGAGTCTGTGGAGTCCAGGTGCTTGAGTGACAGCGGTGAGCTGGGTAATATCCATCGCTGTGGGTTTGTCAGCGGTTCTGTGGGCTTTGTTGGTGGTATTGTGGGAGAGCCAACTGTAGTAAAGGTTTTTATGATGTGGCAGAAGTTGATTCTGGGACTCTGTGCCAAGAGCAATCCAGATGTTACCCCTACGTCTGTGTTTGTAGTATACATACATACATTGAAGTACTGAAGGCGCAGAGCACCACATACTTCTGATCTGCTTTTCCTTTTTTCCCCTAGCTGAAGGGATGTTGTCAATAATTTAAAAAACCTCGAGAGAGTTTGCAACTGTGTCTGACACTCATTATCTGCAGTACCTCACTCATCATCCTGGAAGTTTTATTTTTTTTTTCATAACAAAACCAAAATATACCCACCGTCTCCTTCACCTACCCCCACCCTCCCAGCAGTGTACTGGTGGCTGGCAGGCAGTGACACACATTCCTGCAGTGACAGTGTACAGGGCTGGAGCCACTCTCGCAGATGGACCTTGAACTTTTTAAAGGGACGTCTGGTCTCGCAGTAATGCCCCACCGGCGGCCCTCTCTGCCCGGCTACAAACTGTAACTCTATAGCCTCATTGTCACGCTCCATATCCTCCCAGTGACCCCGAGCCCAATTATACAGCTGACCCAGGCTTGATGATATAACCTTGGGCGTCTTTTGGGGGCTGCCGGGGCTCAGGGGTGCACGTCTTGTCTATCATGACATGTCAGCTCTGTGCGTTAACCAGACACTTCCCTCAGTGGTCCCAGTGGGGCTTTGGGAGGAAGAGTGGCTCCCATGCAAGGCCCAGTTCATTTCAGCACATTGCCTCACTGAGGCTTTCTTTTTAGATAAACAATATAATGAGAAAGTAGCATGAGTGATGTTGTCAAGTGTGTGATTTTTGGAGTAATGTAAATATTTAGTATGCACACATATAAAAGAAAAGGTTGAATCCAAGGATACAGATTCTTGGACAGGTTTATCCCATCAGTTAGTGCTCCAAAATGTCTGACATATAAATGTTGACACAGTGGGCTTACCTCTGCTAAATTCCTCTCTTATTATGCAGCGGTAAAGACTCAATTGTATGTAGATATGACATGTATGCATGCTGAATCTCAGTGCATCTAGACATATCCATAGTCTCCATGCATGCTCAGCAGCTGCGATGCATTAATGTGCAGCATGCTTAGTATGCACTATAAGCTCTGAAAAGGCTACCTGTCACTGGTGAAGTGTTCCTTAATGGATGAGGAGTTGATTTACATTTCCAAAGGCATGTGTGGACTGCAGCGAATGAATTTCTACACAAGATTCAACTGAAGATAAAGGTTAATGGCCATGGCAGTCAGGTAAACATGTCTTTTGTAGAGTTTCAGGTCAGGTTCAGCTACACACAGTTAGAATACACAAACAACTGGGCTGAATTAAAGTAAAATATTTGAGAAATGTGAGTAAATCTTCAGGAGCTGAGGACATCTGATGAGTAATGAAAAGGCAAGTTTTCTCTGATTAGAGCACCCTATTTGAATTCAACAATTGTGAGTTGGCTGATTGATGCCACTACACTGTGCCAATGTTTCTGCCAAGTGCAGTTTTACTGAATGTCAGCTTGAAAATTTTACTCTATTATCACAGTTATACTGTGCATTCAATTTCTGCCTGTCGTTCGGTATCTTAATAATGGCTGCTGGAGCTACAATATAAGGTCAACTTAAATTTTGGGGCTCTAGAGATCAGTCTAGACTGAAATATCTCAACTGTTGGAGAAATTGATGTGAAATTTTGTCATTGTTGTTTTTCATGTTTCCCAGAGGGTGAAGTTGTCCAACTTTGATGATCCCCTGACATTTCCTCTAGCACCAACCTGAGGTTCACATTTGTAGTTTTAAATGAAATGTCTCAACAACTATTGGATGGACTGACATGACATTTGGTACAGACATTCACGCCCCCCTCACTCAAGATCACTTGTAATAACTTTGGTGATCTCTTCAGGCCCAAACACACCAAGATCATGGCTGGCAGTTAGTCAATGTCAGGCCTACAGTGAGCTTCTGTCTGTCTATTTTTTGCATTGGGTCCCGCACCGTTGGCAGTAGTTGGCCCCTTGTTGGCTTTTTTCAGCCGATTCAGCATGTTGAATCAGTGTCAGAGCTGACGAAGCCCGTCAGTGAGAGAAATCACTCTGAATGGTTGTACAGCTCAGTGCACAAGAAGAGAAACAGAAGTGAGGTTATGTTGTTAATGTGCTAACTGGTTAACTAGCGTCTTGAATCCATCCTAATGGTCTTCCGGTTTCTCTTTTTGAATGACCAATACTGAGCACCGCTGTCTGTTGGTATGAGGGGTTATTTCCTCTCACGCAGGCGCAGAATGTGCATGCAAGTTGGCCATTGGTGTAGTCTGAGCAGTGTGTTCAGGTGCTGCTTTTTAGCTGAGACACAGACGACTTGAGGCGATGCAACAGTTGGCCTTTGTCACCACTTGTTGTTTTAAGTTAGTTTGGTGTATCTGGGCCATTACAGTAACTCTCTGTCTAAAACCATCATCAGCTTAATGTGTTTTATTTGTTTGTGTCATTAAAATAACTAACTAACCAACAACTTTGTGTTTAGTGCTAATTAGCACAATAGCATGCTAACACTCTAAAATGAGATGGTGACCATGATAAACATCACCTGCTAAACATCAGCATGTTAGTTATAGCACGTTGTCATTGACATTAACATTAATTTCAATTTCATTATTTCATTTACCAAAAAAACAAACATGACACAGTATTTTCTTAAAATAAGATTTTTAATATTACTTATTATCATAAAGATATATTTACACACTTTACAGAAATAGAAAATAAAAACACAAAGCTACGCATGAAAGGAAAAAATAAAATAAGTACTCCAAGAGCTAAAGCTTATCTTTTATAAATTAGAAACCAAAAGTTCAAATATGTACACAGTATTTCAACCATTTCTGATACACTTGTTTTATTTATTTATTTATGTCATTTATTTTTGCCCAGTTCAACATCAAAACAGAGACAGGGACTGTACATTTGGCCTGGTGAGTAATATGAGCACACACCATA
Organism: Epinephelus moara; assembly: GCF_006386435.1. Taxonomy (NCBI): domain Eukaryota; kingdom Metazoa; phylum Chordata; class Actinopteri; order Perciformes; family Serranidae; genus Epinephelus; species Epinephelus moara. Next base: position 28,501,387 of record NC_065509.1, read on the forward strand.
AACAGAATATAAGTTTCAGGAGTAATACATTGTCTTTTAAATGGTATCTGCTTGAGACCTAGTAACACTGTTGCGATGGCGTATTAGCCTACAGACTGCATCTCTCCTCAGATTGTTCTGAATGTCGCTGTTCTTGGACACAGTGGTTACATAGATGGAGAATGTGTCACAATCAAGGCAGGAGGGGCCTGTGCTATTCTGGGTGTAGGAAGTCTCATTTTGAGGCTCCAAGATAATGACAGATCTTAGTCATTTCCCATGGGAGATAAAATCTAGTTATCCTGTGGATTGCCCAGCCGGTGGAAATGTGTGAATGCATTGGATTGAATATCAGCCACTTGATCTTGCAGACACCCACTCTGAAGGCCAACATGATACAGTTTGATGGGCTGAGAGATTCACAAGGTAAAATCATGGAATGTGTTGTGTGCCAACTCTGTTTCCATTTCCACAATGAGTGAAATGTTTGAGTTCAGTGTCATTTTAAAGGAATTTTATCTGGTAGAGAACTGAGTATAGAGTGACAGTAGGATAAAGAAAAAAACAACAACATAAAAACCTTGTGTTTTTCTGTGATCTTTTTGTGGGGGCGGGGGGTTGTGTCTATAGCTATTGGGATACAGAGATCAATGGCTAAGCTAATATTTTAAAACCTGCTGCTAGCTTATTCTCATCTCCACCTGTAACACAAATCTATCTCTCTGCTCATCCCCACTCCTTACACACTCCCAGCCAAATGCATTTGGACAAAAAGAACTAAACACAAAGGGGCAAGTTCTCAGAACAAACATTTTTCTACCAGGAAAACATGCTAACAAGTGCATAGGAACATTACTCAGGCCTTGTGATGGTCACAGAGAAGAGGAACTGGAGAGGAAACATTGAGAGGATAGGAATCGTTTCTCTTGTGTAAGCCTTGCTGGAAAAGACCATTAAGGAAAATGGTTTTGCTCCCCGAGCATAATGTATTGGTTTACCATTTCAGTTTGAGCCTGGACGTGCTTGTCCTTCCACACCACAAGGCCCATTAACCTGATGTGCAGGGGAGGGCTGTGGGCTATGATCTACAAGAAAAGAATGCCTGAAAGCTTTCACGTGTCCACGACATATTGTGCTGCAGACTACTTTTCTATTTTGTTACATCCACAAAAGATACAGCTTTTCACACTGTATTCAAAAAGTAAGCTTTGGACAACCAGCTAGACAAGAATCAGACAAAAAAATTGTCACAATACACTGGAAAACCATTCCATACCAAGAGACTCTTGTTTTCAGGGTGTATTTTTCCAGCAGCATAATGGAATTGCAAAAGTGCAGCCTTGCAAACCCATACAGAGAAGTTTTGGAGCAAAGCCACGTCTATTTGTTGGGACTAGTTGACACCGGAGGCTTTGGATCAGTGGGATATTTGGCTTTTGATTTTTTTTTTGGATTCAACTGATAACCAGACAGAGATTAAAAAGAGTACTTTACATAAACATTGGTTTGCTCTGGTCTCTGAAAGGGCAGCATGGCTGGTGCAGATGGTGAGGATACATTCATGAAGAACAGTGCGGATACAGACGTTGCTCGGCTCCGTAACAATAACTTCTGAGATGGGGAAATATTGATTTGAACCCCCTGTCATGACCCAGTCTACTTGCAGCATCCCAACTCCTGTGGCTTTGAACTTCCATCCCCAGCTCATATCTTCCTACTATCTTCCCCAATAATACATGAGACATCCTGAGCAAAGCTGTCTCACTCCCGAGGAGCATTAATGAAATCTACATCTCTGTCTGAGAGGGTATGAAAAAGTAATGGTGGAACTGAAATTATTACTCTTCACAGTGCCCTAGGATTTAATACATTTTTAATCAAGGTGATCTTGGCTGGGTGGATTACCACTGTGATTTTAGATGCTCTCTTAATAAAAGCTTCTCATGCTGGGACTGAGAAGACTCTAGTTTTTTATTATAATATTTGCATGAGACATGGCGAGAGGGAAAATGTGTTGGAAATCTAGGTTAACCTGCCAGTTGCTTATGTGGTCAAAACTGACTTGGAATAGGAGTCTTTGCTGATTGAATCGCAGTGGATTGAAATCAGATTTAAGAACAACTAGGAAATTGCACCGCACACCTAATACACAATGAACGATTGTAAGGTGGCTGCCCTACAGGTTACAGTCCTAATATGTTACATGGTTACACACTGAATCAGCGGGGGTTTGAGGATTGGAAAAGGGGGGAAGGGTGTGGTTTCAGTCTAAGCCAATTTAACAATGAGCTCAGACTAAGTGGCCCCGGCCAGCCTTGGGGAGATCCATCTGAGAAAGATTAACTCTAGGATTTAATGAGCGTAATGATCAAAGCCACGACCACCTGTGCTGTGGTAGGGCAGACTAGAAAGGCAACTGTATCCGACATAATGTGGGGAAAGGACTAGAAAGGACTGAATCTGGATACATGGCTATATTGGTGAATACATAGAGGGAGAGTAAGGAAATATACGAAAATATGCTCATATAAGCTTTAAATGTACTGTATGTTTGTGTTTTGTTAAATAAATGCACAAAATAGACTGCTCTAGTACAAGCCTCTATCACAGCACCCTGAGAAAAAAAGAAATAAAACTACTTAACACAGAAATAAACATAAACAGTAATATATTCCAGTATGATGGAAAAGGCATAGCATTTCATTAGTGAAAGATTTCGGTCAAAGGGTCAAACCAGCCTTATGCTGAATATTAAAACAGCCAGAGCACTAGTGGTAGGCTGATCGTGTTGGCATATTAACTGAGCTGATATTTGCTTTGAAACTTCTTCTTCTTCTTTTTTTTTTGGTCTAATTTAACTGTCCTCCTCGCTAACATTGTCTCACATGGGATTTCTGTTTGCAGAAATTTAAAATGCATAATGTGTCAGTGTATCAAGACTTTAAACAAGAGGTAATGTGTTTCTCCCTAACCTTTCATTCCTTCGATCCTGGCAGCATTGTGGAGAAGGTTATTATTTGGCACTTCATTAAAAGGCGAGGCAGCCCGTCGGTGGAGCAGACTGCCCCTGCCAGTTAACAGTCGTGTAGAGCAGCTGCGCAGGGCAGCAGTGTGGTGAGAAGGCTGGGGATTGGGGACAGGATTGGGATTGGGATTTGGGGTCAAAGGACTCATCCAAGGTGGGACATGTTACAGTAACCTTGAGCGCGTCAGTAAACCCCCCCAAGGTGTTAATGAGTTCAGAAACACCAAAATAGCTTTGGATTAAAGAATCTCCTAAATGAAGGAATTATTCAGTCACTTAAATAGATTGTTTCGACAATATGTGCTCTCTTTTCAGTCCAACTTTACTTTGCATGTGGACGTACTGTCATTAGGAGGTACAAAGCACCATTAATAATGATGATTAAACGATGAATGTAATGCCATTCAAATGTCTTGCTCTTCCATTTTGAACACCTTGAATTCCTTTTCGCAGCAGACATCCAGAGTATCATTAGTGAACTTAATGTTGTCAACTATTAAAACTGACATTGCCCTTCCACACAATCAGCGCCCTCTCCCGCTAGTAAAGCCGTTAAGTAGCTACACAGCAATGAAATCAGCGGCTGCAGTAACCTTGGATCTGAGAGATGGGAATACCACACCGTGGAGAAGTGACAGATGCTTTAAGACTCAGATTGTTTTGACCGGGCTCCCTCTCCACCACATGTCATGCAAAGTGTGTGAGACACTCAGGAGATCGCTATGATTGGGCTCTATTAAGCAAATGATAGGAAAATTGAAAAAAAAAAAAAAACACTTGGGAGAAGACAGAGATAGATAAGTAGTGAGGGAGTGAGAGTAAGAGAAAGAGAGAGACAGAGAAATAGAGTCTGATAGCTCGGGCTCCATACCCCACCCACCCCCCTTCCCTGCCCCCAATTCCTTCTAGAGCTGAGGGTGAGCGGCTTGTCCTGATTTTTTTGTGGACAGAGTTGCTTGAAGAACCAGCAGGTGCTATGGACATCACTCTTCAGGCTGGGCAAGCGTAGGCCCTTCGTTGCAAGGCCCCCCAAGGCAAAGGAAGAGCATAGAAATCAGAACCTGGGGGAGGGCGCTCAAAGCAGTGCCTGCAAAACAGGAAAACAACAAAAAAAGTGCCATCAGCATGTGCTTTTTTTCCCCCTTAAAATCATTTCATGCGCTCTTCAGATATTTCAATTTCCTCTCCAATAAGGATGCCCCTCAGGGAGTTTCTAGCAGAGCTTTCACTGTGTTATACCCTATGTTATATCTTGCACCAGCTAGGAAACAGTAAAGATCCTGAACATGTTCCAACCAGATTTCATTGTCTTTGATGGAAAAGTGCAGCAGGGAGTAAGAAAAACAATTGTAGCATATCTTGCTGAAGAAAACACAAGCACATTATTCTACGCTCTGGGCACTGCATCTCTCCTTAACAATGAGGAAATCTTTTATCTTCCCTGGCCTTTTATCTTCTCCTGTTCTGTGATAATTTTCCAAGATTTCAGATGAGTAGTGCAGTAAGCTTTGTTGCATGACAACAAGCTTCATTCACTGATAAGAGTCTGCCTTTGTTTCAAGATGGCATATTTCCATGGTCATGTAATGCCCCGAGAGCTGATGTTCCGTATATCTAATCTCCATTGAGTTGTTGTTTGTTGTCATCCTTTGTGTTTTTGGGTCTGCTGTATGATCTCAGTGCAGCAGCCCCTTGAAGTCGCACTACATCACAGTCTGAGTGTACGGGAAGAGTTGCAGACCTGCAATGAAAGACTCATTCACTGAGCTTACTCACAGTCAGGGTCTCAAAGGGTTTTTCATAAATTCCCTCCAGCTTTAAATCTGTAATATCCTGTCGTCTTTTAGACTGTCACTGGCATGGCTTAGATCCAAGACTCGTAATGGCACGTTTGGATCTGAGTCTACTTTAAATGCTCAAAGAAGATGACCCGGGTCGCCATCTTTCTTCTCAGAGTCGCTCACATCTGGAATGTGTAATGATGAAAAGTCAGACTTTGCGTCAGGTGTCTGAGGGAATAAAAGATGAGCTGCTTTTGACACTGAAGTGAGGAGATGTTGCTAAGTAGTATAAAGTTGGTGGACTGACACTGTCAAGTTAATCATTGTTCTTAATCTCTACTCAAACAGCGCAGTAATTAAGTTCAGACCAATAATGACATATCCACATACAGTCTGTCTGCCTACGAGTCGCACCAGCCCTCAGCTGGATATCTCCATTGAACTCTAGCTTTGATCAAACAAAATGCATCTCCAGCTGCTTCCAGAAGGTGTTTTTCCCATCATCAGCTCAAAGTGAAGAAGAAAGCAGGAGACGTGAGGAAAAACAGCCTTAAATCTCTTAGAGTGCTGTTGGATGGGATGATACTAGATAACAATTAATTCCTTCAGTCAGAATACATCAAACTGAGGCATACAGAACAAACTGGGGCCGAACTGTGAAGACCTTACTCCTTAGAGTAGAACTCCTTAGATCATATAATCAGTGACGGTTGGTAGCATTATCACTGAAGCCCTGTCTACAGGTATACAGATATTTTTGAAAACGGATATTTCCCCCTCCTTTTTAAAAAAAGAAATATAGTCCATGCAACCTCTGTTTTACAATATATCTTTGTCCACACAAGAACGCAAAAAGTAACCTCAAACGCTCGCCTGCATTAGCTGCTTTTAGCAGTCTCCCCTCATCACAAAGGTTGTAAAGTTTACAGGCTAACGTTGCCTTTTTAAGGAAGGAAGGAGCTCAAGTGATGCTCTGGACATGCTGAAGTTTTACTTCCATTACTCATCAACAACAATCCCACACTGCAAAGTTTCCTACCATCTGCTGGTTCAACCGGGCCTGATCCAAAAACAAAATTTCTGGTGGACTTTAAACCACAGTTGATGAGATGGACCAAATAACATTGAGCCTGAAGTTGTGCAGCAATACTAAGCTTATGTGTAAAGTAGGCTTTAGACTAGCAGTGCTAACAAAACATTAGCAAGCTGGTAGTCCACCATTGTTGTTTCTAGCACATGCTCATTACACTAAGCAACAATGGCCATGCGTGAATTGAGGAGATGATGTCATTGTTTCTGTGTTTGCACAGATGTACAATATCTGGAGTTTTGAAAAATCTGCTAAAATATCTTCTTTTTAGTGACCCAAAACTCAGAGAGGCCAAAACTTAGAGGAAAATATCTGTACATGTGTAGACAGGGCCTAGTATGCTGCTAATGGACAGCCTGATTCCCAGTGTGGTCAGGTTGGGTAAATTGGCATGTTAAGTGAGGAAACCCTTGAATGAGGCGAACTATGAACTCAGGAAGAATGAGAGGAGCCGGAGTGGGAAGCTAACACAAAAAGGAAATCTTCAGCGTGTTGTGGTTAAGGGGTGTTTGCAGAGACAGCATTGTGACTCACTGAGCCGTCACTTTTACAGAGCTTCACAACTTCCTGTAGCTCCCCGTATTTGTGGCCAGCATTCTGGCGCTGAACACTGAAAGCACTGACCACTCAACTCGCGGAGAGGATTCTCACATTTTATTGGCAGACTGAGGAAAGCTGGAGGACCCACGTTATCCGTCAAGTGCAGGCTGCCCTGGCTCGGTCCTTAGTCATTGTTTGCACCTTTGTGCTGAGCCTCTAGAAGTCTTTTCAAAAATACAAAAAAACTATAATGATCAAAAATTCGCTATAGATTGTAAAACCTCTGCGGCTGCTTTAGAGAAAAGAGCTTCCAAACGTCTAAAGCTTTGATCTCTTTTCCTTAAAACTGATTAACCATGCCCTGACACTCTCTGGCTGCAGCCCGCTCTCACTATGGCTTTAATTTATGGCGACCCTCTGCAGGTCAGTGTTGTATGGTCGGCACCTCCTGCGGGGATATTGTGTCTTGGTGAGTTTCCCTGTCTTTCACAGCGTCTGGGAGAGACATGTGAATGGGTCTTGTGCTTCTTAATGCAGGAACATAATTGTACTGCTGATGCCCTCCATTCACAGAGATGTGCTAACATTAGCAAGTGCAGCAAGTGCAGCCAGAGTTTTAATCTGTGTATACTGTAAATTTCATCATCTTGTTTAATTAGTTGAAGTATGTTTTAGTTTCTCAATGGAGCTTGATATGTTTTTATAGAAATACAGAGTTTGTTATGGTTCAGAAAAGAAAACCAAACTCTGAAAAGGTGATAAGGAAAATATTTTCTCTGATTTTGGTTAAAAGAGCTTTTACACAACGTCTTGTTTTACTTGACAGCAAGTTAAACATTCCTTCACGAGTAAAAGAGGTGCCACAAGGAAACCCAACTCTACAAAGTATTATCTTTAGAAAAAGGGGGTTTAATTTACTTAATCAGCTGGAGAGAAAAGATTTATGCTAGCTGAACTGACTCAAAGGTTCAGTTTCTAAGTATAACTGTCTCCAATTGAGGAAATAAATGACGTAGCCTTAAAACCAATCTCTGTTGTACTATGAAAGCATGCAAGCTGGTAGGCTAAAGTCCAATAATCTGTTAAGACATGCACTTATTTTCAGTGCCAACAATAACATCCTTGTGTTGGAGTTCAGTCTGGCTGCAGAGTTTCCAGTGTTCCTGTAAGAGTTCGAGTTTCCCGTTCGTCATCAAAAAACATCCAAACTGATTCTGCCAACAAAGTATTTTAGGACTCAACTTCATATTCCTCTTAGAAATTCCTCTATGAAATTGTGTTTCCTCACTAGTCAGCAGTTATGTTTTAATATTTCGGGAAGTGCTTTTGCTCATATTCTCATGAGAAACAAGTAGCTCTGACTTGACAGAAAGTTGGACAGAAAGTTGGTCCGATGCAGCAAAGATAGACTGTTTCTCTGAGAATCGACTTGACCATGTTAGTATAGGTTTGATGCTGTGCTTGGCCAAACAAACAAACAGTGAGCGTCATTTCACCCTTGGCTGCTATAAACCCACCTTGCTCTAGAACGGCATGGGCCCCTTGTGGGAAAGACGTGGCCGTGGGCGTCTCCTCTTCCAGCCGGCTGGTCTGTGGCTCTGACCGGCCCTCGCAGGGTTTTGCTGGACCACTTTTCTCACCGTAGCCGCCTCTTCCAGCTCTCTGCCATGCTCCGTGGAGGCCATGGGACCTGGAGGACACATGTAGAGGAGAGACCAATTAGATGACCTCCCATGTAAATGTGTTTCGCAGCCTCTTCTCACCCACAGTATCACGTTTTGATTAGTCCATCAGTGCCTATGGAAAATGTGTAGCGAGATCTAAAGGGGGATCACAGTGGTAATGGATGAGGAAACAAGAGACATGTATAGATAAGTGTGTGTGTGTGTGTGTGTGTGTGTGTGTGTGTGTGTGTGTGTGTGTGTGTGTGTGGGCCTCTGTAAGCCCACCCAGCATTATAGTTCATCAAGCCAGTGTGATGGAAGTGAAGCACAGCAGATAGACGAGAAACTCGAACCCTTGTGTCTCATGTCTCTGTCACTCTCCTTCAAGATTACAAACAGCACCAGACCTTGTGGAGGTGCATCCTGTCACAAGATTAGAGATGAGTTTAATAGCAGCGTGTACGTGTGAGAATGTGTGCGAATGTTTTGGGCGTGTGTGAGTGCATGTGTGTTTGAGAGTGATCCCAGATGTTCCCAGTCATCTCTCAATAAGTGTGGCCTGATCCACCTAAGCCCCTCTTTTCCAAATGGTTTGGTCCACATTAAGTGTCTCTATGACCTTTTAACCTATCGCAAACTGACACACCTCCTCTTGGTCCTCCTTTCTCATAATTTTTTTAAAGAAAGTTTTGCGGTAATACCTTACTTGTAATGGGATATTTAACATTGGTGATCTTTCACACTACAGCCAGTTATTTAAGTCCAATAAAAGTTTAATAAGCAGAGCAGGACTTTTTATTCAGGAATGTAAAAGTGGTTAACTATCTCAGTGGCGAGTCATGGAATGTATAAGGGATAGGCACGTGTACTCGAGTACTCGATTTGGACGTCAGTTATCTGTTTATCGTAAAGAGTATTTGCCAAAAGTAAACATGACTTTTATATATTTTTTTACCATTTGAAATGGTTAAGATTTTATTTCACTGTAGAGCTGCGTGTAGTTTATTGCTTCGCTCAGCCTCAGTCTTTCTCTGTTTATCATGTGACCACTACTGTGGGAGTTTGCGCTCCCTGTCGGGGAATATTTAGTGAGAGTCCACCTGCACACAGACACCCACATGAGGCGGAGATGGTCCTTCAGTGCTGCGTCTAACTTATGCAAGCAACAGAACATTCGCAGATTTTTCTTTTGTTAACTTTGTATTTGTGGTTCAATAGGCTAATTCAAGCCAGGTTGTTAGATAAATGAATTTAAAATTGCACTTTTTTCACATTGTTGGCCAATTTTTGAGTACTTGAGTACTGTGTAATGATTAAATGCAAGCACTCAGATACGGGAGTTACTTAAAATGCCTACCCCTAGTGTGTATTACTCATACAGTGATGCATTTTTAATTTAAACAATGAACAATTAAATGTACATAAACTTTAATTTATCTTATAAAGAATGTAAGTTAATGGAGCTGTGTAGATGCGATTAAAAGGAACTCCCCACCTCCTAAATAACCACTTCTTTCAAACTCCACACTTCTAGTTTGTAAGTTGCAAGACCAAACTGACATAACTCTGTTGACATTATCAGTTTTTTTTCCATGATTTCATTGGTATAATTGGCAGAGAACCCCTTTTACAGCGTACCTTTCTCATTTTTGAAAATTAATAATACATCCTATTGTCTGTGTTTCTCAGACTTCCTCAGACACAAACTAACCCCCTTTACTCAAAAGACACTACAAATCCCTTTGGGCATTTCCCGTCAAAAAGCTGATTGACATCACTCACAGGGGGTCATGACATTCCTGTCTCCTCTTCTCAGAGACACTGGCACCATTTTTAGAATTCCCAAGAGAATGACCTTCCTCTGGTTTATGAGGATCCGGGGTGAGGACACAGCTTTAGATAAGTCAGCCTGTCGACTGCAGAGGTTTGGAAAAGCGGAAAGTATACTGAGGACAGCAGTTGAGCAGCTTACAAAAGCCATGATGATGCAGGGTTCCCTGGTTGCTTAAGACGGTTTTCATCAGTTAGTGTGTTTAGTTGTGGCAGAGTGGCGCTAATACAAGCTGTAATATGAACAAACCACAGCATTAAAAACCGTCTACTGCATTTAAAGTACTCACACTTCTGTAATAGCCAAGATCAACTTGTTTGAATGGAGGGCAGCTTGTTTCAAGAGCTGAATTCAGAACACCATTAGGAGCAAGGCAAAGTCTGTCTGCAGCCTCTCTTAATTATTGACCTTCAGCTGTGGCATATTGAAGACCTTTTAAAAGAACAACTCTCCATAGAAAAGGAGGAAAAATTGAAGTGTTTCTGGCCTTCAGGATTAAATAATGGTGAACTGCAAGACTCAGCTAGACAGCTTGTTGAATGTTTTCGATGTATATCCCTGAAATGCCAGACATCTCAAGTTCCACATCCACACTAATCTCCTTCCGCAAGCACATTACACACTATATTTGTGGGTGAACAGTGGGCTAATTCATTTGCAGCAGGGAAAGCCTCTGTTGCATATTTCCGCATCTAAAGCCCATCTTTGCCTCTAGGAGCACTAATCTGCGCATTATCCTTTTGTTATTGTTCCAGATACGCTGTGAATGAGGGACATTGACACATTCTGAAGGCTTTCAGCTCACTTTTTTCAAATCCGGGGGTTAGATGTGAATATACTTAGTGTTTACGTATTATTGGGTGGTCACTGCTCTTTTTCATCCCTGAAACACTGTCAGCATTTATGCGCAGAACACACAGAAACACAAGGCTGCAGTCGCCATTCAAGGTGTTGATACGCAGGGCTGGGGAGTAATGGATTACAAGTAACGGTGTGACATATTTAAAATACGAGTGACTGTATTCTTTTACAGATACTGTACAGTTTAAATTGGTGGTAATCTGAATACAGTTACTGACATTAAAGATAGACTACTTGAAAGGATTACTTTATTTGTTTTTGTTTGGCTCTAACATGGTGTTTTAACTGAATGCAAAGCAAGCAAGCATCAGTTTTTTCTGTTGGAATTAGAGCTTCCGTGATTAGATGGTGATGAATTGGTCGATTATTGTGAAAATGACTAGTAGATTTATGAAAATAATTATTAGTTACAGCCCTAATTGGAAATGAATGCAAAGCAAGCAAGCATCAGTTTTTTCTGTTGGAATTAGAGCTTCCGTGTGTTTGTCTTTTGTTTTTATTCCTGTTGCTTGTTTTAAAAGCTGTTAATGGATAAAGAACGGTTGATATGTGAAGTTGAAATGGGGGGTTATCTACACAGCACCTCCTCATTTAACTACAAAAACCAAAATAAGGCTGCAGCTGGCTGGAGGGAGATTCCCAGGGAGCCGAAAGTTTGATAAATGACCACCGCTAATACATTCTGTGTCATTTCCAACAAATATCATGATGTAAAACATGTGTCTGTTTAAAAAGTACAAATGCAGAAAGAACAAGAACAAGTACGTGCCCAGCCCTTTAAAGTGACTGTGTCTTCAGTTGAGATAGGTACATGGTTTGTTTAAATGAGGTAACAGGAGTGCATATTTAACTGATTCAGTGCGGACAGAGAGCAACGCTTGCTTGCTGCGACAATAGCTGGGTTTTCATCCAAATGTATGACAAATTTTAAGCGAATTTTGTGAAAATGCGCAAAAGAAAATGCGAATTTATGCACGTTTCCATTTATTATTGTTTTGCGAGTATTGGGAGTCAACAGGTCGAGCAGAAGGTGGCGCTTCTCATGAAAAATAAAATGCAAAAGAACACCCGTAGAAGAAGAGGGCGCCGTGAGATGACGTCATTGAGAGCGTCTCATGTCCACAACTGATGTAAACAATTACCGGCACATCCATGACTACGACGAGATGGAGAGATTCCTTGGGAACTTCTTCTATCAGCGTTGTCAGCGTAGCCTACATAATGCTGTGATGTCTGTGTTGGTACACCAGGCAGCGCACATGATGCAGCGGTATTCAACACATCCAGTCTATTCAGTTAAGCTGTGAAATAGCCTACACTCACCTGACACTGGAGTGATTACCTCTCTCTAAGTTCACACAGGTGTGTGTGTGAAGTAGAAGTAGGATTCAGTAGCCTACGTCATTGTTTATTCGCTAAATCTGTTTTCATTGCCAAAAGTCGCATTTTCCTAATATCGATAAGCTGACTTTTCCACCCCCTCCAAGCGTAAAAACTTTTTTGCGATATTTCGGCCCTTTTTCGAATTTCTGGTGTTTCCATTCAAGTTTTTTTTCGCAATTGTTGAAAATGTGAATAAAAATAGGTGGATGGAAACCCACCTATTGTGTAAAATTCACATGAGGCACGGATTTCCCATAAACAGTGTTCAGTGTAGCCGCCACAAGACAATGGCAGAGGAGATGCACAGCCAGGACACTGTTGTGTGTTTTTGACCTGGGAAGTATACGACCCAGGCAAAGGAGCGAAGTATTCCAAAAGTAATCCAAGGTATTTAGAATACATTACTTAGTTTGAATAATCTAGTTACATTTTAGGGCACGTATTCAATTATCTGTAGTAGAATGTGGTTTAAAAGTAACCCTCCCTGCACAGTGTTCAAAACAAAGTAGTTGGTACACTGTTTCATTCAACTAAATCTGAAGACAAAAGTTGTTTTATCTGTTTCAAACGGTCACAGGTGGAGGTGAAATGAAAAGCCTGACATTATTCAAACAGGGATATCGGTGCAAACTTCGGTCAGAATCTCCTCGGAGACATTCATGGTGTTGCACTCAGTTGTATGCATGAAAACGCGCCAGCAGTAATTAGGTGAAAAATGAAAAAAGTGTTTTAGAGAGAAGTTAAAATCCTACCTACTTTCTCACCTCCACACACACCACCGACTGCTGCACAAAGTGATTGTTGGTTTCGCAAAGTTACATAACCTGTCAGATGCACACACGTTGGGAAGGACACAAGCACTTAAGTTAAAGCATACTGACACATTAAATGTCTCACAGTGATACCTGCAGTAACTACAGTGCTACACGGCACCCAACTGCAGCTCATGTTTGAGCGATGGCTAGTTTAAGAGGTGCTGCAAACACACGCATGGAGTTGCACTCAGTCGTTATACACACACACACACACACACACACACACACACACACACACACACTGCAATGCGAGATGGTAAAGTAATTGTACCTCGGCTCACACAACTCATCTGCTGTTTCTCTCACAGGGTGGCTCAGGCTGTCATAACCCAGGTCCATAATGAGACAATTTAGATGTCTCCTGCCATAGCAAGCTGTCAGCCACTGCTCAGCACTGGGGCTTGAAGGGAGAACATCTCGTGATTCTCCTGACAAATCTCAACCCATCCAATCTGGCTACAGGATAGAAAAGTGTAATGAAAGCTGCTAAAAATAAGCCGGGCCCCAGTGATAACACTGGCAGTATAGATTAACTCTTGCAGCCTGTAGGGAGAGCATCTCGCTGTGACAGATATGACGTACAGCAACAGCTAGCATTGTGTCTCTACCCATCTGTGGAGGAGCTCATATAGATTGAATGTGGCAGCATCTGTTGCATCTGGATAAGAGCTTTTGATTGTTTCTATGGCAGGTTTATCATTGCTTAATGCATATTTCATCTCCATAAACAAAGATATTTCCGCTATCTTATTGCTCTGAAATTGGATCCAGTCTCTATAGTATCTCATTTGATCTTTTCCCATGAGAGATTCCCATGTTTACGTTTAGCTGGTAAAACAGTAAAATTGCAGGATAACATATGTCTTACAATAATAAGCTTCTTATCTCTACTTCTGGTGACCTTGGAGCCCTGGGTTTGCCCTCTTTCCAACAGATCTCAACACCTCTTCCCCCACTTGGTAATTCCCTAATTAAAGTTTAATAAAGGGGGAATTTCAGGAATGCCTAGTTATTGCAACTACTGCTGCTGCAGCCTCCTTAAAGAGACAGTTCACCTCAAAATCAAAAATGTAATGTTTCCTTTTACCTGCAGTGCTCTTGATCAGTCTAGATTGTTTTGGTGTGCGTTGTCGAGTGTTGGAGATATTGGCCATAGAGATGCCTGCCTCACGTTAAATGTATTTGAACATAAATGGCACTCAGCTTGTGGTGCTCAAAGGGCCAAAAAATGCATTTGAAAAACTCCACAGCAATGTCTCTATTTAGAAATCCACAATAATCCACAGATCTTCTTGTGTGCAGTTTCATGAAGGAACAATTTTCCCAACACCCACCAAACATATCACTGTACAGAAGGAAGCGTGCGTCTACTGCTAGCTCACCTAGCACCACTGAGCTAGCTAATGTTACAGCTCAGGTAAAGAGGACGCCATTAAAGTTTCTATTCGTTATTCTGGAGAGAAGGCTGACATCTCTACGGCTGATATCTCCAAATGTCTTATTAAATCCCGACAGGTAATTATTAACAAAAAGACGGAATATATTTTAGATTTTCTTTACCAAAGTCCTTTTTACAAACTATAGGCTTTAACGTAGACCTCTATTTGGGTAAAAGTTAGATGTTATTGCCTCAAAGGGACTTATTCTTTAAATTCAAAATACTGCTGTCAAATATCTTATAATGACCTTAACACTGCCTGTAAGCCTTCAGCTCTGTTCAGTCAATAAAGGAATCGTCTCGAGTTCACTGCACATTAACTGCGTGAAAGATGGACGGACACATCGTCTTTTTGTAATAAAACAGTCCTTTCCAGTTCTGATCTATTCAAACAAGAAATCGGACAGAACTTTAAATCACATAGCCTGTTAAAACTTCAGCCGAATAGTATGAATTGTATTTGTTTTTTCGCTCAAATACAATACCATGAGTGCTCAATAATTTTTAGCCAAGCATAACTTAAACAAATTAATTTTAAGATACATTCCCTACACATACCTGGGTAAGAGACACACAGAGCCTGCATTGTCAGTTTGAAGTGTAACAATCCTCACAGTTTGGAGAATAAACACTAGACTAGTGCTCACGTTGCAGTTCAGCAAGCTAGCCCTTACATTAGCTTACAACGTTAATGTCAACAATGAGATTCTAACATGTAAAATACACAACATAATCAGTTGTCACAACCTCCATTTCACTGTCATTATGTTGGCTTTGACATGCCAGTCACAACATTAATAAAACATAATAATTTAGCATGAAAAGGAAGTCGAGCAAAAGCTGCACCTACTGATCTCAAAACCAAAAGTAAAACAGACAATTGAAAAAAGAGACAGGCACTAAAAGAGAGGGTAAATAAAGCACAGACAGTATGGAGAAAATATCATGTTTGTTTCAGTAGAGACCCAAAATATAAGTATGAACCTGAAAATAAGCATAATAGGTCCTCTTTAAAAAGAAGAGGAGAGATAGAAGTGGTCAGGCAGAGAGTAGTTGACAGTGTCACGGACTGGCCAGTCTCCAGACTAATGATGAATAGCTGGTTGCCTGCTCCCTGATTCCCCGCCCTAGTTTCCCCACCACCTCCTAAGGTGATATCTGTTATGTTGTGTTTTTCAAATGGCCGGCTCTCCGTCTTATTATGGCCCAGCGGAAAGTGGAATACTGACAGCTTATCCCTGTTGATGCTGCAAAGAGTCCATCAGTGGAGCCTGGAGAGATTTACATCTTCCAGCACTTGTCCGTCCAGTCAGGGAAGAGAAATGGCTGTCCTCTGGTTTAATGCCAAGTTCATCAACTGCCCTCATGGCTGGCAGGAGCAAACTGTATATCACAGCGCTCAGTGTCAAAGCAGGAACACAGACAGCATGGCAAATGGGCCAGAGCTGCTTATTAATAGTTGTAAAGCTGATTTGTGTGTATTGACTGCCAAAACGACCACATAACAAATGTCTGCACTTGTAAATGCAGCCACAGCATAATGGTTTTTCTGCCACTATGACATAAGAGATTAAACTTTACCAGCCTGTGAGTCTAACTGTAGCAACAAGTAAGCACAGGGCTGTGTTCACGGTTTAGAAGCTGTTGCATCAAATGTAAACATGCACAGTCAAGCATGGCCACCAAAATGTAATCCTTGCTGCGTTTAATTTTCTCTGTGTCACTGCAAATTGATTTGCTGTCCTCTTGAATCTTATCTGTTTGTTTACTCGTCTTGCTCATCACTCACAGTCACACTGATTATGAATCAATTGCGTGCAATCTCATTGATCCATTTTCTCGGTTGGCTGAGCGTCTTGAAAACATTTCATCTCTCCTCTGTTTCATAACTGTCCCTACATCACTTATCTGACATTTGTGCACCATAAATCTTGCTCATTGCATTTTGTGCAGGTGCATCTTGATGTCTAAAGAACAGCAGGATGGGAACAATTCAGTACTGAAATAGGAGGCGTTAACCACACATGTGCCACACAGTTTGATTCTACTTTATAACTTGGCATCAACAACCTTATAAATGATCAAAGCTGGATTGGTAGTTTCTTTCACAGGTTTCTGGGATGTATTTTGACTTGCTATAACATTATTCTATGGATGGTTGGTTGGTTCATCACTTTGGTACAGACTCAAATATCTCAACAACTATGAGATGGATTGACATGAAATTTCGTACAGAGTATCTTGTTCCCCAGAAGATGAAACCTACTGACTTTGGTTATGCTCTGAGATTATTAAGACATATAGTGCAGACTTTAATGCTCCCATCTGGATGAAATGTAAAGATGTTGGTGATTCCTTAACATTTACAATAGTGGTTTAATTTGTGTATTTGTTTGTAAACTTTGCTATTGATATTCCTGTCATCCTCCTGTCAGCCTCAGCTTTTCTTTGTGTTTAGTGCTAATTAGCAAATGTTAGCATTACGGATGTTAATGTTAAACATTGATCAGTGAACCACCGTGAATGTTTTTGACCGGTTACACATCGATCTATAGGTACATCGTGCTACTCTTCAGTTTACTGCACTGTGTACAACCTGGTTCTGGTAGGAGCTAGCTAGCTAGCGGCACCCCTCACTGGGCCATTAGTAACGTTGTGCCTTAAAACATCCATTGTTCTGACTCAGCAGCGTTGCTATGGAAACATTGTGCCCACCCTCTGGTCTTCCGCCAGCTTGCCCTGTTAAGTAAGTGTTGACTATGTTACCACCATTGGCAGTGTCAGCACAGTTTGTGATGCTAACATAGTAAACAATGCTAAAAGGGTGGTGCGAAATAAAGTTGCCTACTTCCTGGGGTGAGCTGGGGGCAAAATGTTTTGTTTTAGCTGGATTACTGGATTGTAACTGGAATGTAACTGGATAACAATAACATTTATTTTGTAATTTCATTACATAGCACGTTAGCATTGCCATTGTGAGCTTGTTTGCATGCTGATAGTAGCAGTTATCTCAAAGCATAACTGTAGCCTCCCTGTATTATTTCTATCTGAACTTTCTGTTAGCACTGTGATTGGACTGAGCCCCAGTTAAAGCTTGCCCTCTTTTTACAATTACATGTCATGTTCACATAGCATGAATGATTCCTTACTAACATTTTTCAGAGTAATGGTGGATTGGATTTCTCTTGCAAAAATAAACCAAGCACTTAAACATTAATGTAAAGACAACAGCATTATTTGTGTCTATATGGGAGGTAGTTGTAGCTCATTATGTGAGTGTGTAATCCTTATGGGTAACAGAGCAATATTTGTGTTAGTGGGAGAGAGGAAGAATAAATACCCTGGTGTGTGTAGCCATGGTTATTACCATGACGTTGGAGGAGCAGGCCTGCTGTCTCCATCGTGTGCCTCCCTCCTTCATTCACTAAAAGTAGCTTTAGCTAATGAATCCTTCTATAGCATGCCATTACCACAGACATACTAACCCACACAGCCAGACAGAGACATGTCATGGCCAGAGATGCTTCCCACTGCATAAGCACATTAGGGGATCAGGATTATTTAGCCATGGATGAGATGTGTTAATTGTGCCAAATACAAGCCAAACATTCTTTTAACCTAGAATAAGCCCCAGCCTTGCTACAGCATCGTACTGGGGATTTGCTCGCTCCCTGATAGCCTCCCCACACATTCATCCTGCACATATGGAATGATGCCTAACTAAAGGAGGCAGTCCCTTGTTGTTCAGCTTTCACAATCCAACATTTAGTGTCGGAAATGCTGCTTATCGCATGCCTACCAGTAAGTCTGGGCCTTGGCAGAAACTGGTACCAATTGCTTGCCGACTTTCAGGCCACGTTACCATGGCAGCCACCATGAAAGGCGCTCAGTTTGGAGCAAAAAGAATGACATTGTCAGCTGAAATCGACCAGGTTCTCAATTTACAGATTTCACTGCACACAGTCTGAATCCCTGATCAGCCCTCTGACTGTGACTGTGATGTTTTTAACCTCCTCTCTGAGCCACCACACTTGGCCTCCGAGTGTTCCTCTCAGGGGGGGTTTGTTTTGGTCGTGAGCACTTTCTTTTATTTCTGTCAGGGACTGTTTGATATGCAGCATTGTTGTGCTGTGATAATGCTAGGCTTGTGGCTGAGTTGAAGGCTGGCTTTGTCTACACAAACTCCAGTGAGGAAACCAAAGTGCATGAAAAGTTGCTCCCATTACTGCAGCATTTAAACTTAACCCCTTGTTCCACCCAGCTCTGAAAACAACCCCCCACTCTCAGCGAAGGTTCAGAACAAATTAAAAACAAACTGTGCAGCCCTCTAGTTTCTGGCTTTCTGCAGATGTCCCTTTGAGTCAGCCAGCCGCCTGTGAAGTGTGGTGCTATATATGCTCCTGAATTAGAGAGTGTATGAAATGATGAGGTGTGAGACTGCGTACTCTGCTATGATCAGAGCGCTGTGAGTTCAAAGGGCCGGCAGCAGCATTGAGCCAGCTAATAAAGCCACTGACTCCCCTCACCACTTGACTGCCTGTTGGTTTATTCACAATCCCACTCCAGTTGAAGGGGTGAATTTGTGGCTACAAGGTTACTGCAGGTTGGAGCCTACTGAACACGAGCAGTCAGAGAAGCAAACATAATATAACTCCAAAGGGAGATTTCTTGTCGCAACTTTTCTCGAGGAGTGTCAAAACCGAGGGCAGGAGCAGGAGAGATGCTGGTGCTGCTGTTTCCGTTCACAGCAGCAGGCTAAATCTCTGCGCATGGCAGGTACAGTAGGTAGGTAAGGCTACCAACCATTGCCCTAATCTCCAGAGATTGCATGTCAAGGGCAAAGGGATCCTCCAACCATCCGTTTCCATGGGCACGCTAATCAGATGTGAAACACAGCCCCCTCCCTCTCCTGTGTCATCACTCCCCCCATGCTGTGAACCTGCGTGCCTTCTCCCATTTTTAATGTGGGAGAAAGAGAGAGACAGAGAGTGAGAGAAACGTCACTGTGCAGGGTTCACTGCAGCTTTTAATGCCTGAGGGGGCCATCGCTTTTCCCCATAGCATATACGGTACTATTAAAGGAAGAATAGCAGCAACATTGCATCAGACTGTGTTACCTTTCAACCATAAAGAATGAAAAACAGTGGCTCCCACACTTCAAGCTTAGCTGGATAGATTTATCCAACAAAAGGTGTCACTGTTTGATATATTGATCAGGATATGGCAAATATATGCTGAATAACATATAACAACAGCAACTGATGTTTGATGCAATGAGCTGTGTTACACTGTAATGCATTGCATCAGACAAAAACTCATTAACAAATATTCTTAGTTTGTAATAATGTTTTCCTTATAAGTATTAATGATACTCCTGAATTGTAGGGGTTGAACTGTGACCCGTCCCTGGTCTGTATGTAAAACTAGTGCGAGGAAGGTTAAATGCTTTGTAGCACAAAGAGCAACACTGCAGCATAGACATAAAAGTGTCTCTAGTAATAGACAGACACACAATGAATTCGACAATGATGCATTTTTTATGATATATATAAGAGGGGGATTTCTTTGTTCTTTGTTTTGCTTTTAACTTTTAACTTTTAACTTTACTAGCATAGTTTTTTATTCATCTATAAAGCTTTGACACAGATGCTTCCACCCTGTGTTTCATCCCTTGTAACTTTGAACTCACACAATCTTGGTACTCGCTAACAGAATAGGTTGTTGTTCCACATTTCCTTCATCAGAACTGAACTAGGAAAACTGTCATTCTCTCACAGTGCACCTTATACATGGAGTGATCTGCACAAGACCTTAAACTTTGACTCTCTGCCACCATTATGGCTGTTTAAATGCCTTATTTCAGATCTTGTTTTAATTGGTTGTAAATGCTGTTAACTACATCTACTCCTTAGCAAGTTTATTACCCCGTATTTCACCTTTTAGCTGCAATACATTTGTTTTTATGTATGATTTTGTTTCTTTTTAACTGGTTTGCATGTTATCTGTTTATTTGATCTTATTTTAGGTTTGCTTATTAATTGTTTATTGATGTCTGTTAATGCTCGGCATCATTGAAAATAATTAGCTTCCTCAGTTGACTTCCCGAGTCTTTAATAAAGGTTTGAATGAAAGAATGAACTTGTAGCCCATTTAGATTATGTCTAATGAAAAGTGTCTGCTAAAACAGAGTTTTATTATTTATGTACTGAGCATATGGTGCGCAGGAGAGAAGCATTCCTGGCTTAAGGTTATGCAATGAAATGTAGTAAGCAGTTCTGTCACATGTATTTAGTGAAGACATAAAATTCATGAGGATTTTTACTGACAGGTTTGGCTGCTCTGCTGCAGGTGAGCTAAAGTTTAGTGTTTATTGGCCCTCTGCGTTAACAAGGTTTTCATCAGCTGCTAGGATGAACCGTTTGCCTGATGTGGAAGCGTGTTTATGAATTCCCTATATTGTTTTGCTCTTCTGTTTTTACAAACATCTGTTCATGTTCAAGGGGCCCTGAGAGCAGGGCGGACTCTCCTGAGCAGTGTATGAGACAGAGGGACACAGCAAGGGGCCCTGTCCTGATCCAGGAAACAGCCTGTGGGGAGATCCATGCTATTAGTCAGTGGCAGATCATTTGATTGACCAATGTTTAAGCGTGGACCTGTACGTGTGAAATAGTCTCCCAGGGAAAGTAACATTTGTGATCAAAGACGGAGCGATTGTGATGAATTATGGATGATTTCATAAATGAATGATTTCTGTGTTGTCACTGAAGGGCCCCACTTCTGTGGAAGATGGAAGAGATGTTACATTTTCGAGCATTTCAATTACAGGCAAGAACATAAGGTGCATGACAGTTTGAAACCACATGAGGTGCACCGCAACATCCTATAATTCTCTGAGAATAAAGTGACGTGCACATCCTGTTGCCTAAGGCTTGGAGTTTAGGCAGATCCCAGTGGGGGCATCACTAAATGAACCCAAAATCTACTAAGTCCCTGTACACCATCCATAGCCCCAATCCACACTGCCATCCTCACAGCACTGAAATCCCTTGTCTGACTTAGAACAGCCTAACAACAGCCAGCTGTGCAGCGCTTTTAGCCATACATTATATGAAATCTCTCTGATCCATGATGGCGCCTATAGAGGCTTGACGTTAATGGTGACAATACCCCAAACCATATTCATCTGATTCTCTCACAAACGTTTTAGCTGCTGTGAGTATGAATTTCTACCACAAATGACATCTCTAAAGCAATATGCAGAAGTCATATTTTTCCATTCTGGGTTCCTACAAATTGAGCATGAAAGTAATTAAAGCACCTGCATTCCTAAAGACCACAATATTTATTCTGCGGTCTGGCAGCCCGTTAATAAAAATGTCCATTTAGATCTTGATCAGGAATCTGATCTGCCAGGACTACCGCTATAAATGTAACACTTAATGTTCAAAAAGAGAGTCATAAATCACTTTAATATTGGTCACTGGTGGAAAAAAGAGCGGTTTTTGAAAATATCTGGCTCTAATTAAGTTGTAAGGAGTGCCCCGGGCCTGAGGATAAGGTCTGGTGATCACATGAGGTCTGTTTAACACAGGACCCCCTTCCACACCCCCACCACCCCAAACCTCCAGGTTGTGCCCTCAAAACTCAAAGGGGGGTCTGGCCGGCAACAGGCATATATACATAATGAATCAGAATGGAGTCAGAATTTAATTTACAAGTCATTTTAGTATATAGCCGAACAGCCGTGAAGTGTCATTAGTAAAGATGGACAAGATCACCAGCTGTGAGTTTTTAGATGTAGCCGTGACTTCCTCTTCATTGGAAAGCTTACACAACCTCTCAGCTCCCAGATAGCCTCTCTTCCTGTCCGCCCTTTTTTTTTTCTGTCCCTTGGCCCGTCTTTTACTCCCCCTATTGCTTTTTTTCCCCTTCACTGCATTCGCTCTCAAGGGAAGATCTAAGTGAGTAGATTTATTCATTCAAAGGGTTCTGAATTACATTACAGCAGCCCAGCAGTCACATATGCCAAAGTCTTCCAACAGCTGAGCTCTCTGGGGAGTGTTCGCCCAAAGGTTAGCCTTATATCCCTACCAAATGAGTTATGATTTTTCACTAAATCTCTTCCTCAACTCCCACCCACTCCAGAGCAATTGTGGGTGTCATTCACCAAGCTCATGTTGGGTGATATTATACAGATGCGAAGTGGTTTATCACAGAGAGCCTTTAAAAAAATCTAATTGAAACGTACATACAGCTACACTGACTTGCATTTTGTGACCCTTACAGGGGTGGGTGCTATGGATAAAATCTTAATAATTGCATATCATAATAAAGACATATTTTGATCAAAAAAATTTTAATAGATGTTAATATTGGTCCAAAATGTCTGTTTTTGACTGATCCAGAAAATTAAATACCTAACAAATAAAAGTACTTCATCACATTACACGTCCTGCTACCACAGTGAGCTAATGCCATCAGAACTGGAAGAACTAAAAGACGTCCCGTTATTCCGACTTGGGAGGGTTCAAGCATTATTCCAAGATGGCTACCCCCACTGCTAACCTTGTAGACACACCATTTAAACAGCTTTAATTTGCTACTATTGCAATATTTGTGGTGGTTCGCTAACAAGTGAAACCAGATACAAACAAATTGCTCCTTTGAATTAGCTAAATGGATTATATTGGTATTAATATTGGATTTTATTTAGATGTACTGCAGCTTATTGACCTGTCCTGATATGATTCCCCCTTCGCTAAACAACATGACGTGAAAATGACATGCAGTAATGTATCCAGAAATATGAAAGGGTTAGCTTCCACTCTATAAATAGTATGGCAAGCTGACAGATTTATATCATCTCACATTATATACTGTCAAACGCCCACTCTTAAACCTAGACAGCATGGATATGTACTGTGTGGAACAACTATTTAAAAGCTAAACAAGAGACAGAGCAACAAGAGACTAACAAATCCCTCTTTACTCACATCCCAAACACAACTCATGGAGTGTTTAGTGTGTGTGTGTGTGTGTGCGTATGTGTGTGTTGTCTGCAGCAGATAAACTCCACTGATGCTGCAGGCTGCTGGCTCTATTTCCTCGTAATGCTGCATGAAGAGGAAATCCAGGTTCCTCATGAAAAGGATTTCATCTGACCCTCTGTGTGTGTCTGTGTGTGTGTGTGTGTGTGCATGTGTGTGTGACATAAACCCAGCTGGTGCTCACAAGCTCCTGTGCCTCAAAAAAAAAAAGAAAAAGAAAAGGCTCTGTGATTCTCCATAATCCCGTAATAACCTTTCCACCGCTCCCCCTTTGACACAAATGTTTGCCCACTGTTATTATGTTATGCCTGGACATCTGGAAAAGTTTAGCAGCTTTTGTTCTCTCCACGACCACCATAATCACGTCCACAGGCACAAACACCTTCTTTACATTAGAAAACCTGGGATTATGATTTAAAGCTTCCTGGTTACAGTTGGTTTAGATCTTTACATGTTGTTAACAAAATAATCACACCGAGCAAGGTGGCGTTTTATGCCTCAAGGTGCTTTAATGACTGGCTGCATGTACTGCAGGCCTCCTCTTTTTGGCTGTACTTTGACCCGTAACATTTGGTTGAACATGTGAGCGTGGCGGGCTTCAGTACAGTATGCATGCATGATGGTGCCACAGAGCAGCCAGCCCCAACAATACATCAAAGTTTAATATGGAATAATAGCACTGCTGACAGCTCTCATAAAATCGCCCCCCTTCCCAAGCAGACGATTTCTCTGCCAGATAATGGCTCTGATCCGGGCCTCGTGCCCCATTCACACTCACAACTGGCTCACCTGTTCAACCCAGGCCTCACAATTACACCCTGTGTGTGTTTGTGTGTGTATGTGTGTGTGCGTATCTGAGCCAGCTGCTATTGTTTTTATCCAGTGCATCCCTAGGTGCAGATTGGCAGGGTGTTTTCATAGTGGGGAAAAAGGAAGCTTTGATATCTTCCACAAGGCTGTGACAGAGAATGTTTTGAGACTGTTTATATACCAGTCTTAAGAGTTACACGGGGAGGAAGAGTGATCGGCTTCGGGATGAATTATGGATACCACATGTCTAAAGCTGGAGCCCACTCTTGAGCCAGAGTGCTTTTCAAGGATGGGTAATTGAAGTGCGCTGCTAAAGGATGCTAATATTACATGGAGAAGGCCACAGCAGCTCTTTTAGTGTACTGAATGAATATTGTAAGTAGCATTAGGTTGTTGAGTTGAATTGCCTGTTGCACTAGGACTTCTTGCTAATATGCAAATGCATCCATAAATACAATCATGCACACTTCCCCACCCTATAGCAGTCAGATTCAGCTCTATATTCATTGCTTCCTGCAAGTGCACACACACATGCTGTCTCTGTCTCACTCTCTGTGCATCTTCTCTCTCAGACACACATGTCCACACACAGATGCCTGAAAGAGAGAGAAAGCCCACTGAACTGGAAAAGCGTTTGTCTCAAGATGAAAGGCTTCACACCCACTGCCTACATGCAGAGCCTCTTCCGACACCTTCCCGCGACAGCGCATACTGTAGCAGAGGCTTGTGCTACGCAGACACACTCCAGCTAGCATCCCTCCCCACACCCATCAACGCCGCAACACACTTGCATCCCCTCCTCTCTTTCACTCCCTTTCTCTCTCTTCCTCTATGTCAATGGAGCTCTGATACTACAGTAGCAACCAGGGAACAGAGAGGCACATAAGCGGCATGACTTGAACAACGTTGAGAAGGATAAGCTCCCATGAAAGCCCGAGGCACAGCAGCCTTGTTTTCCCCGTCGCTGGTGTAGCACGGTGGGCTCTCAGGCGTGGAACATGCTTAGCCACACGCAGGGCGTGAAAAACGACACTGACCATGATGCTAGATAATTGCTTCCCATTTACTCATGTGCTGAGAGCCTCAGACAAAAATAGCATGTCGCTGTAACGAATGTGCTGGGAAGCATGGGAACTGTGAGTGCTGTGGCCGTGGATCGATACACAGAGTGGACAGCATCTAGCAAGCATAAAGTCTACACAGCATCTTACAACCACAGTCTATACAGCACCTACCAACATAAAGCCTATACAGCATTGTACAGTATATATTCCAAGGCCTATATCTTCTAAGATGTAGTGTAGACAGCGTCTTATCATCATAGTGTATCCTACATCTTTTATCCTCTGTGTTATACAGCATCTTCCACATGGATTAAATATAAACACAGTGTGTCTTCTGAGCCACTGTAGTTGGTGGGTGGGTGATAATCCCAAGAATGGTCCAGACATTTACACAGGCCTAAGTGTTGTTTTTTCACACCACAATGTTACCTGCATCACATCTGCAGACTGCCCATCGGTCTCCAAACTAAACCCCCAGCCACATTTCTCAGAACCCATTTACTCCCATGAGCCACCAGAGACGAATAGCCCTGCCCCTGTGTAATTGTCCCAAGCCAATGTTTTTGTTCCAAATATTAGACATTTTAGGTCCACACTGGAATTAATATCTAGTCCAACAATGGCTCCAGAGACGCAGCAGCACTTTACGGAAATTTACTGTGACAAGGAATCAAGACTGAGCCCCTCAGGAGACGATCCATGCATCTGGGATCTGTGTTCCCCTCATTGATGCGTACAACAATTACAGTCCTCATTATCATCACCAC
This sequence comes from Epinephelus moara, assembly GCF_006386435.1. Classification (NCBI taxonomy): domain Eukaryota; kingdom Metazoa; phylum Chordata; class Actinopteri; order Perciformes; family Serranidae; genus Epinephelus; species Epinephelus moara. Next base: position 28,527,482 of record NC_065509.1, read on the forward strand.
AGGAGGCACACATGCATATATAGGTGCTGTGTTGCCCCTGCTGCACAATCACAGTCATGTAATAATCATATAGCACTTGGGTCAGATGGAATACATCAAGCCATAAATTAATCTGATTCACTCCACCTTACAGAACATGTGCCATGCATATCTTACATTTCATAACAGCCACAACAGTCACCCATACATCCAGCGTTATCTATCACTCAGGCATAGCTCCACACATGAATGTCCATCAACAAGAACCTCTTAATATTTCATCTCCAAGTCTTACAAGCTTACATCAAGGTAAGGCAGGGAGGAAAAAAGGATCAATCTAAGCTAGAAACCACATTCAAGTTTACCATAAAAGCCATGGCAGTACAATAGCAGACAGTATAACCACTGCAGTGCAGTACTGTATACAGCCAGGTGCTGATATTCCTGCCTTTTAGAGCCCACACAAGGCTAACCATGCTGGGTAACTGATCAACTACAGATGCCTGCACGAGCACAAGGCAAACAGAGAGAGAAATAGAAAGCAGAGGGAGACGACCGGCGACGAGGCTGGCCGCTCCTGTACTCACCAGCACTGGCAGAACACAGCAGAGACACCAAGAGCACAATCACCAGCGTCAGGATCTTCACATTCATTTCTGCACTCCCCTCTGGCTCTCCGCTAGTCACTCGCTGATATACTGTAGTGGTGTGTGTGTATGTGTGTGTGTGTGTGTGTGTGTGTGGATGGGAGGGAGGGAGAGGGGGAGAGAGAGCAGCTGAGCGAGCAAGAAAGAGAGAGAGACTGTTTGCTGTTTGCTCCCCTGTGTGTGTGTGTGTGAGAGAGTGTGTGTGAGAAGTGAGTGTGTCAATTTGTGGGAATATGTGTGTGGTGGCTCCCTGACTGTGCCTGTGTATTTGTCTTAATACGTATTTGTATACGAGTGTGTGACAGCGCCACTCCAAGACTGAAGGCACGTCTTTATCTGAGCTCTCCCACGGAGGTGTGTGTGTGTGTGTTTCTTCTTTTCTTCTGTCAGAAAACCGGCAGCATGAGCCAAGTTCAGTGGAGCTGTGAATGTGCTGGAAGTCAGCTTGCAGGTCTGTCTGTCAGCGTGTGTCTCTCTCCGTGAGAGTGTGTGTGTGTGTATGAGTCTAGTTGGTCATGTGGCTTATGTATCATTGACTCTGTGGGTCAAGGAAAAGCCCCCCTAACACCACCATCACCCACCCTCTCCACCCCTTTTCCACAAACATGCAAGTGCACACGGCTGAGGGAAGAGAGGGAGAGCGGTAGCAAAGGGAGGGAGGAAAAAGGGGGGGGGGGGGTTGGGAGGTGAAGGGTGGGGGTGTATGCAGGTTTATGATAATACTCAAACAGATGCTCTTGTTGAAAACTCTTTGAATTGCAAGCGGGGCAGCTTGCCAGGAATCCAGGAATCAAAATACCAGCTTATTAGGGGAAGTAGATGAAAGAAGGGAAGGTGTGAGATGAGGTTCATGCTTTCCTGCTTTTGTATCTACGCCAGCTGTATGGACCTTTCTTCCTCACACTATTCTTTACCCTCTGTGGCGCTGAAGGTATGGCTTAAATCATTCGCGCCGTTTGAAGTTAGCGTCTGTGACACTGGGAGTAACCGCAGGAAAAAACTTATCAGACGTTGCCTGATCACATCGCTCGCACTATTTGTTCCCCTGCCCCTGAAGTCATTTGTTTTATTTTGTTAACACAGATTATATTCTCTCTGCAAACAAAAGCCGCAAGAAAATCACCACCCTGCAGGGCTATAAAATAAATCAATTCTCTTTTTTTTTATTTGTTTATCATACAATCAACAGGAAAGGTTGCGTTTCTTGCTGTGAATTGTGAGAACTGTAAGCAGGCACTAGAAGTACAACACTTTCCTTATCGCGTTTAGCCACATAATGACATCAATGCGACAAGTCTCTACATCCCCACTTGTGAAGAGAATCGTTCTGGAAGGACCATAAATTTTGAATGTTTTGAACTATGCGTACAGAATATGTAAAAGAAACATTGAACTCCACCCAATTACGACAATTTTACACTCTGCCCTATAATGAGTCTGCAGATCTGGTCCAACAACCCTCAAACAGAGTGTTTGCAGGTCCTTAAAAAGTTCAATACAGTTCAATTTTATCGGTATTAGGCCTTAAAGGTCATTAAATTGTCTAAAGTTTGAATTTGTGAGGTCTTATTTACTACAAACTAACCTGCCTCTGCATGGGATCACATCTAAACTAACCTCTATACTTGAATTCTTGAATAGGAAAAAGATGATTTGTCCAAGAATCAGTCCTAATTTGATTAAAAATGATCTTTAAAATGTCTTAAATAGCACTAAATGTAAGTGTGTGTTGCCTACAGACACCCTGCTCAGAAAAGAAATCCCAGCAATGGTAAAATACATGAAATATTTTAACATGTCAATTTAATAATCTTAAATATAGTTGTTTCTATATTGTTGGTATGGTTTCAGTTAGCTTTGGGCCCATAGATCTGAGTCCCCAAAGGCCTGAGGTGACACATGATGGATGGGTCGCCTTTGGTCACGACTTCCAGACACAACCCCCCCACCATAGTCTTCCACACAACCCCTTTTCTATGTGTTGTCACTAAACAGTCACTTTAGTGGTGTAGACCTGAGAAGAGGGGCCCTGTGACCCTGGACTCTGCAGCCCCCGCTTCACACAGCCCGCCCATTGTCTCCCTAAGGCCCTGGGTCCCAGAGGGCAACATGTCTGTGCCACCCACTTGAGATCCAACAACAAGAGCACCTTCCATTTTTACATGCAGCACTTGAAGCCTTCACTTGATGTGAAGCAATCCTCTCACCTCAGGGGTGGCCAAGCCCCCGGGCGCTAAAGATGCTTATCCAAGCCTGTCCTTTTTTTAGCTGAAAGATAATTCGCCCAAGTGCCTTGAAAAGAATCTGTTCACAGCATTTTCTCAAAGGTGCTCACTGATCACTGACAGAAAGCATGAACAATTCTTTCCAATTGTACATAATGAGAGATAGTGGGGATTATAGCGCCATTACCAGCCCACATAGTTGTTAGGAGTAGTTAGGAGTAATTCAGAATTCAATTTAATTCAACATTCAAGGATAATTTCAGAGCAATGTGGGATAACTGCCTGTGGAGTTATTTTAAATTAACAGTTAATGTGGGCATCAAAACTGAAACTGAGGCAAATATCCAGAATGTGCTGAGTCCAGGTGCTATCCGTGATAATTTATGGCTGTGGATTTACCAGTCATTAAAATGTCCTATGGATATGTATTAGAACGTGCAAGACATTGTAAAGTTGGCAGTACGGGCTCAAACATTTGCACTCTATTAGCTTTAATTGTCTTAGCTTGAAGCAAAGCCTGCAATGAAAATGTAACAGATGGTGTTTCCTCGGTGTATCAGAGGACTTTGTGCCATGACGTGAGTGTAAGCCAGCGGAGGATTGCCTTTTTACATCCAGGGATATGGAGCGAGACCTGGCAACATGACACAGTCAGAGGGCGGCAATACAGCCACTCGTGCCTCAACTCAGGAAACACTTGGCTGTTTACAGGAAATGTTTGATGAAGGAATGCGGTGTATGCTGGGATTCGGGCAGTGATGACGACTTTTCCTGATTCCTTTTTTGTTTTTAATAACAGGCAGACATTCCACAGATAAGTGTAATACAGATGAGGGGAACGGTATCTTTGCATTTCCTCTGAATTTTCAAATATTAGTCAGACAGTACCACAGGAACTGTCAACAGGTGTCCTCTCAGCTGTGGATAAATTAGTCCCCTGATCTCAGAAAAGATTTGCTGCATTATTTACTGTATCCACAATTAATGCGTTTCCTGTTTATCATCCGCTGCTATATAAAGCTCCTGATTTCTGAAATGCTAATGAAGTGTGCGGATGTTTGTTTGTATTGTTGTTTTGATGATTGAATGAACAGTGGCAGGCCACTTGTGTTGTTGTTATTGTTGTGCAAAAGTGAACTCCACAGTTCCGCGTCCGCTTCCCTTTCCAGGGCTCCCATCAGATACAGCGCACCTTTATTAAAATGGAAAACAAATCAAACCTCTATCAAGATAAGAGTCACAGTCAGCAGCTTGAGTGAATGCAGAATGTCAATGTGAGATCAGGTCGTGGTTGCTAATTAGCTTCTCCGGAGAGATCAGCAATGAGAGAAGAGAGTGTGACATCTTCATTAGGACGTTTCAAAGTCTGTATTTTTTTTAAATTTTTTTTTTTTGAAGATATGAGAGGATCTGGGCTGTGTTTTGCTTGTCTGAAGCTTTAAACAAATGTGATTCTCCCCTCAGGCGGCCTGTGCTTCATATCATGAAATGTCAAGAATCAGAGGCTTGGTGGATTAACTTATCTGCCTTTAATCGTGACATTATCAGCAGCACTGCAAATTCAGTTGAGAAATGTTCTGGGCTCGCCAAAGCCCTCTGGAAGATAGGGCAGCAATTTTCTGCCAGTTTGTGGTTCTCATTCTGTCGTATTGCCTCAGAGCAACCACACACATACGCACATTTTCTGTAATTTCATACACGCATGAATAGACTTCCTAGTAATCATTAAAAGAACATAAAGAACTGCTGTAGCCCTGAAATGCAGCAGTTAACAATTATCTTTAAGAGTTTCTGCAAAACACATTTTTTGAATTGAACAGTGAATTATTAAGTTGCTTTTTTTTTGGGATGAAATCATGACAGACAGGAGGTCTGCTTATCCCTAAATTTGAACACCAGCTGGAGTTTATCTCCTCTCATGTTGAACAGTCTCTGAACTCAGTCATGGACTGAGAATAATCACAAACCCTTGACATCAGTGCACGTCCGGAGAGGAAAGCAATTTACACAATAGTAATCATATAAATACAAATTAACTACTCATCTTCCTCCGCTTCTTCTTTCTACTTTGACAGATTCATGCTCAGCACTGTGATTCTAAATCCAAAATAACCAAACAGAAATTACTACATTTTTCATCATGAGCTTTCAAATTGTTTTCACTGCTGCTCCTCTCCCTGAATTGACCAGACAAATTATCCCTTGGGACCGCATGCTGTGGTGTTGCGTGACTCTCAGACAGTTGTCTCTATAATCAGTCCAATATGGCTCATCAGTCTTTGGAAACAAAACGGCCGGCAGGTCGGAGGAAGATGCGTTGTGAGATGACAATTCACTGTAACCACCCAGATAAAAAAGGCGACTTTTTATATCCTGGGAGCTCTTTACACCTGCAGTTTTATTAATCACAATACCCCTGTCAGGTGACTTCCATCTTCGCAGATTTGTTTAATCCTGTGATGTTGCACCTGCAGGACATGCGTTTTTTAAAAATCTATTCACATCTCAGTCTAGGTCTCTGATTCGTGAATCAGTGTTGTTTTTGACTGTACATTCGTCACTCTGGTTTGCAGCGAGGGCAGGATCAGACTCAAAGAGCGTGTACAAAACACGCTTCACACCCTCATAAGAGCGTCAAACCCAGATTCTCCACAGATATTGTAAAACAACAAATAAGGGAAGTCTTTAGAATCTGTCTGCACTCTCTGCCGTCTAATCAGCGAAGAAATCTTCTGAGGGTTTTTCTCCAGGTGGCAGGTGATACCAACCCAGCTTCTGACATCACTCACTGATAGTGTTGAATGTCTCCTCAATACTTTCTTAAGTTTGACTCCTCACCTTTAACTTTGCCGCACTCGTTGATGTGTATTGGTGTGTGCTGCTCTGGTGGCAGCATGCCAACTTTTTACACGCTCCCATGCACTTAAAAATACCAATCATCTGTTCCCTTCGTGAACTATTATATAGGGTGTGTTTTTTTCAGTATGCAGAAGATATGATGATCATCCACTCTTCCTTCATTGTAACAGAGGATGAAACAGAGTCAAAACAAGCTCAATGGAGGAGGTGTTGTATCCAAAGTGGTAACTGCTCTCTTCCCCTGCAATATTGTTGCAGTTATCAGAAGTTGAATCTGTCTGAACAGCGGCATGTAGTTTGGAAACGGCTGATTTGTTTCTTATGGACGCTGTTCTGTGTGTTTTTAAGAGCTAAGGGCTGAGCATGCCGCGGCTTGGTCCTGCTGACATACAGTGAGACATAGAAATGTGACTTGACGGATGAGAGATAAGGAAATGTTTTCTGGGGGAGAAGACAGACTCTGAAAACAGACATGAGGTGTGTTTGAAAGCTTGCAAAGCTCCTGAGTCTGAGCTGTGAAGTGAAGGTGCTGAAGATCAACGTCTGCCGGAAACCGACTCACTGAACCTTTCACTAGATTCACTCATTTCTTCCGCCTTGATGCAAGTTGTGGGATGTTTAAAGAAGCAAGAGAAGCACTCTTTTGAAAACAGGTTCACATTTGTTACAAAGACATTTTTTTTTACCTTTAACAGAAGAACCTGAACTCTTAAACTCTTTTGCCAAAGAAGTATGTTTTCATTTGTGCACCTTGGATGTTTCCTCTTAATTATTCTATGGGTGTATGTAGACACATTACTCAAAATAACAACAATACCTCCTAAACAAATCTCACACTTACACAACTTCCCCCTATAGAGAACATGATCTGATTACATTTTGGAGCACAGTGTTCCAGCACGTTGGACATTAATGTAGAAAATCTGATCTCCTTGAAAAGCTCGAGGAATTATATCTTTTGCTGTTGCCAACAAATCTTGTGAAAAGACCAAAACCAGCAGTGCATTAGTTCATAAGCTTTCCAGCTTCCCCAGCCTGTCTCTGGCTCTCCGCCCCCAGCAATATTAGATGTTTCTCCTGAAGTCGTAAATCTTGAAAAAAAAAATGGGTCTTCAGACATATACTTTCCTTTTCTGCAAAAGACTAAGAGCATTGATAAAACAGAGGGGCACTATTGTTTTTAGTAAATGTTTCTCTAATAAGAGAAAATAGTACATTAGGACCACCTTTGCCACCTGAGTACAGTGTTAGGCGATGTCTACTAAATTGGCATGTGATGAGGTCGACAGTGAAACATCCGAATACGAATGATGATATTGTTGTTACGGAGGGAGGCGACAACACAAAAATCAAACACTTGGACTGGACCTCACCAACAAACTGCCATCTTTATGCAGTACAGTAGTACAATTGTCACGACCAAGGACTGAGACAAGTACAGAGACAAATAGGACTGAGTACTGTTGCGCTCTCCAAGGTGTGTGTCTTTGTGTGTTTGTTTGAGGGGGCGCGTATAAGGTGGACTATTGTATTCTATGTATTAATAACGTAATATGGACAGTAGCATGGCGGAACAGTGGTGCAGTGGTTAGTGGTTGTCGCCTCACAGCAAGAGGTTTCCTGTTCGAACCCAGGGTGGGGGAGCCCTTCTGTGCGGAGTTTGCATGTTATCCCCATGTCAGTATGGCTTCCTCCCACAGTCCAAAGACATGCAGGTTAATTGGTGACCCTGAAATGCACCGTAGGTATGAATGTGAGCGTGAATGGTTGTCTGTCTCTCTGTGTAAGCCCTACGATAGTCTGGCGACCTGGTGACCTTTTTGGACAACAAGGGAGGTCTATATCAGGCTTCAAATAGACAGGAAATAGTCTTTATAAGAATAAGAAGAATAAGAATACTTTATTGTCACCGTTAACATTGTCAGACAATATCACTATGAAAATCTGTTTAGCAGCTCCTGTTTGGCAGTAAAGTATAAAAATAGAAAGTAAAAATAAAAATAACATTGTAACAGTATAAAAATAACATTATAACAGTATGGGAAAATAGAATAACATTATAAAAATATAAGCAGAATTTACGGATGATCAATTCATTATTGATTTTAGTCCTTTCAGGAGATTTGTTGACCACGATCTGGTCACACCATCATTAAAACAGAATTTTGCCACACAATAAATAATTCCAATGGTATGTCCATTATTAGTAGATTGGCTAGTGGTGTGAAATCAATCTGAACTTTGGTAAATTCATCTTTGACTTCTAAGTTCCACTGATAGCCAGCCATCTTGGCAGTGCTGACCTCTGAAACAACAGCAACATAGATACATGATTAATTTTTAAAAAGTATTTTATTGCTAGAGAGATGGTCTTCTCACAAACCTAGGTTGTCTATGCAGTAGAAAGACACAAATACTTAAATTGGAGCTATATTACCAGAAAAAACAGAGAAAAAGAACTGTTATTTTTGCTTTTGCTTAAGAGGTAGAAAACCTTCAATTACCAGAATGTACTGCGCCTCACCAGACTAATAAAGGCTCCCGCTGGCGGGTGACATTATGTGAGCTTGTTTGTTTTTCCTCAGGAAACAATATGGCAGCCAGATGATAAACGATCTGGAACAACAGTTAAACAATAAGCCTAAATCTTTAATATGTGAAGAGAAGAAGACTGTAGCATGTTGAGAAGGGAATATCTAATTAATGCATGAAACAGCTAAATTATTGGTATCATTAATGTAATAGTTTAATATATTATGGTGATTATGGTAGAACATTAAGAAGCTCAAATGCCTCTTGTTCCTGTGGTGATTGATTTTTTCAGTATAATGGTGTACTGCTTCTTAAGGCTTTAAGACTTTGAAATGTCACTGTAAGAACTTTTTTTTGTGACTGACTCTTTCAGTTGAACGTGAGCAAGTAAAGAAAAGTGAGGGTTACTTAAAGAACAAAGTGGTGGAACTCAGCGTTTTGAAGTCACTGCTCTTTTGTGTCTTATCTATCTGTAAAATTTCCCTTTGATGTCTCATCACCTTCCCCCATTATGAATTCTCTTTGCTCTTTCCCAGAAGAAAAACTCTACAATCCTTCATTTCAAAACTCCCCTTTTTTTTATTTTTCCGATATGTGCAATCAAAGTAAATTATTCATGCTCGCATAGACTATAAAATTTAAGCAGATCTGGTGACTATTTCCCCAGCTGCTTTTGTTACGAACAAAAAGAGTAAAAGGGCAAGAAAAGGTAACTTCATTAATGGCACATTATGTTTTATGGTGGACTTGGAACTTGAAGTATCGTGAGCATAATTTGTTTCTGTTTTATGTGAGCCACCCCGGTCCCCACCTGCCTGGGTTGGGGTAGTTGAAGGGCATTTCTCGACATGAGCTTTGAGACCCATTAAACAGGCTTTTATACGTACCTCAATGAAATGCAGACGGAGAGCACCTGACAGTTGAGTGAAAGCTCAAATTCCTCAAATTATTTTCTCCACTATGTGGTTTGCTTACTTGACAAATAGTAGGACACAATATTTATGGCTGGTTTCGAAAAATAGATTGGAAGAGTTAAAGAGTTAGTAGTGCTTCTCCACCAACAAAGTCTACTCGCCATTCAGAAAAAGAAATATGGTCGTTCCTTTGTGCTGTGGCTATTTTAAAAAGTTAAATACGACTGTGAAGAGGTTAAAGGAAGAAAAGAGACAAGAAAGACAAACAAAAAGGGAAATGGAGTCAGCGAAGGATATGCTGTCCTTTGTTCTTTTGGCATTTTGGCAGCACTTGATGAATGGACCTCACAGGGAACGCCTGACCTCTCTCAGTTACGTAGCAACTAGACGTTTGGTGTTAGGAATTGTATTTCACATCATTTTTATCTATGAATGCACACAGCCATAAATCTAAAACAGACGTGTGTTCCCTTAAAGAAGAGGGATAACGTTTTTCTTAACTCCTTCTCTCTAAACTCTTCGGCTTATGTTTGGGGTCAATTGAACAGTTCCTGCTATTTGGTTTCACCAACTGCCAGACATTGTTTTTCTGGCATTAGATCTGACAAATCCCAACAAATGGCAAATGCCTCAGTATAAACTCTTCCCGCCAACCCACAAAAACACATGTACACACACAGCTACTCTAGCATATCAACACTGTGAGGCTGGAGTCTTTCACACGACAGCCAAGCCTTTTAGTGCTGTGATGTCGACACGTTGCTACATACAATCAACACATTTTCAGTGGAACAAATCACTAAAGCCTTTGTTGATGCTTTATTTCGAGGGGAAGGGAAGACATCTAAAATAAAGTCTACAAATGCCTCCAGATAAATTGCACTTTTAAAAGATCATTTACTTTGTTTCAGTTGTTTCCTTCAGAAGTAATTATAAGAAAATGTTTTGTGGCTGTTGCCTCCCCACAGATTCGACCAGCTTTAGATTTTCTGTCTTCAGTTATTTTGTAGTACAGTAATCAAGCTCTCTACTCAAACAGCTTGAAATCAACATTTTGTGAGGAAAAGTTTCACAAAAAAAAGTACAGAGAAAAAAGGCATTAGCAATCTACTTTTTTAAGAAGCACATTAAAGTTGTTTAGTCATACTTGGTGATTACAAAATGAGTGCACTTACATTAAAAGCACACTTCAAACTCTTCTACTCCTAAGTTAGTGGATCAGCTCTTTAATGTTAAAAAGTTGTGAGTGTGACACTGGTGACCAGGCCGGTATTCATACTTCTGCTCAGTGTGGAATGTTGGCATCTACTTCTCCTTCCTCAGGTTTCAGCTGTTGGCAAACATTTAACGTTCCTATCAAACCATTAAAGCACACTACGAACTCCAGGGATGAACCCGAAGACACCTTCTGTACTTCACCACCCTGCTGCTCACAGACATGTGGATCAGCAGTTAGCGTGGACAGCCCAGTACACCTAGAAATTATGTCCATATTGGACGTTTTTGCACCACACAATTTATGTCCAATGCCAACGTTCAGTGCCAAAGCGGTGGAAATTATTGGTGTCGAGGATGCGGTGGCGGATGGGTCTGTAACACGTCTGACTTTTGGTCAGGAGATGAGAGTTTGCATACTGTTACAGACCTGCAGTAACTGTTCACAGTAACCCAGTACCAGGTAGTATTGAAATGTCTCCAAACGGTACCTGCATCTGATCATTTTTGTGCTGGTAGTCTTAACCTGGATTGTGTTAAATCTGCAAACTTTCTGTTGCTGCCTTTCAGCAAATGGTCAGTTCCACATCTAGTTCGGTTGGGCACTGAACCCCATACTTTTAAGGGTACCGACTGAATAACGTTGGTACTATTGTTAAATCTATCAGTTCTAAATGTTGGAACCTGAGAACACAGGGTTCAGATAAGAGGCAGAAGTGCTGCAAAGCGCCCTGAAGCCTGGAAACCAGTAATGGAGCTCCACATAGCTGCTGGGTTCAACTTTAAACAGCAGGCGGAAGCATCCAAAGGCTGGGAGGTCGGCCATGGAGCTCCACAGCTGCTTCATTGGCTTCCCAGCATGCCAAAACTATTGCTGCTGTGCAGATCTGCCACAATAGTCTTCGTGTCTGGTCTGTTTTCTTTTCTATATTATTTTAGTAATAGTCTAGTATCACTGCTAGAGGAGCAGGCACACTGTATGTGAGTCACACACACACATACATACACACACAAGCAGACAGACAGACGGAGACAGATGATGAGCTCTATGTGTGATTAGAAAAGAGCAAAGGAGCAGAATTGCTTTTTTAGACTGCTACATTACCCCTGCAGCTTGCTCAAAAACTACATTTTTATTAGAAGAAAGTAAAGTGTCAAATAAAGGTATAATGGGGTGCTAATGCCAAATTACAGGTACTGGTATCAGTTCAATTGTGAATGGTACTCAGCCCTACTGGTTGGCATGAGTTAACACAGTAAAACGGTCCTAACAAACTCACACTGATACTGCAACCACTGAAATCTGCCGTTAATAGCAGTGAGGTAACGTCAACCGTGCAATGCTTACAGTGAGTGCCTGTCACTGTGTATGCTGGACAAGCATTCACTAACTGTCCCCCAGTGCAGAGCTCACACTGCTGCAGCAGCTACAACCCATACGGTCTGTGGTCTGGTGAAGTTGAGTCGGTGTATTTAATGGAATTGGCAGTTCACCGTACCGAAATGCTACCAAAACATTTAAGTACAGATATACTCACCCCACCACATTAACATTAAGAGTATTGAATAAAGGACTGTTGGTATCTGTATTACTTTAAGGGTACTGGTATTGTAATTTGTTTCTACATCAGGCCCTAGTAAAGGATGCCTCTCTGATGCGTTTCCAGGGATGATGACGGACAAAACCCACAGTCCTCTTGTAATATCAGACTTGGATCAAATTGAGTGGGTGTCTTGCAAAGTTATACAGTCAATTTAGTGGAAAAAAAAACAATCCTCCTCAACAAGCTCAATTACTGATGGGGAAATAACACAAAGAGGCAATTTTGCAAAGACTAACTTTGGGGGATTCCCACTTGATTTGCCTAAAACAGATCACGGAAGCCTCATGTTAGTTTCAGATCAACTGTGGATAGATTTTTACCACAGGACTGTGGAATTTGTCTTTCATCACTTCCATTGGAAACACAATAGGCAGGGATCTCTTTTTGGCAAGTATAAACAGGAGGAATAATTACAGCAAGCAAAACCTGTTTTAACAGTTTGGTTAAGTTTTTGGATAATAACTCAGAGCAGAATTAATTATAGTTGTAGCTGGGAATTAAACCCAGTTCAGTAAAGATGAAGACAAGTCACGCACTGAATACACAGTCACTTACAGCCCGTCACATTATGTCCACCACGTGTTTCCCTGTTTCTAGTCAAACATTAGGGCTGAACAGTTGACCAAAATATTATTGGAATTTCAATACTGCTACTTATTTGTTGAAGGTGAAATGTGTGTCAAAATACCATTTTAAATTGAATATAGTTGTGCTGCAGGGATATCCTGGTCTACACATCATATTTACAGACTTAAGAAAACATATTTGGTGCAGATCTCCATAAAAATCATTTTCATATGTTTTTCAAAGACATTGACAATAATGATGCAAAAATGATTATTCCCTCTGATGTCGCAAATCATACTGCAAGTGCAATATCAGTCAATCTAATCCCAATTAGACATCTTTTTTCGAAATTGTTCAGCCCTGCTTCACATAATCTGTTTCCATTTAAATGTGCTCAGAGGAAACTGCCACTCTGCAACACCAGATCTTGCTTTGAAATGTGTTGTACGATAAGTAAACATGCTGTCAACTTTTCTCTTCTAAAAGACAAACAAACCAGCAAACAATCCTGAAATGATTGGAGTAATTGCGATATGATCCTCCTGTGTTTGCCCTCATTCTGTTACTCATCTTTTTTGGAGCTCTGTTTGCGGATGAGTGGTTCAGTCTCTGCATGTCTGGATTTCAGCACCAGCACTGGAGCTTTGTGACAGCTCTGCTTGAACCATTGGAGCTCTCCAAAAAGAGATGACGAGGTGACCAAGTTACTGTGGGAAAATAACGCTTGATGCTTGGTGGGCCAAGGTGTCCAACATGGCAGCACATTCCCCTCTCTGATCCACCACTCCAGCTGGTTGAAATGAGAGCAGGCGGTTGAAGCATTTTGCCCTGCTTGTCCTGATGTGTTTGTGATCAAATGAGTGGTCAGGCCTCTCTGTGCTCGCTCATTATCTGGACACTGAGCCTGCTCTGCGCTGTGGGAGGCCCTTCAGCTCAGATAAGACTGGTATGCTTCATGTTTGGTGTCACTTTAAAGCATACGGTGCAAAGAAAGTGATGCTGCTGCTGTTTGAAAACCTTGTCTCTCCAAATCTTGAGGATGTTTGTGAAACGGTGTATGAAAAGTCAACATTTTGGACAAGTTTCCATACTGTATCTTTGAGTTATAATCAGTGAAGAGTAGTATTAAAAAGAAACAGCTTTGTGAGAATAGAATGTACCTCCCTGTCCGAATTCATTCGAGTGTGTGAAATAAGCTCAATTTTCTGGATTTGTGACGCGTTTTCAACCCATATAAAGTCGTTTTCACACTCTGTCTCCCCTGGCAGCAGTTGCAGTGTTCCTCTGTGGGCTGCTGGAATGCTCTGTTTGTTGCACACAAAAGAAACGGTTCTGAGCTGTTTTCTGCAGATGTTTATTTACCGTGGCACTGCTTCAGAAAAAAGTCCAAGAGAGACCGCTCTCTCTGTGGCAGGCAGTTTGTAGATTAATTGATTTATATGGCTGAGGAAGATTGCATGCATCACATATTTAGAGCAATCAAATCAGCAATTATGTGGTTTCAGATTTCATGTTTGCGTCCAGCTGTGACAAGCTCGACTGTCCTCAGAGAAGTCTGGCTGTATTTAATGTCTGTCAAAGAAGACTGATTGCCTGGCATTGAAGATAATGCAAAACAATCATTTGTTGACACGACAGAAAGACATGCTGTTGTTATTAAAAGTGTTTAATCTTTAACCTATTTCATGATTAAACTCACATTTTTCATCACTATTGCAGATCTTTGGAAAATATCTGATACTTACTTTTCTCAACTCTCTAACTGCAGACAAGAATGTACACTATGGGGAAAATATTGAAGCAGCAGTGAGGAGAAAAGCAGCAAAATAGCAGGAGATGTAATATATTCTGTATTAGATTACATGCAGGATAAGTACTGTATATTTTCATTGCTGTGTAGCATTTCCAATATTTTCTTAAATCCATTCAGACACATGAAAGCTTGCTGAGAAGAGAAATGATGAAATAGGATCCCTCTTTTCTGGTGGGAATTAGTTTTATATATGTAATGTTGAAAGCAACCTGGGGATTTTTTTTTTTTTTACCACTTTCTGATACCACTGTGCAATTCAGGTGCCCATTTTGTATCTCATGCAACCCCAGCACATGCAAGAGGATGCACATGTATGAGCACAAGCAACTTTCCTGCAGACTGCAGAGGGCAGTAATGCAAATGTGTTGTGCATGCAAACAATGAAAAAAGAAAAAGAAAACAGGAAGATAAAACCTTGACTGTGCGTTCCAGTACCCACAATACCATACTGTTTATTATGTAAGAAAAAGATTTTGTATTTCCCAGTACATAGTATGTAAAATGCAGTATGCCAAAAATACCAGGATGCTCTATTGCAAGCCAGCATGCTTTTCTGGCCTTTTCTGGCCAAGCTCAAGATACATCCCATCAGCTGAGCAGCAAACACATGCGGATGGACAGCTCTTTGACAGCTTGACAGAAGCTGTAATGATGGATGATAGCACATTTAAGTGACTGGTGACCAGTCAGATAATAATAATAGGAATATTAATGTATTTAAATGAACAAAATAATCATAAAGACTACTGACAACATAACTCTTAAATATTATTGACATAGCATATGTAAGTTATTGTCATGAATAAAGAATGTTTGAAACTACAATGTTTGCAGTTATTACTTAAAAGCCCAAACTATATACACTGCAAAGTAACAATAGCAGAGCTCTTAGGTGAACTCAGCAAATGGCGTTTTGTTTTATCACCAAGGTAACAGATATATGAACAAGAGGGTCAAAGTTCAGGTCACAATGATATGAAGAAGTAGTATGTGCCGATTTTGTGCATGATGCATGCAACAGTACATACTTTGTGAGGGCAGCTGCAGTGCCTACTAAAAGTAAGAAAAGGTATGCAGTTCGGAAGGCACTCCATGTACGAAAGTTGTGCTTTAAAGTTGACACCTCAAACTGCAAAAAAACTCTTATTCTTACTATTATTGATATTTAAACCCTGATGATTTAATGCCAGTGGCTAGAAAAGCTACTCTAATGTACAAGACATCATCTCAGTGTAAACAGGCTGGTGGAGAAAATGTTTTTTGCACATGGGTGAGCAGTTTTCATAGGGATAAATGCATACCATATTGGAGACCTACTTCCAGCTATGATGATGCATCATCTTATCTTGAAACCTTTTCCCATCTCCTCTGAAATTAGTGTGTATTTTCGGGTTTTTAATCGTGAGAGACCTGCAAAAAATAGCCGATAGACTTTTTTTCCATTGCTGGTGTTTTATGTTCGACGCCAAAAATATGCCAGAAAACAGGTTAGTGAACAGTGCAAAGACACATCGAAGCGAGTGAAAATGTTACAGGGTTTACTTTTTTTTTTAATATCTGTTACTTATTCAGTCTCTCTTTCAAATGATTAATTTAGGACAATGTATGAGTGCTGCCTGGACAGAGACGGATGGACTTTGTGGCTGAGGTGACAGAGTTGCAGAAGTTACTGACGGTCACACTGGAAAAGGGTCAATAGTTAGAGTGTCCACCAGGTGTTATGTTTGTATCGCTGCCAATTGTAGCTGGAGCCAATAAAACCTGACACTACTGCAGTCATTTGTTCCAGGATTGAATGCCGATTGACGAACTTTACTCACCTAAATCTTAGGACGCCCACCATGGGTCCGTCCCAAGTCTCTTAAATTACTGCTAGTTATCTTACCTAGCCGACTTTGCTAGCTGTTTAGCCCCTCCCACCTAGGAAAAAATGCGAGGAGCTAGCGCTAGGAGCGATGAGCGAGCATTGTCGGTTTAAGAGACATGAGACGTCCTTTCCACTGAAGCGTCACGTGAAGCGACGTCCATTCATGATGACGGCGGCACCGCTGGATCTGCTCCGTAAAGCAGCCAGCATCTGGCGTTACTATGGGTACATCCCAAGTCTCATTATATTCGCTGACCAAAACAGTAACCCCCACCCCCCGCCGTCATTACTCTGGTCACACACTTTTGTATGTATTACCATTGTTATTGAGTCATTTGCCGAAGTTTGTGCAATTACAGAACGGTCTGTAGCCCTGCTATTCCACTGTCACTGTGATGAGCATCATTATCATTATTACTATCATCATCATTATTATCACTATTATTAAATCCACTCGCCATCATTCAACAAGTCAGAGTGAATAAGACATATCAGACCTGTCAGTCTGCCTCAATCAATCAGTTTTATGTATAAAGCCCAATATCACAAATCACAATTTGCCTCACAGGGCTTTACAGCATACGATCCCTCTGTCCTTAGGACCCTCACAGCGGATAAGGAAAAACTCCCCAAAAAACCCTTTAACGGGGAAAAAACGGTAGAAACCTCAGGAAGAGCAACTGAGGAGGGATCCCTC
>NC_065509.1:28544553-28613149 GCF_006386435.1 Epinephelus moara
GTGGTGTTATATCAACACGTGTGGTTCTGGACATGAGTAGCTGCACATTTAATAGCCACACATCACCGACAGTCCTCTGAACAACACAATGGGTTGTGAATGAAATAAACTTAATTAAAACATGACAGTCTTGCACGAAATATCATTAACGTTACTCTTTGTAGTCACGTAGGCATGTGAATTACAGCGTTTCATTGCAAGGAATGCATGTAACAGGTACACTTGCGCTGTTTCTCCGCCATCTCGTTCAAATGAGCCAGATGTAGAGGGCGGGTATTTATACGTCATGGCGTTCAGCTGAAAAACTCTTCCGGATAGGAAGCTCTCGACCCATCCTAGCTCGTAGCTGCTTAAAGCTTGCTGCTAGCTCCTAGCGCCAGCTCCTCGCTGCACAAATAAGAGACTTGGGACGGCCTAGAAGATGGCGGACCTCGAACGACTTCCGGTTCAAGCGAGGAGCTAGCAGTAGCACTATAAAAATAAGAGACTTGAGATGGACCCCATGTGTCTTTTGCTAAACCCTAACCAAAGTAACTTAATTTGCCTAAACCTTACCTATGCAACTTTACAATTAGTATGTAACTGTACGTTAAGTATGTAACATCATTTGTGACATGCTAATATCATTTTAAAACAGTGGCTCCCAAAGGGTGGGTTGCAGGTCCATTCTGAACGGACCGCAAGTGACCCACAAACATGTCAAATTAAAAAAACACACTTTATTTTTAAGTACAGTCAATTTTTGGCATAGAGCTTTTATGTTGAAGTGCTGTTTGCTGCTGTGCAGTGAGTGACTAACGGACAGCTGCTTAACAGAGGCAGCAAACTAGCTCAACAACGTGGCCAAAAGCAAGTATGACACCAAATGTATTAAACTGTGTGGACCTTTAACTACTGACTGGACCCTGTGGGTGGACCAGTTGGAAAACACTGATTTTAAAACATATTGCTAGCTAGGCCTGCACATCCAATTGTCCATTGCAATGGTAAACTGCCATATTCCTCAGAGACTGACCATTTCTCTGTTGTAATATATCAGGAAATGTAGAAATGTGCCAGCAAAAAGCAGGGAAGAAGAAGAAGTCTGCTACTGTAAGCATTGCCATTTAAAAAAATGGCAATTAAAAAAAAGAGTATATTTTTAATCATTTTTTAAAATCATTTTACGTTTACCAGTGTATCTGCAACATAAAGGCAACCTGTGGAGCTTTAAACCACCAGTAGTGCTATGAAGAAATGTCCTACACATGAGCACGCACACAATGAAGATGACACACTTTGACACACTTTCCTGACAACAGTTTCATATTGATCGACAGTTGCCAAGACAAAAAGGAATGTGTCAGAAAAGGCAGGAGAGAAAAATACTGCTGGAAAGCAGACAAGATGTAGACATATTTCAAAACAAATGTCTTTACAAAAGGAAGACAGTGCACTAAAAATGTTTGGTCTCATTGTGTTTTGGTGATCATAGAAAATGCTTCCTGTTATTGCCCATAAATAACAATTAAATTTCCATTTGCATCTATTACTGTTGATGAAAGCTAAGTAGAGGTTCCTGTTGTCTAAATCAAAATCTTCTGCTGCTTTAATTCTCAAGCAGGTACAGCATCACATGCAATGGCCCAAGGGCAAACAGCGATGGGGGTGGGTGGACAAAACTTTGGTGAGGGCCATCTGTGTGCTATTTAGTCCAGTCCCAGCAGTCATGGCTGCTTAATTCAAAAACTGTCAGGGAGTGTCATTAGGTGCAGCCATTTAAAAGCTTCAGATTTCATTAGCTACAGGAAGGGCCACATTACCCTCAGGATTAATGTCAGGTTTCGTGGTTCAATGCTACAGCAGTGGACTGCATTAATGTGACTGGGTTGACCCTCTTGTTTAAATACACCCCAACTCATTAAGTATTATGTGGACCAAAAGCAGCCCTTAAATAGCCCGTGAATTATGGACATTTTGTACAAGCAACATTCTTTTTACACCTCAAAAATCTCAAAAATCGCCCACCACTTCCTGCGCAGGCTAAGATTCAATCACAGAGCACTAAATCTTCAGCTGAGGGGAGTCATCTGCCATTCCACAGCCAAATGTTTTGTTTATACTCTTTAAGGCAGCATTGCTCCCAGTGTTGCATCATCATGGCTGTTTCATAACAAGTTGTGCTCCACAGTGTCTTGATGATGTAGGGTGGGCGGCGTGTGTTGTAGAGGTGACACCATACTGAACATGCCAGGAACCGTCCTGTCAGGAAGCCTGAGCTCACTATCTAGAGGAAGACATGGAGAGCTGAGTCACAGCGTAGTGAGACGCCCAGAAAACGATAACTCACTGAGGATGAGCCGAGTCATCACTCTTCCTGTTTTAATTAGGCAACATGGGCCCTTCAGCAGCCTATCATCTCATCTGCTTCCTTCCCTCCAATGACTACAGACAGGGAGTTTTGTGTTAGTTAGATGGCAAAAGCGTCTTGAATTTCCGCTCACTCTTTTCTTTCTTGCAGGAGGTTTTAATACCATATTTAACCTCCCTTGCCTAATAACGAACATGAAACTGTCAGCACTGGTGACGCAAACAAGACTTAATCGAGGAACTTGCAGCACTCTCTGCAGTTTTGCTACATCATGTTGACATCTATCCAAGGCTGGAGGCTGTGAATGTAATACGTTCTGTCCTCCTCAGGGGCGGCGGCACTGTTTGTTGGGGGGGTCACAGAGCCTCTGTGTTTCATCACTTACCCATTCATCACAATGTCACCCAAGTGCCTGCGTGTCAGGACTCTCAGCGTGCTTTACCAGGTGTGAGAGGGGGTCTGAATTTTCGGGGCTCTTAATCAGGAAATGATCGCAACCAGCTATGATTCATGGTGTGGTCTGGTTGTCATGCTTTATATATGTTGAGCTCCAGAAGCAGCATCTTAAGGTTGAAACTTATACCCATGCTCCTGAGAGCTATACCTGCACCGATGGGATCTGTTTCCTCTGCAGAGTGGAGGCCTGAGCTCACTTTCCAGACTTTTTGACAGACCTCAAGAGGCCGAACAATATAAATGTTTGAAAGGCAGTTTTGACTCAATTCCCTTTCATCTTTTTTCCTTCACACGAAATCTGCAGACTGTTTTCTGCGTCAGCCAGAGGGGGTTAGACCTTTGTGGACTAGCTGCAGCGCTGCCATACCGCTGACTTGGCAGTGAATCCATTTTTTTGCAATTAACACTTTGTTTATGCTCTCAATTTGGTGCACAGTGGGCTCTGAAGTAAGCACATAATCTTTAAAGTGGGTGGGGGCGTAACCGTTTAATGCCTTTTATTACTCAAGTGCAGCTCAGTCAATATCTCTGTCACAGCAGAGGATGTCAGAGAAATATGCAGTCAGTGTGTTCAAGTTCAGCCTTTTATGCATTCCAGACTGAAAATCAACCATAGAGCATTACCACTGAAACCAACATGATACTTAGCTCTGTCGGATGTGATCCTCCTACAAAATCAGAGACTTTAGGCTAAATGGATGATTGTGACTTTCTGTCTCAGTGAGTTTTTTTCTTCAGGGTTTCCTCCTGGAAATTGGTTTGCTGGGGTCAGGGTCAGAAATTAACCTTCGGATTCCAAATCTACCAGCCTCTCAATAGATGACCATTGTTTTTTTTTTGGCTGGTGAGTAAGGCAAATCTAGCAGCCACTTGCATATTAAACCATAATTTGGCTGGTGCTGATTTCCAACACTGGCAGAGGTTGGAAGTGCTCTCACTGATTTTGGTATTTTCAGTAACACTGTACTGGCGCTTGTTCTTGTAAATAAAACAGCACATGGCTTAGTAACCGGTAGGAGATTGGCCCAGTTAGAACCAGCATTAGCTGCTTGTGTTTCTTGCCTCTTGGATAACTTGACCATGAGCGCACACTTCCCACTTAGTGATTGCCATATTTTATGATATAATTTTGGGTTTTGATGACTTGAGGTTGTCCAGCATCTCTTCCAGTGTGGGATTGCTGCAGATGTCTTAAAGCAGGTATGTGTTTGGAGTACATAGCGAGCTAACAGAAAAAGATTTAGCACACACACTCGGGCACAGGACTGCAGAGTGAATCTTGGAAAGCTCAGTTATTTTCAGCTTCATAGATTTTTTCTGGATTTTGTGGAAATTTGGGTTATATCTTTGGTTGTGTACTGACATAACCGAATCTCTGAGTCTTAGTCCAACTTATTCCTACATTTTGTACTTTTGTATTTCATCTGCCATCTTGTACTGCAATAGAGAACCACAATGGCAATTAGCCCTAAGGCTTCTCTGTGTATTTTAATTCTCGACACTTTAAATATCTTATATGGAGTCTGTCATTGTGATCAGCTTGTCATGTATGTTTTAATCCTGTCAAATAAATCTATCTTTACGTCTTGTTCTCTTGTATCTACATGTATTTATTGACACATACTTTACTGGTACACCATTAATACAAAAAAATACAGTGTAAATTGGGTAAGTTGGAGGCTGCAATTTAAAGCATTACACAGGATGTTCTGATGCACTGTTAGTATGATTTCCAACGAAAAGTAATTTACCAAAATTTGTACATGTCCTACGTGATCAAGAGCCCGTAATTCATGTATAATCCACATATTTGGGAAGGTTGCAATGATGTGACTAATGCACTGAGGGGACTAAGAAGGAAGCAACGTGTAAGGATGGAGGTTGGAGTGGTGGATGAGTCACAAAACACACTACAGTGCCCTAAGACTTTCCCCAGGAGACTGGTGTTTGGATCCACGTAAACTTTTAGTCATTTTAAAGTACGTCATCACCATGTTTCTTTTCCTAAACCTAATCACAGTTACTTCACTTGCCTGAACCTAATCTCTTTAACTTTCCGTTAAGTATATACCATCATTCGTGGGGTGCTTATGAATCGCTGTATGAGGATACGTTGATTGTGTGGTTACTAGATGACTGTTTAAATACTCACCTCTTACTAAAGGTGCTGTGTGTAACTCTGGAGAGAGTTAATAGTTGAGTCTCATTTCCATGTCATCAAATACAGACTCTTTGGGCTGGTAGAGTGACCGAACCACCAACCCAAAGCATCGGAATTTGATGACCTGGGAATATGACTCAAAAATCAGTTATCTTTCTGCAGAGTCACATACAGTCGCATACGTCTAAATATGTTGCCTTTGCTCTGAGATGTAGCGTCAGTGCTAGTTTTCCCCGAAGCTGAATAAACCTAATACTGTATGTCACTGAAATGTTATTATTTATTGTGACATCAGCAGAGGTGCTCTTTATTCCAGGTGAGGCCAGATACCACCACTGTGGGAAACCCTGGTCTTGTTTTTGTGACTTGAGAAGACGTTTCATTTAGTGTATATTCCTAAGATATGCACCTCATTCACAGCTTATCCCAAAATCTTAAACTGTTAGATTGAAACTCCATCCTGAAACGTGATCAATACAAAACTGTCTTTCCTTCAGAGCAATTTTATTTTAATCATAACTCCCTTGTTATTGCCAGGAAATTCGAAGTGGAACTAAAATAGAACAGCAGGAATAATGTGTTTTGTGTCGTAAATGATTGTGCTCTACGCTTTGATGTACTCTGAATGTCTGTAACTGCTGATAGACTGGGAAAAGACAATGTTGTGAATGGAAAGGACCTTGACCCAGTTAAAACAACAAAGCCGTGCCGTGGGAAATGAATGAAGGATAATTTAAAATAGAGGTGAGATGAAAGAAATACAACCAAAAGCAAACAATGGTAGTATTTTCTTACTTTTGCCTATTTAAAGGCGTTGCCAACAAGTCGCATACTGTTCACTACAGTGGAAAAATCATAATGATGACTACACTTAAGTGTGAAGAGCTTATTGAGTTTTCCCTAGGAAGCCTCCCCAGTGCATCGTTTGGAGCTGTGCTGTAGGCAGTCACTGCAGAGACTCCAATTACTGACCAAGTCCCACTTGGCTGGCTCCTAACTGTGACCAGCAAATTAGAAAGGGAGAGAGAGGGAAGGAGAGAGAGGGAGAAGGGGGCAGAAAAGCATTTAAAAGGCAAGACGAAAGTTTTTGGTTGCAGTGCGATACTGGCCTACAGGAAGCCAAAAAAGACGTCAAGCTGAGTTTAACAAGTGCATTTCCTCAGCAGAGGGAGAGATAGGCAGCTCTTTGTTCATGAGTTGGACACACTCCAAATACCTGCTTCATAGGATGTTCTTCGATAATCCAGCAGTGAGCAGCTGATTTATGACCTGCATTAATGTTCGGACTGAACTTCCTGAGCAGAATCTTTAACTATAACCAAACCACATGGAGAGGAGGGGGGAAATAATATGTAACAAAAATAAATGTCATTTTCCGGAAAGCATATAAATGGATTGTGGGAGCATGTTGGGTGACACCTGTTGTATTAAAGTCAAACTTTGGCTGAGAAATTAACAAATTTTATGAAGACTATTTGGATCAGGAGGAAAAATTGTTGTGGGCACGCCCCCCAAAAAATGTAATATTATGAGTGAATATGACTGATTATTTTCTCAACTGATTGATGAATTGTTTGCACTATAAAATGTCAGAAAGTAGCAAAAAAAAATTCACAGTTCCCTACATATTTTTACAACTTCCTTAATTCCACATGACATCTTAAAGTTTTTTGTTTTGTCCACCAGCCCAAAAAAAAAAGATGTTAAGTTAATTATCATACAAAGGTTGAGTTTGCCAATTTTATAATGAAAAATTATCTATGAGACTGATCAGTCTTCAGAATGTAATCATATTTCTTTTGATTGATGAATTGACTAATCCTTTCAGTTCCAATGGTCACACAGGCAGTTAAAGCCCCACTCATTTCATATCATTCATTCATTCATTCATTCATTCATTCATTCATTCATTCATTCATTTTTCATAACCGCTCAACCTGTTAGGGGTTGCAGGGGGGGCTGGAGCCTATCCCTGCTGACATTGGGCGAGAGGCAGGGTACACTCTGGACAGGTCACCAGACTATCACAGGTCTGACACATAGAGACAGACAACCATTTATGCTCACATTCACACCTATGGCCAATTTAGAGTCACCAATTAACCTGCATGTCTATGGCCAATTTAGAGTCACCAATTAACCTGCATGTCTTTGGACTGTGGGAGGAAGCTGGAGTAACCGGATAAAACCCACCCAGACACTGGAATAACATGCAGACTCCGCACAGAAGACCTCCCCCACTTTAACCCCCCACCCTGGATTTGAACTAGGAGGTGAGGCGACAATGCTAACCACTGTCACCACCATAGATTCATATTTATTCAGTTTTCTGTCAGGTGAAGGAGGAGGAGAAGAAACTTCAAGGTGGGTCTGTATTTTAAAAACAGGAAGTAACATCACCTGGAGTGGCTTTAACCTGCTCATGAGCCAACATTGTTAATTAGCTGTTGCTTCATCCCATCTGTGATTTGAGTAGCTAGCTAGACCCCACCGTTTTATATAATAAACAAAGCACTGAGTGTAGCAGCTGCCAAAGACTCAGCAAGTGTTGAAAGAATGTAAGTGAAAAGTAACTTCAAATGCTAATGTCAGCAAGCTCAAACCCTAACCAAATGGTTATTTACCATCACAACGAAGGTCCCCTAACCTTAACCAAGTAGCTATTTTAACCCAATGGTCTTTTCCTGACCTAGTTGTTTTTGTGAATGTGTATATGTGTCTGGAGTGCATGGACCCATGGCGTATTTTGTAATTTCATTTGGCAGACTTGTTGCTATGTGAGCATGTACCACAGAGGTTGTCTCCTATCAGTGCTGGCCCCCAGATGTCCATCAACCGCTGCCATGGAAAAAACCCCACCAAGCACCATGAAGCTTTCCGTTTTAACAACCAGGTCCAAAAACACCATTTTATCTTCTTTTGAAATTTTTCCTTACAGTTTTTATCTCCTTACACAAACAGTGATTTCAGTTCAACTTTAAAAGCCCAGTGCAGTAGTAATAACAGCAGGAGGTCAGTGTAAGATTTCACTCATGGAGTACGTGCAGATAAGCGCACGGTGTGGTGCTCAGCCAAAAGTGAGTGTTGGTGAGATAATACTTCCCGTTTCTGAAACACTTCATATGTTTGCAACATGTAGGAGTCACAGTGTCGTGGCGAGGCATTACTGTACGCCACAGTTGTGATAAAAATTCAGATGAAGAAAAGAAAAAGATTCAGCACCTGCGAACAAAACCAATTATCCCAGGGTTCACGGGCCAAGAGCAGCTGCCTGTTGTAAAAGAAAGCAGAGGAACGTCATCTTTTTTTGTGTCACTGAGCACTTTCAAGGGATCCCAGGCTTTTTCAGCCCATAACTTATTTCTGTTCTTCTACTGTTTTGACGTGATATCATGTTTCCCAAGACAGCAGCTTGTACGCTCGGGAGGGGAGATGGATAAGAGTGGATGTGCCACATTTGACATTGAAGTAAGATTACTCTGTTCCCTCCAAGCAGGCACACATTAAACAAGAGGGAGATCAGGGAAGCAGAAAGGCAGATGAGAGGTAGCTGTGCGTGTGTGCACTTCCACATGGGGCTTAAGAGGCAGAAAAGGACAGCTGGTTCACTCATCACTACTTTGCTGTGTCCTGGGCTTTCAAGCCCCCCAGGGACAGATTGTTTCTGCTGGAGAGCTGATGCTCACTGTTCAGTAACTGGTTAAAAATGGACAACACGATTTTTTTATGTAGCTCAAGCTGTTTCCTATTTTGAACCATAATAGTGAAATCAACAACATGTCATTCGGCTGAGATATTTAAAAGTTAATTTGTGGAGCTTAGCTGAGGATGGCCATTTTGTTGTGGTCTCTGTCCAATAAATCTGGTCAAAAACATGAACTATAATGTTGCTGTCATTGTACAGAAATTGACTGTTTGCTAAGCCTTGTTCCTGTCTGTCAAGCTTTCCATTTTCACACAGTACATATGCAGTTTACAGTGATAACAGTGCCAGATTTACCACTACACAGTCCTCTGAAACAATGAGTTCTTGATTTCAGACAGAGGCAGAAAAGCCACCTGGCAACTGTTGATGTTGCCAACTGTCTCCAGTTGACTTTTTAATGTTTACAGATGCCTTGTTTTAAAAGGAGAATCTTGTAAAGGGAGTCTTCAATATGCTTATAGCTAACGATTGAGGCTAAAGCTGCATGTTCCAGGCAAAAATTCAGTATTCCCATCAGCACATGATCCATGTAGAGCAGTCGTTCTCAACTGGTGGGTCGCGGGTCCATTCTGAATGGACTGCAAGTGACTCGCGAATGTGTCAAGTTTGTAGTAGTACAGTGAATTTCTGGCACAAGCTTTTATTTTGAAGTGCCTTTTCCTGCTGTAAAGTGAGTGAATAACAGACAGCTACTTAACAGAGACAGCAAACTACCTCAATGACGTGGCCAAACGCAAGTATGACACTGAATATAATAAACTGCATGGATCTTGAACCAAAGACTAAGGAGCAATCTGGACCCCTGTGACTGGACCAGTTGGGAACCAGTGATGTAGAGGACATAAAGAAGAAGCATTATTGTTCTTGTATTTCAGTTTGCTATGACATGATTTGATAGTTGCTAAGTGAAAGCTATAAACTGGCGCAATAACGTCTTGTAAATAGATGATGACATGGGCACGGACATTACTGTACATTTACTACCGTAATCACCAACACCTGTCTGCTCTGAGTGCATTTACGTCTCTCTCTCTGAGTGTAATGCAGCTAGCATATTTGGGTTTCTCATAAAAGGAATAGGGGCTTTTCCAGGTTTCTGAAAATGGGATATGGTGTTTAGATGATCAAACACATAAACAGGATACTCAGAAAAACAGATCATAAGTAGGTTATTCGTGTCCATGTAAACACACTATGTGAAGGAATCCAACGTTCCAAGTTCCAAGAGTTATTGCTGCTAAGCTATGATTGGAGAATCACTGCTCATTGAAGGGATCAAGCAAACTGTTAATTACTAAAATTATCAAAAACAATACACGTAGACCACACTGTACTTTCTCCTGTCATTGGCATGTACATCTGATTAATCAGCAGGTAAAGTTTCATGTAAGCAACGCTATCTAAAAGAAAAAAAGTAGTGAGTCTGAGCTATTTGTGGGAATGATGACATACTTTTTAATGTTCGGACTGGATTCTTGCTCGCTTATCTATGCTCAGTCCACATCGGCACTTTGCACAATGCCAGAGCTGTAGCTTTTCACTCCCACATGATTTGGTGACACTTTGATGAATCTTATGTCTTCTTGCAGTATATGTTTCACAGTCCTTAAAAGGTTCAAACTGGTGTTTACCTTTTCTGTTGCAGAGAGGTCGACGATTCCTGTGTTTTTTCTCCATGGGAATTCTTAGTGAGGTTAAAGGAGGTTAAAGGAGCAGTAGTAGTAGAAGTAAACTAAGGTATTTTCCTGGGTATCAGCAACTTAGAAATGAAATTCTTGCTGCATGAGAATATACTGGAGGCATTTTTAAACAATCTCTCCAGGGTTTATAACATGTTGGACGCCTGATTTGAGGAGACAGTGCAGGTATAGTAGATGAGTTTGACTGACCTGTTAAGGTTACCACTCTGTCTGTTGTCAGTGCACCTCTCCTGGTGATGAAAACATCCTATTGGCTTCTCACGCATGGCTAACTCAGACCCATCACAACAAATCTGTCTCTCTGGACCGGCCAGACGTGTGTGTGTATGTGTGTGTGTGTGTGTGTGTGTGAGATGGTGTTGCAGATGAGGGAGTGATGGACTCGAAGTGACATATGACCCCTGAAGCAGCCAAGGATTAATGGCCTCAATAGGCGAGCTCCTCCAGAAGGATGTGGACGAGTAATAAGGACTTCCATCGGCCACAGTGCATCCATCCATCTGCCCTTCCGGATCCACGCTCTCCTGCAGCTGGAGCTTCCAGATGTGGAGCCACCTGTGGAAAAAGGGACACTGATTTCCTGCCATAGAAGCAGAGAATATATCTACAAAAAATAACTCTTGACGTTACTCCCCCTGATGTTTTGTGCATAGGGAACAACTTCTTTGAGTCAAGGGCACCTTTGGTGGTCTGAGCAGAGATGATTTTCAGGTGGGGACGGCGTCACTGGTGGCGTGATAGCTTAAACTGAGAACCTGGGGAGGCGAGAGATATAAGACACTGCAGGGACCCCAGTCAGGGTCCAGAGGAAAATGAAACATTGAAAATGTCACTGAGGTATTCTGACATTTTGCACTCTGAGCGAGTCTGAAAAGGTTCAAACACCAACAGAGAAGTGAAAGCGGCAGCTATGAATATGAGTCACCAGCATGAGATGACATGTTACACTCAGTTCACCCTGTCTAGTTCAGAGGTGTTAATAAGTGCAGAGAAACTTATTTAAGAGGCATTTGATATTTTACAGCTTTGAACGTTGCCAGAAATATTTCAGTCAGGAGAGGATCATTCTGAGTCAAAGACCATGCACAGAAGTATAAGAAATGTGAATAGTGTTTGGCGATTAGATCCCATTGTGATATCATATGTTTTAAATGTAGACTGTAAAAGTAATTGACGTGATTGATTGTGTTTCATCCTATTATGTTTTATGTGAGCTGTCCAGGCAGCGTACTTCTAACAGGTTTATTAAAGGAATAATTCTGGTATATTACAACATAGGCTTTATATTTGTAGTTTTGATGATAATCCGGAAATAATAACATTATAAGATAATTGCTAAGATCTGGCAGTGCAGCACATATCACTTGAAAGAAGTCAGAGGTAGTTAGAAACATAAGTAGACAGACTTTGGAAATCAAAGTTTGCAGGGAGAGCTCTTTATTCAACTTTGACCTACTGTATTGCCACAGCTGTGCACAGTTTTTTTTTTAATTTGGCTTCTTTACAACCTGCATGATCTTCTGCTTGGTTGTGTGATCGATGTTTCAGTGTTTCCAAATCTCAGGAATCACGTGTTGTGGCAAACATTTGTCCCTTAATCAACCTCTTAGCTATAGCTTGAGGCTTTCTTGCCAATAAAGGTGGCTTCTAGGACAACACCTGGTCACGTTCTTCTTCAAAATGCTCTGTTTGCCTCTGTGGCCTCAGACAGAAATCACAGATGAGAGTGTTGCCATGGGACATCAAGAGCGCCAGGAGGCAAAACACCTGCTGTCACCATCTCCCAGTCTCAAAACCAGCATGAACACACAAGGTCAAATAGCCGGGGCGGCACTTCACGTCCCCAATCTATTAGATTTTCAGATGCTCCGCTTTTCACCGAGATCAAATCACTTCCTGCCAACCAGATTAGAAGTGCTGGTGGGGGGCAGGGAGAAGGCTAGTGGGCTGATATTAAAAAGGACCCATGCTGCTGACAAGTCTTTGAACAAGAGCTACACATTCAGGAGAGATTGTTTTCCGAAACCTGCTCTGAAGAAAATCTGACAGAGAAATTGTCCTTGTGACTTCAGTTAAAGTCTGTGTTGCCTCTCGTTGTCCTTTGATTTAAAAGCAGATTTGCTGGCGCGGCTGAGGTAATTTTAACACTCTGTGGTCCTAAACTCACAGTCAAAGTTTATAGTCACATTAGGGAGAGTTGTAATACTGCCTGACAGCCAGTAACTACTTGTGTGTAGTATTAAAGTAGTTTGCAGTTTAAAGAAAGGCTTTGACTCCTTGAAAGGTTTGTAACTGTTGAATTTGTCATTTTTCTTAATAAAATAAAGCAAAAGTTCTACAAGCATGCTTTTGCATCACTAGAAAATAGGTGAATCAGAATCTGGGATTGTAGTTTAATCATAGAAGCACAGTCTGTCCAGTCTGTTTATTTAAGAGGGGTTCAGACTACAGGAGTTTTGGGCAGATTTATACCTGATTCACCCCTCCTGACAATCCACAAAGAAATCCATGCTGGGACCTCGGTCAGTACAGATGTTCAGCCCAGATTATCTGATCATGTGAGAGGTTGGGATGTGAGATTCAGTCTTCAACCTCCAGAACTACTCACAGACAAATATTTTTGATATTTAGGATTCAAAATCTGGATGATTACACTTATGGTTATTTTAGTATGGAGTAGCTGATAGTGTTGCCTAGCAACAGTCAACATTCTAGCTCTTGAGGCTAACGTTAGCTAGTTCACTACTGTTGACAGATATTAAGACCGAAAGTTAAATCTCACCTCAAGCTCTCGCCACAGGACAGACAAGCCAGACAAGCCAGATGGCAAAAAGTTGTTGCAACATGTCAGTCTCAGTTTTGTTTACATCTGATTCCTCATCAGATCGTGTGAGAGATTACATGAGTGACAACATCTGGCATGATAATCATAATAATCCTGTCGTGTGTGTGATACAGCATTATTGTCGAATCTTGTAGTTTGTGCATCTTTGAGATTGGAGAGAAGATTTTAAAACTCCTGTAGTCAGCTCGGCTTACGGGAACTCTGCCTAAAATTTGACACGAATTTCTGCATGACCATTTTCCTCCCAAACACCTTATTATGACGCTAGAAATGTAACATCTTATTGTCCTAATAATTAAAAAAAAAAATTATTTCCACAATAACCTCGTCTTTAAACTTACATTAATTGACTTTTGGCCACTTGGCAGCAGGAGAAACAAGCAGTAAACACAACACTGACGTATTTTCACTTCATAAAGTTTATATTGCAAACGCAAACACACCATGTAACCATCAAGCAGACATTGCGCAATATAAGCATATGGCTACCTGATAAGTGTAAAGGCCATTGCACACTAGTTCCGTATATTTCAACCGAGATTGTTGCACGTTTAAAAAAAAATACAACTTCATGTTAATCATACTTACATACTGATTCCACAACTTGTGTCTGTCATTAAACTTTTGGAACAGGTTTGATTTTTGCGTTCTGTCAAAAGCCTTTAGAGAGTTGTTTGAACAGGAAGCAGTGAAGAGTATGTGGCTTAATTTGCAGAACACATATGCAACAAGAGAGATGAACGGGACGCAAAGTATCATTTCATAACTCATGTAGCTTACTTTCAATAGGTCAGATCGTAGTATTCAAGCAATTAATGATGACAAGGAGGAGGATGTGGACTGTACACAGACAGAGAGATAGTGTGGAGACAGAGAGGGCGGACAGCTCAGCCTCTTCAGGTAGCTGTGGTGCCAAATGCAAGACATGGCCAGAGAGTGGTGACAGCTAGGGAGGTACTTCCAGTGGAGACAAGCAATGGAGAGAAGGCACAAGAGACAGATGGACAGCAATTTGTCTTGTGCTGCAAATTTTCTCAACAAATTTTCTAACAAAACGCATCAGACCTAGTGTGCAAGGCTTCTGTGTGTAATGACTTTTATCAGACCACGGATTAAAAAAATGCACACAAAAAATATGGACTTGGTGTGCAAAGGCAACTGCCCACTGCCACAGCATGAAAATGATGCTGTTTAGAGCTATTGATGAACCAAAACAATAAAGTTGTGGAACAAAAAACCAAGACATTGAGCTGAGATGCTAAAATGCTCTATAGAGCTGAGAGCCAGGTGATAATGCTCTGTGGGTTCATCGATTAAAATGATCCCTTTAGAATTACACATAATTATTTGATCCATTTTTGATATAAACAGCTTTTATAAGAACAGATTTAACAAAAACCTTGAAACCAATCAATCGCTGACTTAGTTTCAAGCAATAATCAGCCTGTAACCCTTTAAACCTTCAACTGCAGTATTACAAATTTAACACATATATTAAATGTATTATAGATGATAATACAGTGTTTCGTACACTGTACCCTTCCCAGGCCTTTGCTACTGTTTTGGACAGCTAGACCCTAACCTGTAGCTTCATTATCAAATGTCAGCTTTGCCTTGGTGTAAGGAGGCTTATTACGTTTTAAATCAGTATTAGACCATCATGCTTCCTTTGTAATCTTTTTCTAATCTGAAGTATTTCAGCATTTCCAATTGGTCTTAATCCCTAGCACCAGTTGATCCCTCTTAACAAGTTAATTGTCTTAATTGTTTAAATCCAGGTACAGAATAAGGAATCTTCCTGTTCTAGCCCTTGACGAGCTCACATGGGGGCTTGCTTATTGGTCATCTGTCCCTTGGTTCTAAACCCAAAATAACGCCCACCCATCAGACCCGCCTGGGCCACTTAAACATCCTCAAGCCATCGGATTCATTGTAAAATGGAAGCGTATGTTTGGCTAATGAGGCTCAGCTGTCCAGTTCAGTTTCACTCATGTATATCTCCTAATCTGGTGGTGGCTCTGCGTGGATAAAGAGGGGGGGATTTCAGAGGCGATGCAAACAGACAGATAGCAAAGTGCGTGGCGGAGGCCTGGCCCAGGATGTCAGTGTTCAGGGTGGGTGACAGTGTTATTCCCTGCCATCTGTTTCCCAGGCGGCGGTCCAGCAGTGCTATGTTGAATGCACAGGCATGAGAGGAGTAAGGAGCAGCCCACCATGCCACACTATTGGCACTGCAGCATTTCATATTAGCATAGCAGTGTGTGCCACCGGCCACTCATGCCTGTTTGTAGGGGCGAAATGTGTTGGGTTCAGGCTACACACAGATATATAAAAAAAGCTCTCTTACACTCAGACTGCCCATCTGTCTATCGTCTGTCTGTTTTTCATGTCTGTGGCACTCTCTCAACTCAAAGAAAAGGCACTGGCACAGTCACAGTGTTCTCCACATTGCTGAGCTATAAAGTTACAGAATCGCAGACAGAGAATGCAGAAAAAGGAGATTATTGTATTAGCGCAAGTAAAACTGTTTGTTTCCTCCCTGCATTTCAGCTCAGAGCTGTCGGCCTGTGTGAATTTCCCATGAAAAGCCACTTTGGCGCGCTCTTAAGAAGAGACGAACAGAACGATAAGTGGCGTCAGTGTTTGGTGACACGACAAATGCCGTAAATGGCATATCATTTTCTGTTTGGGTATGTTACCCAAACAACAAAGGAATGTTATGAGAGCAGTGGGGTCTCATCGCTCAACCTTTTATGAGAAGAACTCACAAAGGCCCGAATCACTCTTCCTCTCTGTCTCCGCTGTCACCCTCAGGAAAAGTGAGCACGCCGTAAATCACCTTGGCAGCTCTGTGTTTTGAAGCGGCAGACTGCCCGTAGCCAGTGTCATTTTATAGGTTGTTATTTCACTGCATGTTGTAGAGAGAAGAGGCTCCGAAATCATGTCGCTTTAAATGCTGATGTGTTTGCTTGAAGTGGTGAATCAAAGTCGGGATGAATGGAGGGACACGTACAGAAAGACGGCCCAGAGTTCACGGGGGAACTTCAATCTAACCTTTGTCCAGGATGTGAACCTCAAGGAATTCAGCTAATTCTTTTAGTATGGAAAGTGGAGGCTTTATGGCATTCTTCGAGGATGTGAACCTGAACGTTGAAGTGTTAACTTGCATTTACATGTGTGCTTTATATACAATGCATTACTTTGTGTGAGGGCTCATGGGAGAGGTTTAGAGAGGGTTTTGGTTCGGACCATTCCTGCAAAGATCTGAGCCACGTTCTGGGTGTGAAAGTGCAGTGATAAAGAAACTGAAAATAATTACCTCACTTAGCGTACAACTGTATAACTCCAGAGACCTATATATTGGTTCTCTATTTCTTTCACATGTGTATTTTAAGCTTTTTTTGTTTGATTTTGTCCCAAAACATTTAGACACTAAGGCAACGAATCATAAGTGCGTGTATGCTCGCATGCACTCGTCTGCACAAATCCCAAAACAGGCTGTTCATAAGCTCCAGAGAGAAGGGGCCGGATTATTTCTCCCTGATGCCCTTTGTTTGAAGAAAAAGGTGTTGACTGACAGCTGAGCTCCTGGACCCTACTCAGCCAGGGTTCAATGCGGATGCCTGGCTAATGAGGTCGACCGCAGGGATTATAATCAGACAGGGAATATTAGCGTTCTCATGTGTCAGTCAAGACGGGGAAACCTCCCAGTGCTGCAATGTCAAAGTCAGCTTTTTAGCTTCCGATTGGTTCATATTTACCACGCAACAACATGGAGCCATGTCACAGCGTCCCCAGGGCAGCTTTAAGACGTCTCAAGCCTGTGACAGTTAATAGGAGGAGTTATGGTGGGAATTCTCACCAAGGGTCCAATTCCAAGGCCCCTGTGGACACCGAGGGCGCTCCAAAACGTACAAATTATCTCCTGTTGGCTTGTTGGCAGTAAAACAAGGCCGTTTTAACCTTGCAGTCTTTAACCTCACAATAATCATTCGGCAAATGGTGGTCTGCAAGCTGGGCCTGAATCCCCGCTTTGCGCTGAAATGTATTAATGGGCATTACGTTTGACCCTCTCCAACCTCGGCCGCACTCACCTCTCCCTCCCTGCTCCTTTTAAAGAGCAAAACAGACAAAGAGATGAGAGATGGAAAGAAAAACATTTAAAAAAAAGCACTGACTCACGAGAGCGATGTGACATATGGAAGCCATCACAGGCCTGGACTCCCATCTGTGTCGGCAGTCGTGCCCTGCTGGCACCCACTAGTCACTGCGCAGGATGGGAATAATCCAGGGCAGAGGAATTGTGATAAGAGGAGTCTGAATCCCTTGAGGACCAGATTTCAGTGTTGGGGGAGGGGAGGGATGGGCTGTGAGTGGAGGGTGTTGTTATGAGGTGCAGAAGCTCGCTGCCGTTTGCAGAAAACAGGTGCCTGACAGCTCAGTGGGGTTCATCTGGGTTTAATAGGGCTCAGATTCTCTCGTTTTCCTGCCTGCAACAAATACCCTATACACGACTTCAATGGCAACACAAACTGTAAATGTTAGCGACACATTCGCTCGCCTTGGAATTTAAACAGTTTGTAGTCCGCAGCAAATGTGCGTTTCCTGCCCTGCAGTCGCCAAGGTACATTTGATTTATTTCTGTTTGATTCTGTTTAGATTGCGGCAGCAGTTTTTTGGCAAACCAGAATAAAACTAAATGAAAGGCATAATTGGAAAAGGAAATTGGCTTCTCATCTTAATTTACATGTTTGCATTGCTGGATTCGCCTAAAGGAATGAATTTAAAGTGTGTTATTGTAAGCCTCAGAGTTGAACAGAGAGGTAATTTAGGAGTCTCCTGACCACATTCGTTGAGGCTTCATATCCTGGTTCACTGCAGATCTAATCAGCAAGTTGAATGATATTTGCTCCCTCCAGTCATGTTCTGTTTTGTCCTCGCTCTGAAAAAGGACCATATATACAAACAATAAGAGCTCTTTAATCAAACAAGGTAGATACAAGTTTATGCACGACTGGAGCAATGTAGGTAGCAGACAGTTTCCAATTAAGCATCAACAAATGTGAGCAGTTGTTTCAGAGTTTTTTTTTAAATCCCCTTGACCCAAACATCGTCTCCTTTACTAGACCTTACTAACTGGCACAGTCCAAGTTTTTTGTCAGTGAAAAATTTATTGTAAAGCAGTAAATTTTTTATCACCCCTTTTCAGAGGACCCCTGATGGTAGGGCTGTGGAGCTGTATCAATCTGAGAGTAAATGCCCCTCAGCAGTACACACACTCACACACTGAATGTACACACTTCACAAGATTCAAGGAACTACAAAGACCGCTGAAACTTATCTTTTAGTAAAACAAATGAGCCTCATGCTGTGAATTTCAAGCAACAGAATAAATGCAACATCTGATCTTGTGTGACAGTGCGGTCAGCTCTCCTGGGTCCTCCACCCTGTACAGCTCAGCGCTGCCCCGAGGCCTCAGAGGGCAGGACCCTTCAGATTTAACACCTCCCAGACGTGAACACCTGGGATTTATTAGTGATCGAGCCCATGTGGCTGCATGCAGACAAGTCTTGGCCTTTGTCTCGAACAAAGCAGAAAAGTTGTAACTTTCAGTCTGTTGCCTTTCTTCTTTACCTGCATTTCATCTGCCTCCCTGCTGCTCGTCCATCTTCAGTGGTCTTGTGGGGAGCAGGGGGAGTCTTTTCAAGCCTGACTAATGTGGTTCAGATAGCGTGCAGGATGACGATGGGGGAGCACCTTGATCTGGGCCATGCCTTGTTTGTTGTGGCGGCTTTACCTCGGCCGATTCTACTCTCCTTTTTTCACTCCTCGCTGCTGCTCTGCTTCAGCAATTCAGTCAAAAGAAAGAGCAGCTGCCTGACCTGTTTTCAGTCTGGTTTCTCTGGTCTGGATCCTCAGCGTCATGTCGTGACCATCTCCAACAGGATGTATGCCTTGTCGTCACTGTGCTCAACAACACTCGCCTCATCTCCCGGCCGCTCGCTGTAATCAAGCACGTCTCTTATCATAAGGAAGTCTTTCTGTAGGAGATATTTTTTGTTTGTTGTTTTAAAACATATTCATTTCCTCCACTGCAAACAATAAGACAACATCCTCAGATAGGGAGTGGAGCGTGCCAGTGCTGCGTGCAGCTGGAGGTGACACAGCATGCTGTGGTACAGTAATGGAGTCATCCATCAACAGGCCCCATTAAAACACCTTGACAAGCCAGCTGAGGCCACTCCAGTGGCCATGGTGACCAGTCTAAAGGTTGATGTTTGTTCTCAAACAGTGGCTGCAGAAATATTCACTGCAAAGACAACACCACTGAAATGGATCTGTTCATTTGTTTGCAGTGTTTATTATTAATATGTCTTGTGAAAGCAAGCATAAAGCAAATTATCATGTGAGTGGAGAACTTGTAGACACTTTCATTTTGTATGATTACATTAACAGTAATGACTTTATTACCAAGATTAAGATAATAATGTACTACTGATCAGCTCCTCTGCCAAAAGTTTGTTATCAAAAACAGTTTAGTTAGTCTTTCTTTTGCTGTCATTTCTGTCTACAGTCATTTTTAGATCAGACAGAAATAAAAACATTGACGTGTGCTGGTAGAATTAATTTGACACACAGGTGTTTCAACAACTCTTTCTGATCGTGACTCATAAGACACTGATCTGACACCTCAGTTGATAAGGTCAGATGAGTTCTGGCAACTAAATATAGTTAATTAAGGACAGATCATGGTCATAATTAGGAAATATTGTCACAAAGTTTAGAGGAGACTTAAGTCGACAGTAGGTGAAAGATGCAACGCAAACTGCAGTCTCGAATATTGATGTCACTCACACTGTGGATGTCTTACACATTTTGTGGTAAAACAACATCACACAACTTCAACATTTGGTACTGGTTATTATTCACGCTGTCACTGTATCACTGACTTAGATACCTTTCCTAAGTAAAGCAAGATTAATTTTGATATTGTTTGACGGTTAAGTTAGTAAGATACAGGAATGGGGAGAAGAATCAATACAGCAAAGTATCGTGATGTTTTGCATGGCATTCCTATATCGATACATCGGATGCCAAGAATCTTTTTTTTTGTTTTTTAATTCTCTTTTTATTGGGGCAAAAGACTTTGTTAAGTTTTTTGTAACAAAACAAAAAGCAGACAAACATATATACCCACATACATACAAAAAGAGTACTGATTCCTAGGTACTATACTTCAGTCCCTTACATCCATATGGGCATGTCCTTGCTTAATTGTCCTTCTGTGAACTTACAGATCCATATCTACCAACACTTGCATGACCCTATCTGTCTACACCTCTTCAATCAGTCATTTCAAATAGAATAGGAAAGAAAGAAAAGAAAACAAAGGAAAAAAGACAACAAAAACCTTTAGTAAATACAAATGAAATAATAAACCTGCCAAAAAACATTTATCTCTGTCCTATTTCTCCTCCTCTCATGAACAACACATGCGGACAAGTTATAGTACATGTCAAACATCTGCTGAAATGAACCAAGGGATTGTTCAGTTGACATATCCTGTCATACAGAGTCCGATCTGCTTAGCGCAAGTATCAATTTTTATCATAAAAATGATTAATATTTCAAATTCAAATTAAACTTTTGCTTTTTCAATTCACTTGATACTTTTTTTCCCCATAGAAATGATTGAGGTGATGAACAGATGGAAAACTTTATTATTTAGAAGAGATGCTGACAAAGTTTTTCTTTGGGGACATATATGCAGAAAAAAACCACGCAAGAAATCACAATATGTTGCAATATATGATATCTCCAAACACCTAAAATCTCAATAATATTGTATTGGGACTTAAGTATTGTAATATTAGGGTATCATGGGGCCTCTGGTGATTCCCACCCCTAGTACCCTCATGAATTATTAATGTTCATCATAAGGCAGTATCTGGATTTGTGCTGTTCATTCAGCAGATACAGAAGAACAATCTGCCGTAACCTTTAAGTCCTGCTTCTCACTGAATGTCAGTCCAATATTTATTCAACTTTTGGCTCTGGTTTGGTCAGCTCCTGACAAATATTTTGGTCTTCCAGTTTACTTCATGTTCAGCTCCAGTTTGCACTGGGCAGGTAGTGTACAGTACAAGTACAGCTTGTATTAACGTGCCTGCTCATGGTTTTAAAATGAATTTTATGGTTTAAGGGTCTGGCATTTAACAGTTCGGTCTCTCCAAAATACATGATGAGAATCATTCAGTATGTTTATTTATTGTGGACAAAGCAATTTTGTGAAAGAACTGTCTGTACTGTATTTGTTCAGTCTTTATTTACAACTCAGCCGGTCAACAATCCTGCATCTTGTGAAGACAAATAAAATCATAAATCAAATTATTATATTTTTATGAACTCAAGTGTGTCGCTGGCTTTTTTTCTGTCCGTGTTGCTGTTTAAGAGCTTCCTTGTTTGTTCCCTGCACTTTAAGCCCTCTGAAAATTCACTCAGGCTGAGATAGAGCAATTATGTGCAATTTCAGCTCTCAAGCCCATCTCCAGCAATCACCATGGCGATATTTAAAATGTGGTTAGAGTCAGACAGCAGACACAGAAAGTGGAAATATGTTCCCTTTTCTGCTGACCGCTTTGTTCTCTAGGAGTTTAACCAATTTATAAACAAATACATCTTTCCTCAAATCCTTTTCACTGATTTAAGTTTTTCATCACAAAGACAAATTGAGAAACAGTTACGACCGGATGGCTTTAAATTAATTGTATTGTCTGTTTGGGACAAAGATTGAATCCCTAAAGCCCTGTAGAGCCGTGCTGTTCCTGCAGCTTTCAGTTTTTATTTGTATTAGAGCCCAGCTGAAAAAGTCCCAGTGAGCCCCCAGAGTGTAAACTATCTTTGACCAGTGATCAGGATCCTATTCAGACGACCGTATCTCCTCCATCTGCGGCATGTCGACAGGCATCCTCTTGCATTCCAGTTCTTTTGTTTGTAGAGGTAGGGGAAGGACATTAATGAGTCTTCCATTGACTTAACATCCTTGGAAAGTCCGCCTTGGCCTCACACCTGCTGCCTATAAGCCGTTGGAATCTCTGCCCCATCACTGCTGAGGATGTGCCGCCTGGAAAATATGCGGGCTCCTCAAGGCTCTCAAGGTAGCGCAGCATGCGTCGAGGAAACAGTGAAGAATGTCAACCTGGACATCGCCTCCACATCCACAAGGATGGCCAAGAATGCAGCCATTGTTTAATGAAAACAGGCTCTTCATCACTGATATTGAGCACCTGTAGACTTAATATACTTTAAAGCTCCATTGTGTTGTTGTTGCACTTGTTTTGACTGGGCTGCGGGGCAAAGGTTAAGAGGTTGTTGTGTGATTGATTGTAGTTGTTGACTGAGACTATAAAGAATTATGTGTTGGTAAAGTTTGCCAACACAAACATTTAATCTAAAGCCGTGACAAGCAGCATTGTGAGAGTTTGATATATGCTCGATGGCTAAAAAACAAATGCACATGACCACACGTAACTCCTGATGAAAACAACTTGTTTTTACATTTCAGTTATTGTAAGGATTAAACAAAGAAGACAACGAGTTGATTAGTGAACTTTAGAGGTGCTGGCAGATGGATTTTATTACTTTCAAGCAGAGCCAGGCTAGCTGTTTCCAGTCTTTATGCTGAACTAAGCTAACTGGTTCCTGGCTTGAGCTTTATATTCACAGTGCAGACAGGAGCGTGCACTTTCATCTAACACTTGGCAAGAATTTCCCAAAATGTCAAACTATTCCTTTAATAGAAAATGAGGGTGATACATGACCAGCTATAAAATAAATGACATGGACAATTGCTGTGAAGGAATTGAGATAATGTTTTGGAACAGAAGTCAGAGTGATGGATGACTAAACAGATTCATTTCCACCTCAGAGTGAAGTTAACAAACTGTGAATTAAGTTTTCATTTGGAGCGTTTCTTTCCAATCATGATCAAGCCATTATATAAACCTTAACCTTATTTTAATTTTAATTTAATCCAGACATAGTCTACAAATGATCCAATTTGTGATTTGCCTCATAAAAGAGATATTCTGTTGGACAATCAATTGTTTTTTACCTGGCTATAAGTAGAGCAAAGCACAGTAAGAGAGAGAAAACCATAGATTTATAGCATAAAGTGAGGCATTTAAGGAATATACTGTAAGAACCCCCCAAAGAGGCACATGGTTGGTGTATGTTGTAAGACTGTAATGTTTGCTGGTTTGTGTCCTGAAGTTGTTTCAAACTGTATTCATTTTGTTTGTTTATGTTGGCGATAGGAAATAGTAAGCTATAGCAATATCAATGAGTTAGCTAACATATTTATTGTCATGTGTCTTTGCACTCAGCAATTACATTGGTTTGGAATGTGCAATACATTCAAAATCATCAGTCAAGTGTCAGACCGTTGTTCAGTGGGATACGCCACATAGTCAAAGATAGTTAGTTGCTCAGCAAACATAACTGAAGTTGGTGGAGAGAATCTAAGCTCAAAGGTCCACTTATTAATGATCCAGAGCTCTGAGTCGCAGCTATTGTTAAGGTCATGTAATGACACCTGAGCCTGTTTCAGTTTCACCATTCAGTATGTTGTTCCCAAAGGCCATGATTGAACCTCCATGCACAGATAATTTAAGTTCTTAAAAATGCCTTAGTGGGCACTCCATAAGTTTAATATTGCACTTTCATAACGTTTGAGAATGACTCAAAGATCTAGTGTAGTGACTCAACCTACAACCTGTGAGCCAAATCAGAATGTTTTCTGGCCCTACCCTTTTCTAATCCATCCATCCATCCATTTTCATCGGCTTATCCGGGGCCGGCTCGCGGGGGCAGCAGGCCAAGTAAAGCACCCCAGACGTCCCTGGCACAGCAACGCTTCTCAGTTCCTCCGGAGGGACCCCAAGGCGTTCCCAGGCCAGATGAGATATGTAATCCCTCCAGTGTGTTCTGGGTCTGCCCCGGGGCCTCCTACCAGTAACAAGTAGCATTTTCTAATTCACAGTGGGAAAAAAATTCAGTGGGATTTTTTTTGTACTTTTCACCAGAGTACACAAAAAGCATCAAAACAGTATAAATAGTGTCCCCCCCAGACAGAGGTCTTACCTAAGTCTCAAATTCTCAAATCCTAGAAACGCCCCTGCATACACTTTACCTGTGCGAGGCTGCTTTGACTGGGTTTGCCTCTCGCCTCCTTGCCTCTGGGGACAGCAAACATTGTAAGGTTTAAAACAGGCATTTAATTTATTGATAAATGTTATTAATGTTAGTTTATTAATTGGCTCTTGACCTCCTGTCATTTTGCAAAACTGCCCCCCCCCCGCAAAGCAAGGTGAGTATCTCTGATCTAGTGTGTAGGATTTAGTGGCACCTAGTGGTGAGGTTACAGATTGCAACCAACTGAAACTCCGCCTGTGTGCCAAGTGTGTAGGAGAACTACTGTGGACAATGCGAAAACGTGACTTGCTCTATCTAGAGCTAGTGCTTGGTTTGTCTGTTTGGGGCGACTGTAGGAACAACAGGGCGGACTTTGTGGAAGAGGACCTGTTCTGTATGTAGATTAAAACAGCTCATTCTAAGGTAACAAAGAACATGATTTTTATTTCCAGGTGATTATAAACTAACAAAATATAATTAGGAACATTATATTCCATGTCTACCAATATATCCCAGTAAATCCTAGACACTGGACCTTTAAAAAAACATATTGTCAAAATCAAAGCAGCAGAGTTATTCTGATATTCTCATGTTGCTATTTGTGTTTCAATATTTGGGTTCATATCAATAATCAAATGATGTTCAAAAGTGCACAGGTTTTTTAGGTGGCTGCTGCATAGTGTAAATGCAGTCTGGAGGACAGAAGAGTGTTTTAATGGCTGTAGAAATACATTCAAACACATAAATCAACTGGTTGTATCGGTGGTTTCACCTGTGCCTCAAACAGAGCTTGCACGGCTCTCTGTTTCGTCCCTGTCGCTGTGTTTGAGCATCTGTGACGATGAAAGCCAGATGATACCCAACTGTATTTGACTTTGATATTTGATGGCACCTTTCCCAAGCCTCATATCACAGCCAGTATTTTATCCTTAAGCCATAAAAGCTTCCACTGTACATCTGATCATCACTGTCACTGATCTGCTTAGTCTCGGTGGAACTAGCTCAGAGAAACAAAGTCAAACATTAAAGAGAATCTACTGAAGTAATGTGAAGCGTCAAATCTGGAACTGTCAGAACTTAAGTCTGTCAAAAATGTCATTCAATATGACAAAATGTACAGGACACACTACTTGTGTAATAGCGGCCCTCTTCACTGTACAAAACATTTCATTTGTGTTTAAATGGCTGTAAAACCTCCACAGACACCTGTGTGTTCTGTGTATCTGGAATTGGTTCGTGTTATGAGTCCTAATAGACACATAAGCTTCTATTTAACAGCTCTGCAAAGTTCAGGACAAGGCTATTACCTGAAAACAGTGCCAGACAGAAATATGTCTTTTTAACACATATATAAAACAGACATGGTTTTAAGATCCTGGGTTATTTAAAATAAAATGTTTATCTCTTTCTATAAGAACATAGCCTTCTTTCAATCTGAACTTCACTCTCTGTAACACGGTAAACATGTGTTTCCTGGGCAAAAAGCATGTTACACTCTGCAGGCTGTCGCCAAAATTGCTGAAAGGTTAGACATACAATCAGGAAATTCTCAATGATGGGTTGAAACAGCTCAGCAGGAGTTCAGATTCCCCACTGTCACAGTGTGTCATGCCTTCCCACTTCCTCTATGACCCCCAGACCCAGTAGGTACCACACTGCTGTGCTGCAGCGATGGCCTAGAGGATCTCAGAGGGGCCTCTAGTAGATTTACGAGCGCCATGCTTTTGTTTAGCCAAGCCGTCTGCTTATTTTTGCTTCACTGTTAGAGACTGCAGGTTGAGATAATGATTCAACAGACAGGACTGAGGTTATGGATCCACAGAGAGCGGCTTCTCACTGGTCACCTGGTTTGACCATTTCGTTCAGTTGTTGTCTTTTCATTTTCATTTCTTCAGAATATCCATGTAGATAACGCTCAAATACTCAAATAGAATTACACTCAAAAGGCTTGTAAGACTGTAACAATAAACAAACTACACAATTTATTACTTGGTAATATTGGATCCAGCAGCGCCTCGAGATGTATTGATGTTCATGACCTAACTTTAGAAATGCCAGCTTGTTCATTCAGGGTAAACTTTTCCAACTAATGCAGACTGTATTCTGTCAGATTCATTACTTGTTTGTTCTCCAGAAATTTGCTGTGATATCTATTAAATTAACGATATACTTTGCTGGATTTTCCTAAAACCTATAGACTCAGATAATCTCTCTCAGTCATCACTTATGACCCATTAGAAGTGTGTGGTGGTGTTTTTATCTGCAGAGACTCTGCCCTCTGCACAGCCCACAGGTGAGGTCAGGACTTTATTAAAAGGTAGTGACCAGGTGCCAGACCATAAGCAGCACACATTCAAGAGGAAGATGCAAAAATCCCGTTTACAGCGGCAAACCCCCCCACAAATGTAGCGAGGCAAAATGCCAAGCAGACAAACTTGGTCCCAAATGAGAGTAAATCTGGGGCTTTCATTTTCAGTTTTGCTTGCTAATATTTACAAACAGTAACCAACCTGTCTATCAGTCGGTCCACCAGACAGTCATGGTCCCCAGAGGATGAATCATACTGACGTTGGTAATTCCTTGGCTTTTCCTCTAAATGTAGGTTCACATTGAGTGGAATTTTCATTGCTCTTGTCATGAAACGTGGTTCAGACATTCACATCCCCCTCATGATGATTTAAAATAAATAGAATAGCAAAATCAAACAAACCACTCTCACAGCTGTATAAACTGATGTCCTCCATAGACTCTACTGAAGCACCATGACATGCCGATAGACAAATGGGAAAAAGACCTCAACATCCACACCGATAACCACTTCTGGAATAACATCTGTAATAA
Organism: Epinephelus moara; assembly: GCF_006386435.1. Taxonomy (NCBI): domain Eukaryota; kingdom Metazoa; phylum Chordata; class Actinopteri; order Perciformes; family Serranidae; genus Epinephelus; species Epinephelus moara. Next base: position 28,571,806 of record NC_065509.1, read on the forward strand.
CATCTTCAGCATGTCTAGAAATGACAAAGGCTAATACAATACAAGATCGTCCACAGAACACACATCACGAGATGCACATGATGGTATTTGCCGAATCAGATCAGCACTCAGTGTACACTCAACACAACTGATAACTGCCTCCATGCACTCTGGCTCTGTCCAGCAATACAGCATTTCTGGGAAGAAGTAACCACCACATTATCCCAATTCCTTGGCTGTAATATTCCATCATGTGTTTTTAAACTCGACACATGTTTGACACAAGTCACAATACCCCTACTTGTGGCCCTAATTAGCACCAAGAAAACAATAGTACTTAACTGGAATAGTAGGGGCAAAATCAACAGCTCACAATGCTTGGATTTACTCACACAATAGATAACAATAGAACTACAATCAGCTCTGCCAAAAAAACCCCAACTTGAACAGTTCAATAAAATGTATTCACTTATTCTCAAATCTATCCTTTTGCCGGTGAGCTAATGGCACAACCCAGGTACGAACAGAAATGCAAACATGCAGCTAGAGAAACATATGTGTATGTGGCATTGTGTGGCTATTTTAATAGGAATAATTTATAATTTATAATTCTAAACTAAACCAAACTCCAGACCATGCCTAACCTAAACACCCCCCACCCTGTTTTTTCCCCGTCTGTAAATCTATTGTTGCCTTTCTTAATATGTCCATATTGTCAACATGTGAATGCACTAATTGGTGAATAAAGGGATTAAAAAAGGCAGCAACAGTCACACTAGGTCTTGATGCTGTTGTTAAAGGCAAGCTGCTGAATTTGGGATCCAATCTGAGACCTAAAGCTTCATTTTTGCCTTTTGCTCTGCTTGCTGAGCATTGCATATCTACTTACAACACATGACACACATGCACGCCAACAACTGGTACGATTAACATTTCTTGATCTTTAATTCAAGCCTGTAGCTTAATGCAGAAGTTAACAGACCCATACCATATCACTTAGGCCTATTAAATATATAACACAGCCCTTTGTGTACTTGCACACAATTACATACTGCCAAACCAAGTGTTAATACACTCACATGCTTTAAATGCTGTTGGGGATTTGCTAAATTGTCATGCCAAGTCAGTTTAATCAAAAGCACATTGACTTCTGTTGTAGCCTGTACAACACTGTCTCAATGCACCATTATATCTGCCCATTTTTCACCTCAACCTCTAAACTCCTGCAGCATCAGTGAGATGTATCATGGCCACAATGCTTCCCCTGTTCTTTCTTTTTCAATGATATGCTTGGTTTGTGAGACTGTCAGGGGTTGGCAGCTTTTAAAGGCTAAAATAACATTTGTTCACAGTGATAAAGCCTGGAAATGGGGGCTGGTTTAATCACTTAAAATTGTAGATAAGGGTACAGTGAAAGGTATAGTTCAGTAATAACACAGCTGAAAAAAAGGTGCTATAAATAGCATTTGTCAGCAGAGCTGGGAGACGAAGGTGTTTGAGCTAACAGGCAGGCTGGATGATATGTCGACTGAGGTCAGCGTGTGCGTGCCGACTGCTGCAGCACAATTTTTCCATTGGTCACTGCTGACACCCATAAAAGTCCTGCACATGACAGGGTTGCAGCGGGGTCTCATCGTTTGTTTTTATTCTCCCTCCAAGAGAGGTTTAAATATCAGAGCCTCGAGCTGGATTTCACATAAATTGTATTGTTCTGTCAGACTGAAGTGACAAGTTTAGCCGACTAAAAGTGTTCTTTTTGATTGTAGCTTTTAATAGCGTGCAGTATATGTCATTCAGCATCAGATTTTTGGATGTTGGAATGATTTGTAGCATTCACATCATATTAAACATTCAACACAAGAATATTTTGTTCTGCTCTGTCTCCATTTTATTCAGAGACAAAAAACAGAGGTGTTTTCTTCCCTATAAAACAATGACTCATCGCTGATATTAAGATTTCATCCTGAGGTGTTCTAGCTTTATTCTGCAAGTTTGACTCCAAGTTTCCTCATTATCTTTTTCTTGTTGCACAGCAGTTTCCATGAAGGATAATAATGAGATTTTACATTCTTCCTAACAAGCAGAAAAATAAGGATTTACTATGTTTTTCCTCCTTTAAGTCTTTCCCTGCTTTCTAAATATGCCGTATCTGCATCAAAATAGCAGCTCATGGGCTTAAAGCTCCCTGTGACAGCAGCCTCAGCTCTGTTTCACTGTTTGCTGGAGCACAGCTTAACCCCCCAACCAGTGCATATAAAAGGCCAACTTGACTGGCCAAGTTTGACATGCAGTCCTCCCTTTGTAATCGAGGTCAGAGCCTGCTATGGTGGAGCAGTTTACAAGTGTCAGAGGGGAAGAGGAATTTGTGGGGACAAGGCAAAAAGCCCCTGCAGCTGAGAGGTGACTGCCTTTTTTTTCAGCTGCAGTCACTTCGCAGTGGTGCAGGGGCCTTATTCAGAAGGGTCAGGAGGTCAAGTTAGGCACCATGCTAATCCCCTCACAAGCCTATTATGAGCTTCTGAATGTGCGGACACGAGCAGAGAAATACTTTAAGTCGTAAGTCGAACCAAAGCTCTTGATATACTGTCATTGTTTCGGCAGCCATATGTGAAACTTGAAAAACACTGGTTTTTCCTTTAGTTAAGCCAAGTTCTTTGTGTTTATTGTCTCACGTTAACTTGTATACACATATAAACCTCCAATAACTGATTTTTTTGTTATTAACCATGGTAGCGGCTTGGCTTTAAGGATGGTAGTATCAATACAGTCATGGTCCCCAAAAGATGAATTCTAATAATGTTGGTGATCCCCTGAATTTTCCTCTAGTGTCACCATAAGGTCAAAGTTTTCAGGGAAATATCTCAACATCTATTTGATGGCTCAGCACCACATTTTGTATAGACATTCATGGTTCCCTGAAGATATATTCTACAGACTTTGGTGATCTGCTGACTCTTCCTCTTGTGCCACCAGAAGGTTGGCATTTTCGTTATTTATCAAAATATCTTAAAATTTGGTACAGACTTACAGAGCCATTAGCATGGCTGTAGACTCTTAGCCTATATCCCACGACTACGCTTTTGTTTAAAATGCATAACTGCAGCTACGTTTACGCCTATCATCCACACTACTCCGGTGTTTTGGAACTCCTATAGACCTTTAAAAGCGTAGAGCGCCATTGCGGTGCGCATGCATTCCAGAGTGCCTATTTTTCAACTTTAAACTTTTGGAACACAGCAGGGCGCACAGCATGTCATGTGACAAGGACCAGCCAATCACAGCCGACACATATATTTCCTTTCTTCCATAAACATCAGTCTGTGATAAATATGGAGACGTTGATCATTTTTGTGAAGGGTTGCCAGAGCTTTACATCTGACACAGACAATAGGCCCATACACAAACAACGCCTGGAAGATGATGAGCTCAGGTAAATAGGCTATGACTCGGTGGTTGTTAAGGTTGCTTAGCAACTTCAGACGCGACCTTCCGCTGCACTCTTGAAAGCTGGCACAGGAAAGTCACAAGAGTAGCACCCAGCACCTAACCTCACATTTTCCAGGCAGTTAAAGATGCGGCATGTGTACGGCCCCTTATCAGTCACAACCTGTCAAGCAAAGCCAAAGCATTATAGCTAGGTCTACATACCTGTAGTGACTTTATCCTTCTTGTGTAGTTACTCTTTTCCCAATGCCATGACTTCCTTCAGCATTGGATAATGCTCCCAGCCAGTACCGCTGTAATATGTCGCTGTATCTGCTTCGTCACAACTCACAATCTGATTTCCACTGCCTTGACCGCCTTATACTCAGGTTACTTTTCTTACCAGTTCTACTTCGTTGTCAGCCCAAGCAAAGAAATCTCTGGTCTTACGTTTACTTTTTTTACTTTTCACAGTAGTATTTTCTGTAACTACTCACCCAACTGCAGAAAAGAAAAGTTTGCCAGGTAATCACTAACTTTGTCTGTTTAGTGCTGGGCAGGTAGTGTACAGTGGGTTTACAGAGGTTTTTTTGCTGCTTTCTAGGGCCAAAATGATGATTAGAGAGATGATTGAACCATGACAGTAAAGCTATGGGCTGCAAAGCCAAAACAGTTAGCTGAAAGCCGCTGAAAAGCTGCACAGAGCTGAGAGGAGCCGCTAATGTTGTCCCCTCTAACATTACACACAGTCATTTAATCCATTGTTATTTTACAAATATTGATTGTAGCTGCTTTACGCAGAATGGTGGCTCATTAACCTTGCTCTGAGCAAATGCTTCCAGTGATTTCTTGTTAGATTTTTCCTCATTTGCTTCCAACCTGCTGTCCCTAATTTACTTAAAACTTATCCATGATTAGGGATTTGTGGAAAAGAAGAATATCCACTTTTAATCAAGCTGCAGGAATTGAGCCATGTGATGTCTCTGAGGACTTCAGGAGCTCATGTGTTTGTGTCTGATCACTTGGTCATCCATGGAGATTAGCGAGCACAATGGCATTCCTCCACATACAGTAACATCCTACAATGCAATTAAAACGGACCAAATTCCAAAGTGCAGTTAATGATACCAATTATAGATATTGTTGAACAAACAAGCTGACACAATGACAGATTCACTGACTCACACACACACAGGATATCCGAAAGTCAGGAAACACCGTGTGTCAATAGGAAACAACACAGCGTGAGCCGGAGTGTGTCCCATGTCCCTGAAGGCACAGCACACTTGAACCAGGTGCCTTCCTCTGTGTATTTTCCTGTTTACTGACTCGTTTGTTTGGGTGTTTTCTTTTGGTCCCTGAAGTCAATATCTTCCTGTGGGCCATGTCGCTCTCGCTTGACTTCACCGCTCTTTTCTGGCCACCGGACGTCATTTAAAAGGCTCAGAATATCAGCCAGGGGAAGTCTGATGGAGTCCAGTGTGCGGTGCATTGTTTTGAATCCATGCTGGTTTGAGCTTTAGCTATTTCTGGAGCCGCAGAGCCGCCTCCTGCACATCAAATGTATTCAGCTGTAAGTTATTTTCCACCTACACCTTCATCGCCAAATAAAACAATGCCATTTCCAAGGACTTCCTTTAAGTATAAATTTATTTCCTCTCTCCGGAGTGACAACTTTATCAGTGACACACACACTGGAATGTTTTTCAAGCTGCTGTGTGAAATAGTTTCATTTAAACTCACAAAAAACATACCATGTTATCATTTTATGAAACAAATGGTGCGTTTTATTTGAACAAATAGATTTTTATTTTTTTTTAAGTCTTAAGACACATTGGTGGACTGTGTTTAAGGATGGAAATGTTGGTCTGTTGGTCGGTCAACCACTTTGCTCCAGACGTAAATATTTCAACATCTATTGGATGTACTGCCATTTAATTTGGTTCAGACATTCTTGTCACCCACAGGGTGAATTGTAGTAGGCTTGGTGATCCCTTGACTTTTCATCTTGAACCATCATCAGATCAAAATTTTGATCTGTTCAATAATGCGTAACTCCACAAGGGCTTAAGTTCAGACTGACGTTAGCCATACATCAGTCACTGACGTATGTACTATGTCACAAGAATGCAGTAATTCTACAGCTTACCTGCGTATCATTATGTCGTGCCATATTTTGGTGCATGAGAAGCCTTAAAATTCCCGGATCTGTTACTCAAACTGGCCCTCTTAGATTGTGTTTCATATCTCACTGTTACCTCCAGTAGAGGCCTTCACATGTCTACCCAAACCCTAGGACCTGAGACCCAGGACCTGTATGGGTTCAGGTTCAGGTTTTATTTTGGTCAGTGTCGTTTGCATCAGGTCCCATTCTGCTTCTGCAGGTTCTGGGCTTTCTTATTATTATTATTATTATTATGTGCAATACCGGAGTGGTTTTGGGAAGATCTGTGATCAGTGCTCACTTAGTAGTGCAACAGAAATACATAAGGACTGTGGGCGTAACGTGCATGATGATTAGGCTGAATAATGATCAGATCACAAGAGCAAAAGTAACGTGAAAGAAAAACGTTGTGCGGCAGCATTAGTGAGTTGGAGGTGCAGTGGAGAAAAGCTTGATACCTTCTTCACTGAAGTGAAAAAGGCTAAACCAAAATCACTATAAAGAGGTCAAACCTAGTGGAGGAGGATAAAGTAAAGTCAGGTACATAATTGATCCTCCAGCTGGGCACAAAATAAGTGATGATAGAATAATGATAAAAGTAGACATCTGAAACGCTATTAAGCATCATTAAACATTATATCCAGTTGGATGGGTAAGAGCTGTACTTTGTGTCTGACATGATAAACTTTTTTAGCAGTAGAACGGCATTTTAGTAGCCATTTTAATTACTGGGTCTGTTGGATCCATAAAATAGACTCTTTCTCCGACATGAAGCGAGTCTGTAATATCCCATGCAAAAATAGGACGGATATATATTTTAAATTAGAGTTCAGGTCCCGCATTTTTGAACCACGACTCACTCTAACCTTAAAAAACATGCCTCAGCCAATGTTACTGCCCTTGCATTGTTTTAACACAGTGCTGTGTTTGTTTGGATGCCCACTTCATCTTGTACTGATATGTCATCCCTTTTTCCTCAGGGCAACACTTTTAGATTTAAGTACACTGAATCCTCCAAATATTCAGATTCCAAATTTCTTTCCTGACCTCAGGTTGTGATATACCTGGATTTAGTTCTCTCACACTATCATTATGTAGGTCACTGATTGGGCCTCATAATGTGACCTTTGTTATAACATGTTATCAGACCCACGTAGACCCCTGACTGCACAAATCACATGCACACACAAGTACACATCACTCTCCCTGAGTTTGCTTACACACCCCAACTTTGCTGCTTTCATCCCAACCCAAGACAAACAGTCTGATAACAAAGGATTAGTCTGCTGACTCTTAACATATCATACACTCACTCACTCCAGCGTTTATCAGGCCTTTATCAATTGAAACCTGGTGCTCTAACACTCATCTACTGTACTCTCTCTGATAGGTGTCTCCCCTCGCCTGTACCAAGTTGGGTTTTTCCCTCAGCGGATTGGAATTTGACACTTGGAGAGACAAATGGAGGGGAAACTAGTCTCCTGTTGAGGGTCCAGAGCCCCAGGGTATTGGAACAAGACTCTGTCACCTCACACCAAGCACACACTGTTATCGTCCTGCACTCTGCCAAGCATGCCACCACATCACCAGCTGCACTTGAATCAGCCAAAGTTTTTTAGCCTCCCAGAATGACAGCAGCCTGTGCCCTTGACGCAACCACTGAATTAAACACTGGCTTGTTAAAAAAGTGGAACCAAGCACAGAAAAACTACTAAATATTCCAGTGTGTAGGATTTAGGGGGTTATATAAGCAGAAATGGAATATAATATGATAAGTATGTTTTCTTAGTGTATAACCAGCTGAAAATAACAATTGTTCAGACAGGACCACTTTAGTCAAAGAAAACTTTATTTCCATTTGCAGTATTATATTTGGCTTGTGGCTCTGTTCTGGGGCCTCTGCCTTCCCTCGGGCCTATGTCAAAAGCCTCTTCTGTGCGCATACGTGGAAAGCATAAGGCGGAGATAGCACACCTGTCTGCCCTTCCATGTGCAAATGAGGAAAGCCTGAGGGAGAGAGGCAAACCTCCCTGCCCTTCCATGCGCCTACATGGAAAGCCTAAGGCAGGGAGAGCAGCAGCAAAGACCCCCCAAGAACAGAACAGAGCAGCATCAATGACAAACAGAAATGACATTGATAAGTCAGACACAACATGAAAAGGAGGAGCTGGGGTGGAGGCAGGTTGCAAAGCGGCTTGCAGAGGCAGCAGCAACAGTAGACGTACCAGAGCAGTTTAAATAGGGCCCCTGAATGAGATTTGCTAATTGGTTGCATAGAAGGGAATCATGTGATCTATCAGCTGACTCCCTTCAATCAATCAGCTGCTCCATCAGTTGATTGGGCTGTTTGAGATCAGTTGATGTAGCTGGGATGTGAGCTGAGCTTGATGTTGTGTCCTGCCTGAACGCTATGTTCAATTTGTGTTTTTGTTAACATAGAATGAGCTGTAGTATGTTATATGTTATGTTACATATCTACATAGGGAACCAGTCCTCGTCCATGAAGTCCACCATTTGCACCATTGTGTTTCTGCATTAGCCCAAAATGGAGGAACCAAACACTGGTTCTAGATAGGGCCATTTGCTTTTTTTGTGACGGCCACTGTTGTAAGCAGCTCCTCCGTGGCCTCCGTGATGACCAGTATCAGAAGAACACTTACTTTTTAATGTGAAACTGCTTTATTCAGTGTAATTACCAGCTTAAATCACAGGGTCCATTCGTTTTGGAGAGGAAGAGACCTCTGCAAGTAATTCAACTCACAGTAAAAAAAAACAAACTCCTGAACGTGATCAGTAAAAACAGTCAGTACACATTAAATTGTCAGGGAAAAGGTTGAGCATACATCAGCAGGCACTGAGCTAGTGGTCTGTCTGTGATATGCCATGAAGGGTAGGAGTGACATTGATTTAACATGTAACATGACACTGCTTTATGCAGTGTTCTTACCTGTTTTAATCACCTGGTCCGATTGTTTTTGGGGAGGAAGAGACCTCTGCGAATAATTCGGCTCATGGTAAAAACCTCCTGAACAATGAACACTGAAGGAAATCTAACTCAGAGATGTTTAAGCTGGTTGCAATTTGCAGTCCTTAGTGTTAGAGGCCAACAAACCCCCAGTCTTACACAATGGACTTTTAAGTCAAACTTTAAGAGATGAACAGCTAAAGTTTGCCAGTTTTCTGGAGGGACACTGGTAATTGTACACTGACCTCAGATCTCATTTCCCAAAATCAGTCTTTGTATGTGGGGGTGACTGTTGTCAAACAAACCTAAATTATGGTGTTTTCAACCTCATCTCACCATGAGATTTACCACAGAACAGGCCTTGAGCTGAAGTGGTGTCTGTGGTCAGTATTAATTTGACATTCACTGCTGAAGCTGTTAGTGGGCAGCAATTTTCGGGTTACCTCAGGCTTGTTTTACTTTTTCCGAGTTATCTCAGTTTCAGCAAATAAAATACTTTAAAGTTATTAATTCTTTTCACAAAAGCTCTTAGAGGATCATGGATCCCTTCACCAAATACCTTCTGACATATTACACCACCATGCTTCTCCTCAGCAGTACAGTATTTACACAGTAGGTACTCATGAGGGTCCATGGTCCATGGAAAGTAGCAGATTGCATGTGATGGTCTTGTTAAGGAACATAACTCAGCCGTGCCACAGACGTCTGCAAATTGCTTTAACCATGCTATCTCATAACCGAAAAGTCGATTACATTATTGAAGACAGACTTGAAGAATTGCAGACTCCATCCATTTGTTCCCTGGAGCCCCACACGCTGCTTTACTGTAAAATGCGATACCTCTTCATTAATCCTGCTGATTGGAGCGCAGCCCAGTAGGATATATGCAGTTTGATAGCTGACTGCATGGCTGAAGTTTGTGTGTATGGCTGTGCATACATGTACCCACACATCTGTTTTATTGTGAGAAAGTGTGCATGTGCATTAACATCTAAACGTGTGTGTCGGTGCATCGTGAGTGATGCATTGGCGCCTCGGGACTCAAACCCCTCCACCTCCGAGTGTGTATATATGTGTGTGATTTGAGCGCCAAAGGAGAAGTCTTGCATCCATCTCATCTGACAGCTCCCGACCTTCCAGTAATCCCAGTATTTCTCACTATCTCACTCCCCATTACCTCACACATACATACACACGAACAGGGACGGCAGGCATGTGACCTGCCACGGCATCAAAGCCAACCAGCTCATTCATCTGCTGCTGAATCGACAGGCAATCACGCTCAGGGCTCCATCATCAGCTACCGGCCAGAATCTCTATCTAAATTCTTGCTTTAAAGTTCAGAGTCCTCCAGTCCATGTTATATCATCTCCGCAGCCTGATGTGGTGGGGAATTTCATTTGTCTTCAGTCACTGGAGACACGAGGGAGTCGACTGCGATTGCATTTTGCCGAGTAAAATTTCTACAGTCCTTTGTATTAGCTATGCTAAGTTGAAGCTCTTGATCTGTTTGTTCCAGACTGAAAATCGCAACAAAATTGGAAGAATTTCCATGATATTTTGTACATATTTTTTTGGTGCCCTGAGAATGAATCCTAATTATTTTTGTTATCCCTTGACTTGTCATGTAGCGCCTCGAGCAGGTCAAGTTTTCATTAATACAGGTATATATATCCAAGCAGAAACCCCAGGGGCTGAAAAATGAAGCTAACGCAGAAGTGCTGAAAACTGCAGTTCCTGTCATGGCCACTTGAGCCTGGCTCCAGAAGTGAGTCAATCCCCACAGCCCTTAAAATGCCCAACAGACTTGTACATAAAATGGTTTTGGTCTCTAGAACTAAATTTAACATTAACGACAACTGTACTTGGTAACAGTCACTACTCCACAGCTCCACCCTCTCGTCCAAATATGGTTACTTCTGGCTCCAAAAAACCAAGATGACTCGAGGCTTCAAAACCCAATGGGTGACGTCACGGTGGCTACATCAAGTATTTTTCATATACTCTATGGAAATATCTCAGTCCTTACTACTACCACCACTGAATTAGCATTGGATTCTGTACAGATTTGTGATCCCAGATGATATAACCTAACTTTTTGGTGATTGCGTAACTTTTGATTTGGTGCCATTGTAGAAAAGAATAGAAAAGACTTTATTGGCATTGCACAAGAAGTACAACGAAGTTTGCTGTGCCATACCTGAAATATAAAAAATAGAAAATAGACAGTAATAAATACACAACACATACACGTACACAATCATCTCAATCAAGAGATATAAAAGATAACATTAAAAGCAGTATTGTGCAAGTTGACCCATTGTATTGCACGTTGAGTTAAGCTGAAGATTCTCAGTGTAGGTCATGACACGATGGTGCGGCAGTGTTTGATTCTGTTCAGTTCAGTGATGGCTCTTGGATAAAAGCTGGCCTTCAGTCAGGAGGTGTGAGCTCTGAGAGCTCTGTAGCGCCTCCCAGAGGGTAACAGAGAGAACAGGTGATGACAGAGGTGGGTCGCATCTTTCAGGATGTTGTTAGTTCTGCGGAGGCAGCGGGCCCTGAAGATGTTAGTGTTAGTCCATTTGATTTGGCGCCACCATTAGGTTCACATTTGTGTTTGTGTTTTCTTTTTTATGAGATGTCATGACAAGTATTGGAGGAATTGATATGAAATGTGTTACAGATATAAATGTTCACCTCAGAGTTAAGTATAATCACCTTGGTTGTTTCTTAAACTCTTCTCTAGTAAGATTTAAAGATTTAATGTGTCTTGTACTTAAATTTTTCACCTGGAAAGCTACTGACATTCCAGTTGCACTTTTGATTTAGTGTATTGTGAACCATTTATGAAATGTGTATACCCTGTTAATAAATCCTAAATTTTACCGACATTCCTATCAACCTCAGCTCCACTTTGTGTCAAGTCCAATCCAGTTGGCAGAAAAAATGTTTGCATGGTATGTTTCTGCAAACCACAGATACCTCACATATGCACATTATTTTGCAGCAAATTCTTAATTGTTAATTTGTGTGCTGACATGTCAAACTAAGATGGTGAACATTGATAAACATCAGTGTGTTAGCATTGTCTCTGTGAGCATGCTGACAAAAACATTTTGCCAAAAAAGTCAAACCTCACAGAGCTGCTAGAGTGGCTGTGGACTCTTAGTCTTGTTCATCTGCTGTGAACGTCATCATCACTGCAGCTTACATTCAGAAACTTATCCTGAAGATGGTATATGGGTGTGCAATGAAAACGTCAGCACAACATTATACAGAACTGATTTTTACAGAAGCTATAACTCTCCTGGTCGTTGCTACTACAGGAAGGTGTTACTCCTGTTCTATATGTGAATCACCGGCTACAGACCTTTGTCTCTGAACAGCGTCTGATTTACCGCCCGTTATCTCCTGCTTCCTCTATCTCTCAGAACAATCTGGTTTCACTTGGGCTCCCAGCTCTATTCAAGAGCAGTTTGTCAACGCAATGAGAGGAGGAGATATTCCTCCCCGGCCAAAGCGCCTCAAATTATGTATTGTGTCGTAAAGAGGAAAAAAAGGGAAGATGTATATTATATGGCTGGTGCTGAAATCTCCTAATTTCTTCAAGATGTTGGGATTCTTTATGACACAGATGAAACGAAGTTAAGTTCTTCCAAACGCTGCGTTTATTTGTGACAACTGAAAAAGATACTGTGCTCAATGTTTAACTTGATACAGAAACTGAACAATGACATAATTTATCAGTCAAAATATATTAATAAATGAAAAATATCCTGAGAAGTTTGTGTTATATTTATCATCAATCAATACAAAACACAATAAATTTCAGGTTCGCTTTAGACTCAAACATCTGGATCTTCTGATAACCGCCAGTGCGTCATAACCATGAGCTTTTCAAAACTGACTAGTTTTTGAAAAAAAATTCTTTGCTCTGTGATCTAATCTGTAAATTAGGTAAATAAGTTAGGTTTAGGTGTGCTGGTTCCAAGACCTTGTAGTGTATGTTTGACAGGTGATTAAAGGGACAAGTATCAACATGTGTCCTGGCTTTGACAAGAAATACACATTAGTAGAAGAGGCTTAACAATTTTTTATTGACAATGGAATACAGTGGAGCTTTTAGTCGCTAAATAGCCAAATATTTCCCCTAGGAGTTGGTTGAGACTAGGGATGAATGCATGTATAACAAGCTGATAAATTATCAGCTGATAATGGGAATTTTTTATGATTATACAGTATATTATTCCGATAATGAAATTCTAGCCAATAAATAGAGACGATAATACAAAGTCAAACTACTTTTGCTGACTTAACAAGAGCAGCATCTACACACCCCGACACAGTGAGTGGCAGTACAACTTTAAAGTTGGTTCGCGAGCCGACAGTAGACACAAAGGAGAAGAAGTAGAACAAGCACATTACTCTGACTAGAGAGCGAAACATGTCACGGTGTGAACATCTTTCACAGTTTCAGTGGAGGACAACACAACTGCCCCAAGGGTCTGACTTCGACCTCCTGACTTCCCACCAGATCAGCAAACTTCCTGCTGCTGTTAAGCAGGTTAGACACAGCACTTGAGTACCGTCTCCAAAACCTCTTTCATCCCAGCAAAAGATCAGTGTCTCTCTGGTTAACATTAGCACAAGTTAACACAGCAGCAGAGGCTCACATCCAACACTGAGCTCTGTGGTTAAACCCATTAATAGCATTTCATTTTAATTCTTAAGCAAAATGCTTTTTAAAAACCAAAGTATGTTTGGGAAGTTGTTTGTTCTTTTTTGTTGTGTTAACAACAGTGATGTCAGTTAAATTTGGTTAGGTCAGAGCTATGGAATATTAAGTCATTTGTATTTTCTCACTACATGTTAGCCTTTCTTACACTCAGGTGTGCATAAACTACAGGTTGTAAACTTCTTAAACTACAAAAGGGTGAAATTATTGATGATCTTAAAGATATCGGCCATGAGAGGCAGATAGTTACTAGTTATTGGTCTCACCTGAAAAAAGTTCATATCGTGCATCCCTGGTGGAGACCAAGCCGGAGCCAAAATAGAGTGAATATTGTGCTTTCATTTGTCAGGTGGACACAAACACGACTCTATATTAATGATAATGTTCCTCAGTGTCTGCTGAATGTGTAAATAATACGGCTGGATATCGTTTAAAAAACTACAGTACCAGCACCAAACCAACACCTTTAAAGTGCTTCAATTGTTATCTTTTGTTTCTACTTCATTCGATGCCATCATGTGAGTGAAAGCATTCAGCTGCGAAAATGCCATCAGACACCACAGGCGTGTAGTGTGGCGATACTTTCAAACAAATGTTTTGGTGCACACTGAACTCCTTCAAATACACCGTGCTCTGCTTCACCACACTACAGGCTGTATGGGGTTGTAGCTGCTGTGGTAGTGAGCCAGTCACATGTTGCATTAATCAAAGAACGGTTACAGTGATCGGCTGCAAGCAAAACCACACAAATCTTTTCTTTTCCTTCTACATCTGAGTACAAAAAGGATCAAATGCAGGTATCGTTTAGCTGGAGAAGTTTCAATATTACTTGGTGCTGGGTTATTTCAGTAGATACCTTAAGCATATGAAATATACTACCCAGAATTACTACAGGAAACTGTTTGCTTAGACATCAGTTTTATATGATGATAATATTCCAATATTGAGTTAATAACATGTTTAGCGTGTTTAGTGAGTTTTCCCTGCTTCAAGATGATCAAAAAATCACATTGCAGGTTTAAACAAAACTATTAGATTAATCCAAGCACTGTTAAATTTGAAATCTCATTTAGCAGAACATTTGTTAGCATGAAAATGGTTATATTTTGGTCATATTTATATGTTTCGTGTACATCTTTATTGTATTGCACTTGTCTTGTCCCCCTCCACTTCTGTCCTCTTTTCCAAGTGTAACTATGTCCATACCCCTCCTTGAGAGGTCATTGTGGGATAAAGAAAAAGCCTGTAAGTTAAAAAAGCATCACATTGTACTTGTTTGCCATAAAATAGAAAAACACTCCAGGCTTTTCAGCAAATATGAAGTTAGAAAATCTGCAATGAGCAGTGCAGAAATATTCAAGTGTTCTGTAGCTGTAATCTCGGGAAGTGGAAAGATTTGTAATCAGCTTCCCCCTGCCTCTGCAGTGGCACAGCAAACAAAGGCAGCTCGAGGATTGGGAGTGAGTGACCCCAACATGGCCAGTTGTTGTTTACTTTATACAGAGACTGACGGCTGCATACAGGGCTGCACTGTGTATACGTGACTGAGGTCACAAAACCCTCGATTCGACTGCGTAACAGGACAGGGCTGCTACTAATTAACTCTTCTTTTCTTCTGCATATTCATGGCCTTTCTCTTTCTCAATTTGTCTCAAAGTTTCCTCATTATCTTCCACTTTATACAACCTTTTGTCCCTCTGCAGATCACACATTAGGAGGACTAGTAGGGCTCTGGAGGCTGGCATCCAGTGTCTGGAGCAGTTTAACTGATTTATATACAGTTAATAGCCCCAAAAATCCACAAAAACCATTATGGTCGCTTTAAAAATATCATCAACTCCTCAGAGATACAGGAGAATGTGCATCACAACCACAGTACATCCCAACAATCCCAGAGCAGCAGGGGGAACACCCATGATGTATTTCCCTCGACTATTTACTGTACTTTAATCCGTCATGTTGTTCAAACCATTCAGACACTGCTGCACAGGTCATTAAATGTAATTGCTTTGGTTTTGCAGCACTGTGTGTTTGATGTGTTGACAGAAACGACACAAAGCAAACAATCTCTAAACAAATCTCTGAATCCCTCAGTGCCAAATCTCCCCAAAATTACTCCTCTGCTGTAAGAGCTCGCTGATGCAATTATTTCACGTTGATTTGATTATAATTTAGCCCGTCCTCTAAACTCTTGTTCGGCACAGATGTGACACTGGAGGTGGTTTTCAGAGAGCATCCATGCTCGGCCACGGTGCCCTGCCTTCCCCTCTGCCTGAGCTCCTCTGACTCACACACTGAACACTGTTGCCAGGGCTACCATTTATTAATATTGGTCCATAACTTTGAGCCTCATCACCAGGCTACAGCGTGGCCGATGGCTGACACTGAATCCCCCTGACACACAGATACAGATGAATGCAGACACACACACATTCACACACACAAACACACGGCTTTGTGACCAGTTGATGTAGATTGTGAATGGGAGCACCTACAATGGAGAATGGAGGTTTTTGAAGAAGAGGGTGTGAGACTGAATAGAGGACTGGAGGTTGAATACACTGGACACTAGCGACCCCTTGTGGTGGTGTTTGGTGAAGTTTCAATTGCCCACCACCTGCCAGGTTCAGCACTTTATATATCCTGAGTTTTAAATCCACACCACGTTTACTTAAATCAGGTTTTGAGTCCGGGGTGCACACTGGGAAAGTGACAAAAATAAAGAGGTGTACACAAATTCCCGAATAGTTACCAGTGGTGAAAGTAATTTAGTTAATTGTAGGGCTGCAACTAATGATTATTTTCGTTATTGATTACTCTGACGATTATTTTCCAGATTAGCTGGTTAATCGATTTGTCTATTAAAATGTTCATCCCAGTTTCTCAGAGTCTGGGGTGTCTTTAAATGTCTCATTTTAGAAGTTCAAAACCTAAAGATATTCAGTTTATTATGAAATAAAACAGAGAAAAACAGGCGTTTCCACTTTTGAGATAAAAAAAACATTTTCTGCCATTTTTGCATAAAATATTCCTTTAACAATTAAACGATTATCATAATAGTTGATTACTTTTCCATCAAATGACCAATCGATTTGTCAACTCTTCACTGTAGCTCTAGTAATACACTCAAATACTACACAAAAGTACAATTATGAAATACTATTTTCTTCTACTTTCCGCATTTTGGACGGAAATATTGCAGTTTTTACTCCACCACATGTATCTGACAACTTCAGACTTTGTTGACCCCAGGGGGGAAATTCACAAGCTACCCAGCAGTATGAAAAGTCATTAGGATTATCCACCCTTACCAGCTGCAACATTTAAGTGATCAACACATTAATGCGTCAATATTCATTATCCAATAATAATAATATATATCATTAAAAATGGGCCATTATGACTACTTTAACCTTTGGTAATTTAAGTATATTTTTATGCTAAAATGTTTGCACTTTTAGTTAGGTAAAATTTTGTATGCGGGACTTCTGCTTGTATTGCTACTTTTACTTTAGTAGTAGATCTGAGTGCCATCACTATTACTAGTAGTTACTAGTGAGGAATGAATCAGGAATAATCTGTCAGTCCTGAATAACCATAAATTAAATATTGTAGCAGACATTAAAGGTCTAGTGTGTAGGATTTTGTGGCTTCTAGCAGTGAGGTTGCAGAACTTAAACTTCTTCAGTGTCCTTAGTGTGTAGCAGAACTATGGTGGCCAATGTGAAAACGCAAATGGTCCTATCTGTAGACCCAACCTTTGGGTTTCGTTCATGAATTTTACAGCTAGAAGCATATCCTTTCTTCAGAGCGTATCCTGGTAAATGTCGCTGACTTGACCCCATGTTACAGAGAATAACTTCACATACTCAAGTATTATGAATTTCTCTGTTCATGCAAGAAATAACAGTGGAGCTCTTACACCACCAACTGGTTACTTGGTATAACTAAACTCTGATGCAGAAACTCTGTCAACACTGTTGTCAGTATAAAGCAGCAGTCCTCTTTATATGGAGAATCAGTTTAAATATATGCGCTGTAGACATCTTTTAATTAGAGCAAGACTTAGTAAGACTTAATACTTGTTAAACCTGATAAGACCTCCAGTGTGATTTTTAGAACACAATTACAAAGTGGTTGTGAAAGAGTGGGGACGTAAGTATCTGAGCAAAATACTGAAGAGCGCTCTCATTTTATGAACTTAATCTTCACTCAGCCAACTCATATGAAATTAATTTATTAATTTAATTTATATTTGGCATTGGCACCCTAACTTCACTACTCCTCTAAAGCATATACATACACCACGTTCAGTGCAGATAAGATCAAGGAGGGACAATATTAAATTTCCTTCTGGGTGAATTTAGGTTCAGGGCCTACAGGTATGATGGGTTGGAGGTAGATGATGAATTAGGTGTGAACAGCAGAGGTAATTGTGTCTGTAGACATGTTACAGCAGAGTTGCAAGTGAGTACTTCAGCAGCAGCATATTGAATTGACGGCATTAATGATATGGGTGCCACAGATATATGTCACAGCAGGCAGAGTATGTTGCGTGTGTGTGTGTGTGTGTGTGTGTGTGTGTGTGTGTGTGTGTGTGTGCGTGCAGTGCATCTTGAGTTGTCTGGCTAACTCACGGTTTTGGAAGTTCATTGAGTTCATGCACCTAAAAAGACAAGAAATTAATTTGCAATTAATAACATTTCAAATACTGTACATCGGTAACAGGCAGCAGGAGCTAAGATATTGCACACAAACAGATCTGCATATAGTGAATGAAAACTGGCTAGACATTAACGAATGCCAACAAATACCGATTTATTAATTACTAGTATCTGAGAACTTTGGGAGTCATTATTGATCTGGGACATTTTGGCAAAACTCTGAGTGTCTAACAAACACTGAACATCAAGGCTAACTGAGTCGTGGATTAGGCTGAAGAAATGGTTGAAGAACTGTTTTTATTCCTGCTGTCAAACTGAGCCACCCTTGAAAACCATTGTGACATTGCAACCATGAATCCAAAGTGACTACAGCTGCACTCGCCTGCAAAGGAGTAAAACTTTCAGAGTCACCTGTCGAGATTTACAAAAGGCTGCTCTTTGATGGAGCATTATTTTGAACAGACCGCTTCGTGTAAACGGAGCGTTTGGATATATGTTGCAACAAGTAGGTCATGTGTGAACATAACAGCAAATGCTGGGGAAGGTATCTCGGAAAATGATTCTTTAACTGCTTGTCCTGTTCAGGGTCACAGGAGGGCTGTAGACTATCCCAGCTGACATTGGGTGAAAGGCCAAGACTATCACAAGGCTGAAACATAAGACCCTTTTACACTGCCTCTTCAAGGTTGGAATTTCAAGCCGTTATGCCACCTCGCCATTCTGTATAAATGGTACCTTTACGAAACAGGGGACAAAACTGTCTCGTTTTAAAGCCAGCATCAGAGGTAGTAACAGCGCCGAAACAATGGGACAGTCGGCAGGATGGGACCTTGGGCAGGACAGGTGTGATGTTTTGACAATGTGTTATGTATTCAACCCACTGCTGGAGATTTAAAAAGCAGCTGTCAGCAGTTAGCAGCTAACTCAAAGAAGAACAGCGGCCAAAAATGTCTGCAATTTGGAAAACAATGAGGTTAGGGAGCTCCTTACCCCCCAAGCAGAGGACGAGATCGACCACCACTAGCAGGAACGGTACATGATTGCTATTGTATTGATAATACCATTCTTATGGTTTATAAAGTGCTGATGACACTTATGTTATATGTCATACAAGAGGCCGACACTGTTGTGTTACATGTCACACTAGAAAGGTTTCTTTTGCTTTGGTGATTCCACGATTGTTTGGTTCTGTGTAAAAATGCTAAGGTGGCATGAAGAAAGGTGTTTGTGGCAGTCCTATAGTGAGATCTTTGTGTAAAAAGGGCTACAGAGCCAGTAACGCTAACATTCACACCCACAGGTGCTTTAAAGTCACCAATTTGGGAGGAAGTTGGGAAACCCAATGCCGACATTCAAACTCCACACTCAGAAGGAACCTTCTTGCTGCACCTCTGTACTGCCTGTCTTGAAAAATTCAAAAACCAAGCAAAAAAACCTCAGTGCCACAATCTGACAAAACACAGGCCTTCTCCTGCACAGGGTTCCCGCGGGTCCTTAAAAGTCTTAAAGTCTCTTAAATTAAAATCCGGGTAATTAAGGTCTTAAATTGTCTTAAATTTACCGTAAATTTGCTGTAGGTATTAAATTTTCAGCCGGTGCGTTTAATGCCGATGGGAAAGCACAGTGGACCACCGTAATTTAGTATGGTGCCTATATGGTACAGTGTCGTAAATGAGTCTCCGCGATTAATAGCTGTTTTTTTGTTTGTTTTTTTGTCATCTTTATTGCAAAAAGTGGTTTACAGTTCAGATGTAACTTACAGAGATGGAAATATGCAATGGTGAACAAACATAAAATACAAATAAGGACAAATGAAGCTTTGCCAGGGGAGGCTTATAGATTAATAGCTGTTTTACGGTACGTCTGCTACAGACGCTGACGTCGGGCAGCGCCCCGCCATTTCGCGGATATCGAGGTGAGTGGTTGAAGATGCAGAGATGGGGAAATGTAAATTTAACGAGAAGTGGAGGGAGGAGGACGTATTTAGGAGGTGGTTGGCACC
This sequence comes from Epinephelus moara, assembly GCF_006386435.1. Taxonomy (NCBI): domain Eukaryota; kingdom Metazoa; phylum Chordata; class Actinopteri; order Perciformes; family Serranidae; genus Epinephelus; species Epinephelus moara. Next base: position 28,591,738 of record NC_065509.1, read on the forward strand.
GGCACCAGCACCGGCAAACAACAACGAGGCAATGTGCACATTTTGTAAGAAGTCTTTTTCTTTAGGGACCATTGGGCTCAAAGCCGTCGAGTCTCACATGAAAGGAGTAAAGCACCAGCGGTACATGGCAGCAGTTAGCAATAGCGGGGCCAGGCTAATCCCTGCATTGTTTGCAGCGCGACCGAAAGATGTTACAAGTTCAGACGCCACTTCTCAGTCGGCTATGACAAGATTCATTTCACCGCCAGACACCCAAAAGGCAGAGGTACTGTGGGTTCTGCATACTGTGGCGAGGCTAGTGATGTGACGTTCGCGAACGAGCCGAGTCTTTGAACCAGCTGTTTGAAGTGAACGAGTGAACCAGCTCTTTAGAGTGAACGAGCCAGTTCCTAATTCACGTTGTGTTGATGACCCCCCTCGGTTAGAAACGAAAGGTAGGAAGCTAACCCACTATCAGCACTTGCTTGTATTGGCAGGCTTGTTGTTCATAAAGGGCGTTGCTATGGCTACACCAAACTTTATATGTGCAGGGTCTATTCTGGGTCCACGTTACAATATCCAGATCATGTGATGCGATAAATCAGCAATGCGATTTGTCGTTGAACCCACTAACACCCGCCCTCCACACACACACACACAGCAATAACCCCCCCCCAAAAAAAGGAACGAACGAACTGCATCTTTGAACCGGCTCTCACAAGTGAACGAGAAATCCCATCACTAGGCGAGGCACAATTTGTTAAGATCTAACGAGGACATACGAGACATACACGACAACGCGAAATTTCGTACCGCGTCCGTACCGTGCCTGTGTGTATGGTTTGAGCACGGAAAAGCGCTGCGCAAATATTCCGCAAATCCGTCCCGCATTTCCGTATCGCGGCAGTGAGAATGACCCTTAAGTATGGTGTAAAATTGAGCATTGTTAATGCGATCCAAAGCTCCTATACTAGCGGTGTAAACACCAACACTCCCCTGGTGCTCAGTGCTCCCAATCTGGGCAGAGTCGGCAGAGGACTGGTTGTGCGCTATATTTAGGTCACAGGTCTATGGTCACTTTGACAGTCTAACAGGTAACAACACATTAGCTCAGAGTTTAAGGGGTCTAACTGTTGGTAGATGTGGTTTATTATGTGTAAATATGCCGAATTGTGGTTTTATGGGTTGTTGTTGACGGTTGGGCAAATCTAGCTGCTAATGTAGTCTGTCACTTGTTGCCACAGCAACAGTAAACATTCACGTAAGGGTTAATGAGCTGTAAATAGAGATGCAGAATCAAGCTATGTTGTAAATACACATTAGATATGTTGTATTTTAGCACAAAATATATGATTTTACCAGTTAGTAAACCTATAGAAAAGTAGGTTAGTAAACCTATAGAAAATCATTAGTTTAATTTGCAAAATTTACCATTAAATTTATAGGCCACACACACAGAAAGACCACAGTGACCATAGACTGACTTGAATAGAGCACATAACCAGTACTGTTACTATCTGCATAAAGTCAATAAATTGATATTTATATATTATTTTTGGGTCTTAAATTATGTTCTTTGAGATCTTAAAAAGCATTAAATTTTACTTTTAAAATGGTGCAAGAACCCTGTTGCAGTTCTCCCCTCTTTCTTAAGCCCCTCACACCAGGTGAGCACAGGCGTATGCAGATGCCTCATACAGTGACCTGTACGAATGTAAGTCAATAATGTTAACCCTCCTGATTGTGATAGTGATCTTGATGTCGATATATGACAGCAGTTCCATGAGAATTACCGTCCTGTTTTTTTGTGAGCCTGTTAAGTCCTTTGAGATGACACACTTTGATTCAAGGCTCTAGCTAGCTACATAAACATGAACTGCTGCAGCTGTGACCCTTTAGCTCTGGTTAGCAGATGGCTAAACTATTAGCATGCTTTCACTCCATCTCTGAAATGGTTTGCCAGTATTGACACATATTTTATTTCCTTTATTGTCAGGTTTTCTTTTAGACTCTCTTTTTGAGAGAAGTCAGTCTTGCTTGTTTTGGAATGCTTTGCAGTGTATGTTGCTGAAATAGCAACTTTTTCTGCAGGATTTTCCGCCATTAGATCAGTCTCTCACCGAAGGGACTTGTACGGGCATCTTGTTGTCTCCCTGTAATGACCTGTGATTGGTCAAAGTCTCCTGTATCAGCCTAGATTTCATAAAGCTGTAAAACAGAGTCAAGAGCAGGTGTAGAAGTCCGGTTTTCTCTCAGTCCACTTGAATTAAAGTATGCTCAAAGTTTACCATGGGATTTTTGCCAGATAAAGCCAAACAAAAAAAGGCCTATCCCAGCTTTACATGAAATAAAGCTCATTTTCTCTCACATCGCAGTTTCCCAAAGTAGCCTAAAGGTTCCCAACAGTTTACAACTCTGGAATCAAAGTTGCATAATCACTCTTACTGTGATGCTGCTGTTTATTGCTTTTATTGTCCATCTACCCTTCCTTGTTCTCTGTGTTATCAAGGAATTATGAAAACTGAACAGGCTTTATGACCACTGCTGGGTTTTATTGACCAATATGCAGTTCTCATTTCAATGAACAATAACAGATGGTGGCCGAACATTGACAGCTGTAAATCACAGTTCTCTGTCCCCACTGTAATGCAGGTTTTGGTTCAAGGTCAAAGCAATAAAGAACCTTTGCTGAAGTCATTGTAATGTTGAACATGTTGACAAAACTAGAGAAGCAAATGGGACCTCTGTTAGTGAGGCGTTTCTTTTATTTTTCACTCCCTATTTATAATGACTTACTTAGTGGTTATGGGTAGATCATCATTACTGTTCACTGTTGACTATTGGAACACAAGTATTGTAATGCAGTAACTGAGGCTTGCTGTAGCGCTGTGTTGGATGTAAGCATGTGATAAGGAAGGGAGACAAGCCCCAAGCTGAAGTGCAAATTAATACCATAAATTCTCATATACTGAGATATAACGAGACCTTTGTTTACCCAACTGCAGAGGCTATCATTTGAAACAGGCTTATATAAGTGCCAAGCCTTTATTTATAGCTTACCCTGTTTTGTAAATATATCTTACCATATTTTAGTAAGAGTACTCCCTGTTTTCTGATCTGCTCCTCTTAATATGTTGTTGATGCAAGCTCAAAGTTTCCTCCATGTTTAACCTGTTGTCCTAAGAATTTAGTATAACGTACAGTTCCACCTCAGTAATTCCATCAGTGTAACAGTCATTTCAAACACATCCCTCTGCCTCTCTGAGTTCCTCTTCTTCTGTTTACATTCATTTATTTCCACTTCCACTTTTAATCCAAGCGTACAGGGTCTCAGCATCACTTTGCAGGCTTCTGGAGGTTCTCCTGGTAGTCAAACAGAACATGTGTCCTAGAAGAACCCTGCTGGGGACCGTGTTTGTCTTTACCAAATTTTATGGAAATTCATTCAGTATTTGTAAAGATCTTTCATGTCACAATGTAAACCGCTGATAGTGATCACATCTGTCTGGGCCATAACCTTTTTTTTCTTTTTTATGCACATTGCCAACTAATTGCCAGTTGTTAATTTAATACATGAAAATAAAGTAATTAAACAGCCAGCTTTGCCATTTACTGAATTTCAATGACTTTCAAAATACAGTGCAGCTTTTTCATCACAGGGGCATTATGTGACCAACACATTCTCACTTCGATCTCATCACATATCGACGTTTGGTCATGGACTTTCCACGTCCATATATGACGTGAAAGGTAACCTGGGTGCGTTGGTTGTTGACATTCTGGGACGCTGTGTCAAGTTCTGCCTGTTACATGTATTGTCTTCTTTTAAAATTCACAGGAAATTTAACGTTTACATACAGTCTCTTTCAAAAATAAATGCACTACGTGGGTTCAACATCGTGAATTGACTTTTTTTTTTCCTTCAAGAACAAACACACATGGTTGGGTTTAGACAACAAAAACACGTGGTTGGGTTTAGGAAAAAAGAACAGGGTTTGGCTTTACAATCTTACAAGACGTAAACACCACTCTCTCGGATTAAAGACGGTGTTTGTTGGACCCATCCACCACCACTCCTGCCTGCCCACCGCAGTTGGACTTTCACTGCCTTAACTTTCGGCCTTGTCCTGTCGCGTTTCCCTCTGACACCACTGGGTGCCATTAAGCTACCATGGCAGCCAGCTGTGTATCATGCAGACCTTAAAGCACGACTTTTTCACTGGTTTCTGTCGCTGCAAGTCACTGCCCAAGTGCCGGATTTTGGTGACTTTAAATTGAGACCAGGCTCATGTGACCAGGCATAATCAATCCACACAGGTGCTGCTTTTCCTGTGTGCATTCATTTTCTGTCTCCATCACTAGCAGACATAAGCGTCAAGGAGACAACGTTTTTCATTCAGAGAAAATGAATGAATGAAAATGAAAATGACTTCAGTGTGCATGCATCACCAGCGTCAGCCAGCCGGAAACACACAGGTTACTGCAATGAAAGCATCAGGGAGTTAGCATTTAAACAGCATTTATAGGAATGATTCTGTCCCAGGCTTTTTGATCCATATAAGCAGTTAATAGCTGTAACCACAATCACTGTAAGTGGTTTCCACTGTACCATGGAGCAAAGCTGCTAGCATGCCAACAAACACTGCTATAAAAAACATCCTCCGCAGACACCTGCCCTCTGTCAATTTCACCAACAGCACTGTCTGTTGTCCAGGGGGAAATTGTCTTTCCTTTTTGGGAGGGCAGTGCAGAGGGTTCAGCACAGTCTGTTGCTCTGTTACAACTGCTGCACACGAGAAGCTTTTAAAAATGATTTGTTAGTCGAACTTTTTTTTTATTCAGGACATCTCCTCGAGGTCACACAATCTCTTTTGCAAGTGAGACCTGAGAGCAAATTATATATACACGAGGTAATAGCAAGACAGGTCACATTGTACATTCATTATACACCTAGACGCACTACTTAACAATCACAAATATTATTATTACCTCAGCCTTCTATTCTTAATGCCCTAAAACATAGTTCATGTGGGTCCAGGACGGATTGTTTTATAAGACCGGCCTGTCTGAGCAGGGATGTGGCTGCAGCTTGTTCTCATTCATATCACAGGGCTACTTTAAGTCCCCCTCAACTCAAAATGATTTTCTTCTGTTTATGTTCCCTAGAATGTCTGACCTTGACTGTACTGACTTGTATCTGTACAGTTTGTCACCAGAGAGGTGTTCTCACAGTCCTCTATTGAAGGGGACGATATCTGTGCACTTTCCTAAAATTTGAGATTCAAATGTACACCGGGTTAACTAGATCAGGTGCGTCACTAATTCGAAGGCCAATTGCTGTCTCAGACAGTTAACACATATGAACAGGGGAACAACTTCGACACAACACTGGCAAATGAACCTGAAACCTCCAGTGCAGGGTGGACTTGAGTCCTGGAAATGAGTAAAATATGGAAATTAGTTTGCATTTAGAATACCAATTACCTCCTCTAGAAGTCAATATGTTTTATGAGTGGGCTGTTGATTAGATGCTTGAAATAAAGTCTGTGGTTAACTCAAGCTATAGAGGCTTTCACATTTTGTTCTACGAAATAACTTATGTCAGTTAATATCCGCCTTGTGAATTTTTAAGCTTTTATGTGTCTTGAAAAAAGGCAGTTGCTAACACGTGGCACAATAAGACTGCAGAATGTCATCACTCCAAAGTCAGCTTTGGGGCCTTTTGTGGTAGCGACGTTGGTCATGGGACCGTGCTGTGGAGCTTTTTACTTCTGGCAATTGCATTTATTCTTCATACAACATAAAAGTGGTGTTCATTTGTGAAGATTGTCTTGCTGAACAAAATGTGAAAGTGTCATTAACATTTGTTTGCCACAGAGCCTATTTTCTGCAACAGTTCAAAATCCAATGGAAAAATCCCATGGGCTTTTTGACGAGGTAACTTCCATGTTGGCCTACAGAAAACATCATCCCTGCAGCACTCTATTAGCATAGTGAAAGTTTTCTCAGCAAACATGAAAGAGTGTGCAGTTTTGGGATGTAAACTGGACCCTGGAACCTCCCTCTATCTACCAAAAAACCCCATTGTAGCAGATGTTACTGTATGTTACACAAACACCAACGCTGTGTCAGCCAACCCATTCTCAGCTACTGCCAATTAGCCTACAAGCTAACAGGCTAACAAACAACGTAAACAAAAGATACCTGTCAGACTTATTATTCTGATACTTCTGCTACCTGCTGATTTTAGTGCACAGCAGAGTTCTCTCCCGAGTCTGAGTCTGACTGAGGCTCAAACATGTACAGCTGAATCTCTCCAGTGTTTCCTCTGACTGCTCCTTACCCAGTCAACCAACTGCTAGCACCACTGAAGAAAGCAAAAGCGAAACTTACCACAAGCAAATTTCTCAGCCAGGGAGAAAGATTAGATCTGCTTCCCGTCTCTTTGTAGAGCTTTTGTTTGTTGCTATAATGTGGTAAAATCAGGTGAAACAAAATATTAGTATAAGTTTAAATATTTTCCCTACTTTAAACCTTTTCTGGAGATGGACTTTAACACATGGACAGTATTTGCACTTAGATGTCATCACATGTCCATCAGCTGCCCCTTTCATCACAGCTGTCTTTGGTCAGTCTGCTCACTATTCACATACAGTGACAGTTAAATGGGTAAAAAAAACAACCAGTAGCAGATTATTCTTATAGTCGCACAGTCTGAAGTCAATCAGACTTGTGTCAAAATGTGAAACGCAGTAATATGAACTCTTTCTCATATAGGCAGCTCAATCTGTCAGTTCCTTAGGCTGCTGCACATTAGAAGCTTGAATAAGTTATTTCTAATCCTACAAATGGACTGCAGGTGCTTGCAAATGTGTCACGGATGAAGGAAGCTGCTCTACACCTTCACACACTCTGTGATTCCTCCTTTTCAAAGGAGCTGTTTGAGTCCATAGGGTGAATCTCTCTCAGGTCATCGTCAAAGTCAATCAGGCTTGTGTCAGAATGTAATATGGAGTAAACAGATGCGCCTACAGAAATAATTTCCCCTTTCTCAAGGTAAAAGACTCAGTCTTTTGCATTTTAGTTATTAGATCGTTGTTGTTTTTTAAAATAAAGCTACACTGAGCCGTGTTTAATTTGCGTTTCAGATTAAGAAGATGTGCTTTTTACACACTGATAAGAACTCACCAGATGGTCTGCGGAGTGTATCCATGTCCCTCTAGTGAATGTGATAATAAAATGTCCAACTTAATATCTGGGTCGTTGTATAGCTAAAAATACTGCTGTGAGCAGTAAGTTTTGAGAACTACATTGATTTATGGCAGAGTTATGCTTTTACAGGTCATAGACAGCGATCAAGAATTTTGTTTTACATGCAGCATTAAATAAAAAAAATATATAGTACACATGATTTGAAAGTAAAACATTATGGTACTGCATCTTGAGGTGTTTTCTTTGACCAGTTGGACATTAGAATTATCTAATTGTTCATAAAACACAGAACTCAGTTGGACTTCTCGTATTTAATTAAAAGTGTTGGTCATGCTCATCTCACAGGATGAAAAAGGGGCAAGTTTAAATTGAAGGGACTTTATAATTTCCTTTTATAAGGCCCAGAGACACCTTCAGAACTTATCTTTATAAGATATGTTTCAATTTAGCCGTGATGAAAAGAGATAATTTAAGGGGCTTCGCTCTGTGATCACTGTATGTTACTCGTGTTATTTCAGCACTACGGCACTGTAGTCTGAAAGTCTGCCAGGTTTTGAAGTCATGATCAAAGCCAGTGAGATCCCAGTGCACCATAGAGGTGTTACTTGGTAAAAAATATTCACATCAGGTAGTTGTCAGTAAATCACAAAGTGGATGTGCATAAATCTGGATTAATAAAGAGCAGTAACAGACCGCTCTGAGGCTTCATAAGGTTTTATCATTTCTATGCACGGACTTATTGGCCCAGTGACAGTATGAGTGCCCAGAGTCCTGTTTGTTTATGTAATGATAATAAAAAATAATCTTTATTTCTAGAGCACTGTTCAAAAAGCTATTTATACAGTATTTCACAGAAGGCAGCAAATAAAACACCAACATTAATAAAGGTCAGTGGAAAAAGTGCAGGAATCATCAGATACTGGGCGGCAGTAGCTCAATTCGTGGGAACTTGACATGGGAACCAGAAGGTTGCTGGTTCAAGTCCCCATATGAACCAAGTATGGATTGTTAGCTGGCAGCTGCAGGAGTGCCAGTTGGCATTGCTGGTGTTGCTTTAGCAAGGCACCGAACCTCCAAACTGCTCCAGGGGTGCCATACTACGGCCGACCATAGACTGGTGCGAAGGTGATTCATCCAGCTATTCACCGTCTTCTTCCTAAAGTCTTCCCAGCACTGGTCATTTTTTTGCTGAGCTTTGCTAATCTGTTAATCAAACTGTCTTTTTAATTCAGATACTTCTCATTTTCTCCAGCCATCTGTGCCTACTCGGCATTCTCAGTATTTTCCACCGATCCTGTCATTTCCCTATTAATCCATTATACACACAGTGTCATTAATTCCTGTTACATTTGCTCACAATAAACTTTATACTCATCATAAAATTCACTCTTAAACATTTCTGTAAAAAATCATTAAGGTGCAGTGGTTAGCACTGTCACTTCACAGCAAGAGGGTTCCTGGTTCAAACCCAGCAGGGAGCCCTTCTGTGCGGATTTTGCATGTTCTCCCTGTGTCAGTGTGGGTTTTCTTTGAGTACTCCGGCTTCCTCCCACAGTCCAAAGCCATGCAGGTTAACTGGTGAATGTTAGTTGCCTGTAGGTGTGAATGTGAGTGTGAATGGTTGTCTGTCTCTATGTGTTAGCCCTGTGATAGTCTGGTGACCTGTCCAGGGTGTACCCTGCCTCTCTGCCAACGTCAGTTGGGATAAGAGGATAAGCAGTTAGTGGGTTTTCTCCGGGTACTCTGGCTTCCTCCCACAGTCCAAAGACTTGCAGGTTCACTGGTGACTGTTAGTTGCCTGAATGAATGAATTTCATTACCACAATACAATCATGATATAAAATCACACACATTTCAACTCATAGATACTGATTCAATGTCTATTGCAGAATGAACTACAATACAAATCACACATCATATTATGTAATTTCTCCATTTTACCAAACTTGTACTTTTAGCATTTCAAATCTCCATCTCCTCTTACTGCTGATCTCCTGTGGTGGTTTCTCTTCTCCATTGGGTCCTGGCTCTGCCTGTGATGGTGAAAGGTCACTTATGGGTTCTTTCTCCTCTACTTCTTCGGGACCGTCAGTGGTAGAATGGGCTTGTTGGGGTTCTTCTGCTGCTTCTGTGTTTTGCTCGTTTTGTGTTTGTGCTTCAACAGGGCTATTTTTAGGCCTTTTTCTATTATGGGGGCTTTGAGGCCTCCTGTAAGGCCTTCTGGATTTCTCATCGACGTCCAGTTTTTCGCGCCACTTCTAAGAAATCACTGTGCATGGCCAAGAAATAGTCCCGCTTTAGCTTTCACTTTAATGTTTGTACACATTAAACAAACATGATGTGTTAAGTTTTAAAGGAGCTGGTCAGCAAATTTTGTTACCTTTCGACAGAACCAGGCCAGCTGTCTCCTCCTGTTTCCAGCCTTTATGCTAAGCCAGGCATGTCCAAAGTCTGGCCCGGGGGCCAATTGTGGCCTGCAGACAAATTTCAATCGACCCTCAGCTTGACTTTCAAAATATACCATATGTGGCCCTTTACACAATAATGGTTAATCGAGCAAGATCACTTTGCATTTTTACCCTCCATCTCAATGATAGGACTATCATACAATTTGTAGACAGGCATCAAGTAGTAATGGTTCATTAAAAGATAAAAATGGTTGCAATTGTCTCCCTTTTTTTGAAAACAAAAAACAATTGATCCAAGAATCAGTTGGTTCCCAGGTATTTCTCACGTTGTTTTATCTGGCCCCCATTCAAAAAAAAAGTTTGGACACCCCTGTGTTTAGCTAACCAGCTGTTGGATGTGGCTTCATATTTAATGGACAAACATTAGGGTGGTACCGATCTTCTCATTAAAATGTCAACAAACTCGAAAGCAAATAAGCATATTTACCTATACGTCAAACCATCTGTTTAAACTGCACCAGAATAAAATGATGTCAGACTAATTCCAGTAGAATAAAAGAAGATATGTAAAAATGTGTGAAGATGCTGCTGTAATAAATCTCTTGGCCATACACCCTCCCCCTCCTCTTCCTCTCCTCCTCCTCCTTCTTAAAGCTAAGTGGCAGTATACATTCAGCTTGAATAGAAGGATTTAAAAAATATGTTTTCTATGGAAATCACTGCAGGATTACACGGACTTGCCTATAATCTGTGGATCTGCAGACACAGACACTCATACGTGCATTCATGTGCAAAACAGGAAAATCTATATCCACACATGCCCCCAGACTCCCCAGTGACACACAGTCACTTATGCACTGCATGTAAACAGCCTCAGCCATGTTTTTGAATCCATCGCTGGCATTTCGCATGTCTTGTTTGTGTAAATAATTAAGATATAAACAGCACGTGTTCCTGTGCTCCTTTATTTGATCAAAAACACATGCGTGAGATGACCCTGCTTCTTCGTGAAAATTCCCACCCCGCAGCTGCTGAGTTGTTTCATGACACACTGTAAAACATTGAGCAATACAGTGAAAAAAAAGAATAACAGACGAGTGGTCACTGTGGTTTGACATGTTTTATTTTAGGTCAGAAAGCAAAGAAATGTCTCTGAGCACCAAAGATCCACCCCCAAAGCCACTGCACATGATTCCTATCTGAGGGCCGCAGGGAGAGGAAGAGGAGGAGGAGAGAGAGATAGAAAGAGAGAGAGAGAGAGGACAGTCATGCACTTACTAGCAGAGACCCACACACAATTTCTCACCAGACACCCACACACTCTTTCTCACATACGCTGCATACACATCAGAGCACCTGCTTTATAGCCGCTCTGTCTGTGGATCTGTTCGTGACGGGCTCGTAGTGCCAAGATGCCTTCCTGTGGCTGGTTGTTGTTGGCTCTCTCTCTGGCAGCACTAACAGGTAAAAAAGTTCCTTCTTTATCCTCAATGATCTCCGTGTGACGACTTTTACTGAGCCGCTTCACTGTGGCGCTCAGTATTTCTGTTTGTTTGTGACGATGACAGAAGCTGTGAAGTGGTGTAAAATGTAAAAAATGGATCATATGCAATCAGTTTTGATTGCATGCATTTAAAATAGCTTGCAAAGAGGGGCATAAGAAATTGCCATCTGCTCTTTCCGTGCCTGTTACTCATCAGAATTTCTTTGCATAAAATTCCATCTTAGAAGGAGAAAACAGCTCCGTCTCATGCTCTTCCCTTTTTTCATATTTAACACAGCTGTGCACATGGACTACTCTCTCAACTGATTGCATTACTCTTATTGGACACGTTGTGGTTAATGTGATTGATATCATCTTTATTTTTTTGCACAGCCGCCTTGTTTGATCTTGTCGAACGTCCTTTACTTTGACTGATAGGAGAGTTAAGTTGCATTGATTTCAGAGATTGCTCTGACAGTCACCGTGTCTAAAAAGATTCAACACGATAAGTCATCCAAGAAAAAGAGTGGCACTTCACACCAATCTGAAAATGTGCTTACACAGCTCAAGCTCAATCACTACTTTGCGTCACTTTCCAAGGTCTCCTTTTGTTACCGTGCACTTCTCATTTCAGGAAACACTGTTGGTGCTGTTGCATACCAGCCAACTGAAAGGAACTGCTCTCTGTCCCCACCGGTAAGATCAACTGGTGAAATGAGGCTCTGCGATTCAAATACAAAAAAATTACAGAAATGACGTCGTGGAATTGACCTCGAAAAAGTCACACAGCATTTTCCAAATCAGGAAACATGTTGCACTTGTTTTATAAAGTTAGAGTTAATGATTACTGCACATGCACTACTGTTAATGATTACAGGGGGAGATACAGAAAGGGATGAATCAGCAGTTCTTCAGGTTTTAATTCAATCTAAAGACTTCACACTCTCTCCCTCTGCCTGTGTGTGTATGTGTTTGTGTGTGTTACAGTACATCCCCAGCACAGCAGTAAATACCACTCTTCGGCTGCAGGAGTTACGAGAGCGAATGTTTCATCTGAATATCTCTGCCTACATTATCCCTGGCACTGACGCTCACCTGGTACATCTGCTGTCCGTCATAATCAAGTCATCTGGGCTTAAACCGTGTGTGTGTGTGTGTGTGTGTGCGGGTGTGTGTGTGCGTGTGTGTGTGTTAGACACTAACCTCTGTTTCTCTGTCAGAGTGAATATATTGCACCACGTGATGCCAGGATGGCCTTCATGTCCGGCTTTACAGGCTCCGCAGGTACAATCCCTTTCTGCCTCTTGTTTTCTCTGCCTCCTCCTCCTCCTTCTCCTTTTCTCCGTCGTCCTCCTCCTCCCCATGACTCAACTCCCCTCGTCTGAGTGCCGCGGTCACGCAGCTCCTTTTCTTTCATCCCACATCCTCACCATACTGCCATCTCCTCGCTGATTTAGTTACACAGCTTTTACTCACTGCGTCATTGCATCCCCTCATTCATCGCAGAGTAACTTCACCATTAAATCTACTTTTACACAGTAATGGAGAACAGAATTAATGATCATACATATTTCTGTACTCAGCTGCTGCACGCATGAAAGGATAAGGAGACAGATGACATTTTGGTGAAGTGCTGTTTACACCAGGCCAACCCTACGCAAAACTCCATTAAGAAAAGTCACATTTTCCGAGGCCCCCATTAAAGGAATACCTCACCCACAAAATGATCATCTGTATATCAATTACTACATTAAATTTGTGAAGAAGGCATGTTTTTCTCGCAGGCCTCCATGAAAAACGAGGATCCAAAATCAGAGGAAATTCTTGAATTGAAGTGAAAAGGGATCTGCGTTTAACAACAGCAAAACTTCTTGTGCATTATAATCCAAGCTTCATTTATCCAGTCATATGCTCAGTCAGAGTTTACGACTGACTTCTTTTTTGACAGGCAATATGGCTGTTAGTATTCCAGAATCCTGGCCATATAGAATAACTAACAAACATGTTTTAAATAGCCATATGATAGCCTACATTTATTCCAAAGAAAAACCATAAATGCTATGATCCAACACATGTATAGATGTTAGCCTACATTAGATGCATGTCTTTTTGCATTCCAAGTCCATCAAATTTAAATGCTTGAATATAAGAAGTGGTTTATTGAACAGAGTAAACAATCAGAGAAGATGAGCAACAAATGCAGAGGAGGAAAAGCACTCAGTAAAAGAGCGCCAAGTGTCACCGTAAAGTCTTCCATGATAACATCCAAAGAATCACTAAGCCCAGAATCCACCGTCTGGCTCACCATTGTGGAGCAAAAAGTGTCTTCTGTCTGATCTATGAGGAAGCTCTCCATGTGTATAGGATTTTCCTGGCGAATATGATCCGTGATGCTGTCACCTACACCAAGCACGCCAAGAGGAAGACTGCCGTGGATGTGTTGTATGCTCTGAAGCGGCAGCGACGCACTCTTTGCTGCCTTGGTGGATAAATAGATCCGTCAGTTATTGGAGGCCCTAAAATCTGGTCTTCACAATACAAGTTTATATTGAAGTTGTCTTGGCAACATATCTTGTAGGTCTCACAACACTGGGATATTTGATATGCTAGTGGGAATTTATTTATTTATTTATTTATTTATTTATTAGTCATATTTCCCACTGGATATTTTGGTTGTTGATATTGTCATCTGCCGGACAACTTCACATGATACGGGCAAAAAGCCAGCATATGCCTGCTAACGTAAACCCTGTGCTAAGTATTCCCAAACACAGTCATTTTCACTGTTTTCTGTTTTCTGTTGATCAGGGTTCAAACAGACGTGTTTGCTCAGGCACGCTTCTCTTCCATGCATGAGACTGCTTATGTAGGAGTGTTTTGATTAGTAATGTTTTAGCAAAAATCCAATCGTTTGGATTCTTCTTTCATCCTGGAGGCATGCGAGAAAAAGCTTCTTCTCAGCTGTTGCTATTTAAGTGTATCTATGTTATGTGAGGCTGTAACGGTGGAATGATAATGTAAGCCCTGATTATATATCCACCACACATCACCAGGTTGCCATCTCCCCTGTGTTTCTTTTTAACCTTCCTGTTTCTCCTCTCACGCCCGCATTTTTCAAGATTAGCTGGCCCATCACGCATTGTTCTAAGTCAACTCTGACATTTATAGTCGTTTGTAATTCACTGTCAACGCTGCCCTCTCCATAACACAGCTGCTGTCCTGCCTCTCCTCAGGCACTGGCGTAGTTACACAGACCAAGGCCGCTCTGTGGACAGACAGCCGCTACTGGGTTCAAGCTGAGAGACAGATGGACTGCAACTGGGAGCTGGAAAAAGATGGTAGGGGGCGATTGTATTATGATTACTTGTTATGACAACGCAGGGCACGTGGATTCCAATCAAATATTTGTGGGTTTGATGATCGTTAGTCTAAAAATATCCTGACAAATGCTGCACCCATTATCAGAGGATTTACATGATGAGAATAGCTCATGAACAAACTAAAAGTCACTTGATGTTGTGTCTCGCAAAAACACTTTAACTTGGCGTTGTACATATGATGTTAATGCACATTGTGCGATTTAACACATCGGATGTATGCAGTGGGAAAGAAAGCTGAACCAACAACACAGCACGTATGCTGCATAAAGAAACATGCTGCAAATACAGAACAAATAGAGCCTGAAACATTGCATGTCGCAACACAACAGATGATAGATACCAGAGTGCTCAAACAAACAATTCTGACATTACTGGAAAACACCCTCAGTGTTTTCCAGATGACTAGCATGTTCATCAGTTAACACGTTTATTTGGATTATTTTACATGTGTTTGTCGTTAAATTGTTCTGTGTGTACAGGAAACTTTTCAACTTCCCCCCTCAGCATATCAGAGTGGCTTTATTGTTAGTGTTGCTGTTGCTCTCCATTTTCCTCAGAGCTCAGCAAATAATGACATAAATATCCAGGTGTCAGTTATAAATATTAACACACTCACCTTTAAACAAAGCAATGAACAAAGGTAGTATCAATGAATGGTGGAAAAACGAGGAAACCATCATCTTAATGTCAACCACAACAAACAAAACTGAAACTGAACCTCCCATTGCCAGCTCGATAACACTGCAGTTCCAATGACGTCACTCAGGTGAGACAAAGTAAATTAATCTCAGAAGGAAGCGAACAAACCTGTAATGCAGTAGGCAGGTAAACTCATTGCTCAACAATATCGGCTTTCTAACTACATTCTACACCTACATTGATACTCTTTGGTAATTAGCGATAGCTACTGATAGCTACTAGGTTGCGCAATGGTTGACGCACTTCTTTTGTGCCAAAAATTGAGCCTTCATTAATTGCATAGAGAAAGCAAGGCTTATAGAGAACCAATCTAAAAGCTGATCAGTGTTGGGGAAGCTCCTTTGAAAGCATAGCTTCGCAAGCTACGCTATTTCACACTGGTAGACGTTGAACTACGACAAATATAGTTTGGTAACTAAAGCGACTTAAAAAACGTAGCTCAAACTACTTTGTAAAAAATGATCAAACTGAAAAAGTACATTAGAGCAAAATATGATGCAAGAAAACCACATACCAGCAACAAATGTCACTTGTTCACAGGTCTTAAACCAGAATATAAAATACCCCATTTAAGGAATGTCAGATTTGGCTTTGTAATGTAATAATGTCCATCAGTCAGACGCCTCCCTGTCAGAAACTAGAGTCCAGGTGGGGGTGTTAGTCAAGTAACTAAGATAGCATGCAGCAACTTCTGAACATTTGTTGATTAACAGCAATAACCAATACTTCTGACTAATTGTGGTCGAAGGTGGTTCAATTACAGTAGAGAAGCAATGGTAAAATAAAAATAAAAAACCCTTCTTCTCATTTTATGCCCCCAAATTGTTTGTATTTTAAGTAGTTAACTACACAAAAAATGGAAAAAGTAATTTGACTATTTGAATCAATATGTAAATATGAATGTGGTTGAACTACGAGCAAGCTACTGCAAAATGTCGTCTACATACTAGTTGAATTACATGTACACTGACGCTGATGGTGTCATTATTCTATAATCATTACATTATGCGATCAATATTTGCTTCATCATTATAAGTTAAAGCAAAAGATTTGTCTATTTCCACTTTAATGTGCTCACTGAGATTCTATATTTTTGCTTTGCCCAGCTGTTCTAGGGAAATTATTTTGTGAAAGCTGGCCCCACTGTCCAAACAGGCGCATGTCACCTGTCAACAACTATCATAATAAGAATTAAAAAATGTTTTCTTTATTTTTAAAAAGTACAATTATATACAATGCACATCATGATATGATGCATTTTCAGAGCCAGTATTGGTGTACAATAAAACAAAACTTTTGCTGGTCTAAAGTTTTCAACATCAGAGCCTGCCAGCAGATTTAAAAGGCAACAGCAAGGTCAATGAGGATTAAACAGACCTACCTTATCATAAAGACAGTGATGGACAGGAAGAATACATTGCAGATGAGGGAGACACTGCAGTAGTGTTAGCATCAGATGAGAGAGACCACCATGTGCCCTGCAGCTTCACCATCAGGTGATGGAGAGCCTGGTGTGCCTTCGAGAGCTTAACGGCGATTGTGATACTTCATAGTTTGTAATGTTAAAAGCTTCAACAGTTACTCATTACAATAATCTCTATCCAGTGTTCTTAAATGGTCTATTAAACTTTGTTGTGCATTTGGAAGTATAAATCCTCACATTGAACGATGTTCAAATTCACCTGCTCTGTGCTGCAGGAAAGGGCCCCACTTGGGGTTAGCCGCGGGAGGGCTTCACGTGTTTGTGTTACAGTGCTGAAAGTATATGTTTGTCACCTGTTGGTTTTTTTTTTGTTTTTTTTAGGGGCTGTGGGGGTGCATACTTATAAACATCACAAACACAGAAAATAAGAAGAAAACAAGCCTATGTGTTGTTTTTTAGGAAAATCCTGGATAATTTAACTTTAGGGTCTTTAGTGGGAACAAATGTGCTTGAAGCTAAAAATCACAGACAAAGTAGTGAAGTCAGAGGTGGACTAACACATCCTTCGTTTTGGTCTTTTTACTGGCTGTTTTGACAATAACAAATATTAATAAAATCTTTTAGTCTTTAAGTTGCAGTGCATTGAACTGTATTTTATTCTATAGTCCCTTAGAACATGGGTCACTCTTTCATAGCGTCTTGTAACAGAATATGGGACAGGAAGTGACCTTTAACTGCTTGTAAATGTGATCATTTATATATTTCCATGTTACTGACTGCCTTAAGACAGAATAACAAGTGGCTTATTGCACATTTAAACCTTCACATTTTGATCAGTATAGTCAAAATATATTTTTATTAATATTATAATTATTACTATATTTATGTTAACTGACTGATCTGCTATCAATTTTTATATACTGATGTATTGTTTAATTTTCAAATCCACTCTTTGTTACAAAACAATTTTTTATTTGATTTAATACACATGTATAAAACATTTTGAATATTTCTGTGATGTATCACGATGTTCACCACAGGTAGGTCAAATTGATTTACTCTGTCACATCCTGTAAAGTCAATAATAACTTGGGTCTGTCATGTGTGATGTTCCCCAGTGTCCATCAGCAGTGTAGCGGAGTGGCTGATCTCTGAGGTCCCACCAGGCGGCGAGATCGGCTTTGATCCCTTCCTCTTCTCCCTCAGTGAGTCTCTATTCTCCATCTCTCCTGTCAGTCCGGGTTAACATCAATAAAGTGCTCGCCCAAGTAGACGGAAAATTATCGATGGAGCCTGCAGGCGCCACGCAGACTGTTTACTTGAGATTGATTCGGCTCGGTGTGTGTAATCATCTGCAATTTCCTCCATTAGAAACGCAGGAGGACTACAGCATCAATCTGGAGTCCAGCAATCGCAGCCTCAAGTCCATCCCTGATAAGCTGGTCGACGAAGTGTGGAAGGACAGACCGCACATCCCACCTGACAACCTCACCCGCCTGCCTGACAGAGTCATACGTGGGTTTCCTTACATGTCTCAATACACACTCACTCTGCAGTCTGCTGCTCTGCCTCTGTGGTGCCCTTTATCTGTGTGCTGATAAATACCTGCAAACTGGACAGAAAGCAATAAGCAGCTTCACAAACACAGCCATAAACAGCACGTTAGTGTCTTTATGGCTGCCTGACAGATCAAATACTAACTTTGAGAGAATGGAAAAGCCTCGGGAGAAGGAAGTTGTCTGGACGCCTGTAGGTCCTATTAGTCTTTATGGTCGGAGAATAGATAAATGGAACAAGTGGAGAGCATCATAAACCTAATGGTGTCTTTGTGTGTGTGTTTGTGGTGTCTGTGTGTGTATTTCAGTGAGTCTTTTATAAATGCTGATTCATAGTTTGGATATGAAAGCTTGTTTTTATATTTGGCAGTCCAGGTAGAGTTCATAAAGTGATGAGCAGTTTGCGAATGTCAGGAATGTCAAAGAAAAGGACAAAGTTATGAAAAAAACACTGATTCGTGTCTGCACTTAGTGGAAGCATCACATTTACAGAAGGCACTGCTATTCACGTCCTCAGAGCTGCACTAATCAATATTTTTATATGAACAATAGGTCAATGATACGTAATATGAAAGGTGTTGCTCCAAGAAGCAATTAAGAGCGTTTTCATGTTTGGTACAATTGATTTGTACCGTGGCAAAGAACGATTGCCCCCCTTCTCCACTCCCTGCAGCTCAGCTTTCACATTAGTAATGTTGTTCCAGGCTTGAGTACACTTGCAGCATGATCTACATGACATTTGTTTGTGTTGACGCCACAGTGTAAAAGATAAGTGTGCCAATTACAAGATCCTGTGCCCAAACTGTGCAATGGAGTCGAGCTTCGAATTATGCCTTATGTTGTTTATAGCTGTATTTTGAAAACAATGTCAAGAACACTCTTGCCTGCCTCCCTACTTTATCACCTGTGGCCATGCAGTTGGGGTTATTCCTCTGTTTCCCGATTCTACAAGTTCTCTTAGGGTCCTATGTATGTTCCCAGGGTCCTATGTATATCCCCAGGGTCCTATGTATGTCCCCAGGGTCCTACGTTCTCAGGGTCCTATGTATATCCCCAGGGTCCTATGTATGTTCCCAGGGTCCTATGTTCCCAGACCTATGTATGTCCCCAGGGTCCTATGCTCCCAGGGTCCTATGTATGTTCCCAGGGTTCTATATATGTTCCCAGGGTCCTATGTATGTCCAGAGGGTCCTATGTATGTCCCGAGGGTCCTATGTATGTCCCCAGGGTCCTATGTTCCCAGGGTCCTATGTATGCCCCCAGGGTCTTATGTACGTTCCCAGGGTCTTATGTACATTCCCAGGGTCCTATGTATGTTCCTGGGGTCCTGTGTTCCCAGAGTCCTATGTATGTTCCTGGGGTCCTGTGTTCCCAGAGTCCTATGTATGTTCCTGGGGTCCTATGTTCCCAGCGTCCTGTGTATATTCCCAGGGTGCTATGTATGTCTAGCCTGGTTCCAGACCATAGACCCCGCCCACTCAACTGAGTAGGCTTGCATCTCTGGTCTGGCATAATGCAATGAATTTGCGATTTATCTCGTCCAAACGATGGACGGACCAATGAACGCCAGGGGTGGGGGCGGGTCTAGCAATTAGCCAATCAGCGCCACGCTGATGTCAAGCTGTACGCCGGTGGGTAACTGGTGAGGATAGCAACAATGGCGACCGCTACAGATCCTACAGACCACATTAACGATGCTATCGAGGTATTTCGCCACTACTCGCGTTAATGGAAGACCAGATTAAGGAAGCTGCTAAACTGGATTTAACGGCGATGCAGCTGGGCGTGCACGACGACGGAGACATTTTAAACGGGCAATGCTCGCTTGTTTTCGGCACCCCCGAGGCATGGATACTAATGACGTCAGATTCTGGGTGAGTCGTTGATCTCTACTGATTGGTTAGAGAAAAATCAAATTCCCTCCCCCTTGTAAATCGCCTTCAATGGAGGCAATGTCAGACTGAAGGTTCTGGGAGCTTCAGTCTGACACTCAGGCTAATGTATGTCTCCAGGGTCCTATGTATGTTCCCAGGGTGCTATGTATGTTCCCAGGGCCCTATGTATGTTCCCAGGGCCCTATGTATGTTCCCAGGGTCCTATGTATGTTCCCAGGGCACACTTGAACCATACTCGAGATCAACCTTTCAAGTGGACCTAGGCACGGATCACTGAAAAGTCCCAGGGTGCAGTACACAGTGCTCACACTTTTCAGAAAAACTGGACAACGGAAAGTGTACTCGAACCAGGACGGGGTTCCTGATGTGAAAGCCTTCTTAGTGTCTTTCAGCTCATTGTTTTTTTTACGGCCCGCAACTTTTTGTTTTGCTTCACCGTCACTGCTCTCATCAAACTAATTGTCAGTTGCAGCTGGCAGGAGTTTTCAACAAAAGCGCTCCAATAAACCTGCTGTACACTCACAGCTCAGCACTAAATGCCAGACAGGCACAGTTAGAAACTAACTGATGAACATAGTGAACATTTAGTAGCTTAATGGCCAAATATTTCTTTTAAAAGTTGGTGAAGACCAAAACAGAGCTGAACGGAGAGGCAATATTGGACAGGACTGAATAATAATGTTGGTCTGTGTCCGCTGGATGTTTAAAATAAATACTGTAATAAATTGTTTTGAAGTTCACCACATTAGCTTTTTACAGTAATGTGTCAGTGTTGTCTTTTTGCTCCTTAAGGCCCAAAAAAATCATTAAACACAAATTCAATAAGAATCGTGTCAATTGTCATGTGGGTTCAAATAAAAATAAAATGTGTGTGTTTGCAGAAAGGTCCTGGCAGATGAAAGTGGAGCACATACGGAATCAGATAAGAGACAATCCATACGAACCAACAGCTCTTCTGCTGTCAGCACTGGATGAAACAGCCTGTAAGTAACTCAGAATTTGTCCATGAAAATTGTTTCAATGAATCCTGTTTCTGATTTAGAAAAAAAATATATCGTGAACCACAGCTGAGTTTTCTGGAAAAACAGTGGATATAAGCATATAAATGTAAATGTATTCATTGCATCTAGTTGAACATTTAGTTGTAGCGTTTCACCACAGAAACAGAATTTGATTTCCCCCTCAAGACAGTGTATTAAAGGGCCAGTGTGTAATATTTGGCATGGTTTATTGTCAATCTGAATCTGAATCTGAATATTCTACCCATTAATATGTTTATACAAGTGTATAATCGCTATAAAATAAAATTTGTTTGGTTTTCGTAGCCTTAATTATGCTTTTATATATATATATATAGCAAGGGCCTTGCTTTAGAGA
>NC_065509.1:28613425-28620440 GCF_006386435.1 Epinephelus moara
GGGGGGTCCCCACTCGGTATGGTAAACGAGTATGTGTGTAAAGTTATGAAGTGTGTGTGTTACGCTAGAAGAGTCAGAGTTTTGGATGGAGTCTTTTACCCCTTGGAGTGTTACCGGAGTTTCTGGAGTGCTCAAATAAACTGGCCTTTTCCCCGAACGCTCCTCTGGTCTCCTGCTCGTGAATGATTCATTACAATATCGTAACATGGCTTAGATTTCTAAATAAACATTCACCTCGTCGCTAGATAGACCTACTCCTGAAAAACTCGTGCGGAAGGCTTTTTGTCCCTACGAGGCCACCGTCATTTACCCGACGGGAGGGGTGAGCGAGTGAGCCCTGCAATCTAGAATTTGACCACTGATGTCACTGTTTTCAACCCATTTTACACACTGGCCCTTTAAACATTTAAAAAAAAATTGTACTTCAATGTGCAGAACTATTGCAAAGAAAAATATCAGATTATTTTAAACTAAATATGCACAATATCGCCACAGCTCTTAGTGGGTCCAGTCGCGTCCAGTCCAGCCGAGCACTGAGCCAGCTTTTTAAACCAGCTTGTCCAATCACATTAAAAAAAATCCCATAAATAATAATCATAAAATAACAGTCAAATAAAAATTCAATGTTTCTGCCTCACTGAATAAAATCAAACAGCATAAATACAATGTTATGACATTATGGAAGGTAAAAAAGTGTAGGTACTGGTATCTGTTGAAGTTATGGTTTAAACACCTCTGAAACTGATCAATGAAACTGATCAATGTATTAAAAGATGTTCCAAATGGTTTTTAAGGTGCTGGTTAACAACAGGAGCTGGTTCTGTAGTAAACAGGAATGTCGGGAGACCAAAAACTCATGATAAAAAAGTTCACAATATATTTATCATTGTTGTCGTTTGAGTTTCTCCTAAAAAAACATATCTGAGCTGTCTGTCTACTTTATTGCTCTCTTATTGATTTTAATTCCAAACACGTTTGTTTCCAAACATTTTCAATAACATTTAACTCCAGAATATTGTAAAGTCCAAAAAAAAAAGATGGATGTAATTATTTCCAACATTTGGAACATGTTTTTAGATAGATAGATAGATCGCCAAGTGCAAAAGGAGTGCAAAAACTATTTAATGATATGAGCAACAAAAAGCTTAAATTATCACCAGTAATGAAAAGAAGAAACTGGAAACATTAAAAAAAAAAAAAAAAAAAAAAAAAAAGCAGACTAAGGCCTCGTGTCCACCAAAGCATTTTTTCCAAGCTGGAAACGCCTGGCGTCCTTCAGGAGATGTCCAGCTGGGAGTATGAGAGCGCTTTGGAGGTGCAGCATTTTTTCAGCTAAGACGCTTTGGTGGCAGCTGGTTGCTATGATACAGAACATGTATGCTGTGAGGGCTGAAGCATGAAGGGAGAGAGGGCGGACCTGCAAGTCATGGTTCAACATGTTTTCAATACAGCAAAAAAGTCTAAATTGTTGTGATCTATAAATGTTTAATTTATTTAAAAAGAACATCATAAAGTCTGGTGTTTTTTGACTTTGAATAATGATGGAGCCATACCCGAGTGACCTCTCCTCTGGGATGTCTTTTTAGCAGCACAGAAAACTTAAAACATCTCCTTAAAAAGTATTAAATGTAGTATTGTAGTTATAAACAAAAGGAACAATTTGGTTTCTGAAATGCCAGAGAAATATCCTTGTTATTTTTAATTTTATATTTGAATATATATGGCAGAGGAATTGTGGTCTAGCTGAAAAGGGCTTGTGAAGGAATATTGAAAAGGGGTTCAATGTCAATGAAGCCTGTTCATAAAACCTGTGCAGCATTCAGTGCAGAATAAATTCTCATTGCTCCCATTTTAAAGAATTAAAAATATACGCTGGCTTCGGGGAAAAAAATGCTTTGATGGACACAGGCTTTAATAATGGTTAGAATACTATGGATAATATTCAAACAGGATTCAGTACAATATACAACATGTTTAAAAATGTCTGGAAGGTAATCCCAAATGATTTATTTTCTTTTTTAGGCCACCTAGTGGCTGCAGGGCCTGAAATAGCTGCTTAGTCTTGCTTACGCCTCAGGCTAGCTCTGAAAATACAATTAGCATCAAAATAAAATGAGGGGAGACAAACAAAGCACAAATACAACCACAGCTTTTAGGATAAACTGTAGCCTGCGGAGTCTGATGTGAAGGTTTATAGGAATACAGTAATCAGACTGACAGGAGGTGTAACTGCAATACAACATAACAAACATGTAGGAAACAGACTACAAATGCTTTTATAAAAATGGGCATTACTCTTATCACACTAACAGATTCAAACGAGACAAACAGTGTTTTTTATTTGTAAGCCATATTATCAACAATAATCATATCATTAAACTGATTTTATTCAGTGTGCACACTGGACGTTCAGTTCATTACTTTGCACAAAAACACTGAGTTATTCAGAGCCTTCTTTCTTGTAGCTCTGCTGAGCGTCAGACCTTTCCTGACTTCTGATTTCAAATTTAGGGAGTCTGTATTCAATGACAGGAATGCAGAAGAAGTCACGTCCGTCAGACTCAATCGTTAAATATAAACAGCATGCCTCGGCTCAGGTTGATGTAGCAGATGATGTAAATGAATGCGTGAGCTGATGCTGACTGTCAGGGGTGGTGTGTATTTTTGATTTCTAGGGCTGTTCAATCTGCGCGGCAACGACATCCCATACAATCCCTTCTTCTACTCCTACACGCTGCTCACAATGGATGAGATCTGGTAAATCCATTTTTCAGGGATTACGTGTGTGAACATGTGGGATTCCTTTGAAATTGTCTTGTGTCTTTATTGTGTCCCAGCACATATACCAGGATACAAGGACATACAGAATTTTTCTTACATAAACCTCTTCTTTTATGAACCACTGTACCTTCTGCCACATCACCCAGGCTCTTCCTCCACATGGACAGATTGACAGAAGAGTTGAGAGCGTACCTGAACTCCTCCTGTAACGAGTCCCTCTGTGTGCAGCTGAAAAGCTACGACAGTGTCAGAGATTACCTGAAGGAGTATGTGGCCCAGCCTGGGGTTAAAGTGTGGATCGGCACAGAGTACACAAACTATGCTCTTTATGAGCTCATTACACCAGAGGTATGCAGATGAATTATTCCATTATACTTAGTGTACTGTCTAATGTCCTTCTTTGTTAGTGTAACATTATGATTTAATGAAATGCACTGTGCACATACAGTATAATAGACTTTTTGTATTGCTGTGCTGTTGCATCTGTAGTGAGTCACCTTGTTGGCTGCTGCTGGGATACTGTCGATAGTTTTGATGCGTGTTGTGGACAAAATCCAAGTTTTTAAAGCTGTACTAATCAATATTTTTATATAAACAATTGATTAAATGACTGTTTAATGTGAAGGAGTCGCTCATGCTGAAGAACACACAAAAATTTATCACCCGACTCTGCAGCTGCCCTCAACTCTACAGAGCGTCTTCAGAGACATAGCTAAATGAAAAATGTTACATGCTAAATATATGTCAGAAAGCTCATTTTAAGTGTTTGATATTAACATTCCTTTTACCTTTTCATGCTGCATGTGTAAACTATCAGCTACCACATTCACTGTAACAACTTCATTGTTACAACAGGCAATCATTAAGGGTGATAATATGTCAGTGACGTGTTCCTGCCACCAAGTGAACAAAAAATCAATTAATTCAGGTGTAAAAGGAGAGTTCAACCTCAAAAATGCATTTATTTTGTCTCTTACTTGTAGTAGTATTTATCAGTCTAGATTGTTTTGGTGTGAGTTGCAGAATGTTGCAGAGAGATGTCTGCCTTCTCTCCAGTGTAATGGAACTAGATGGCACTCGGTTTGTAGTGCTTAAAGTGCCAAAGATAAACATCTGAAAAACTCAACAGCAATGTCTCTTTCCAGAAATCATGACCCAGGTAATCAAGATAATCCACAGACCTTGTTGTGTGCAGTTTCATGTGGGAACTGTTTTCTTTCTACTGAACTACACCTGCAGTATCACCGTGCAGAAGAAAGTGTTCATCTACTGTTAGCTCACCTAGCAGCACTGAGCTAGCTAACGTTACAGCTCAGCCCACAAGCCAAGTGCCATCTAGTGTTATTATATTTGAAAGAAGGCAGACATCTCTACAGCCGATATCTCCAACACTCTGCAACTCACACCAAAACAATCTAGACTGATAAACAGACCTAAGTACAAGGAAAAATATATATTTTATGTATGGTTGAACTGTCCCTTTCAGTGAATTCAAATCACACAAGGTCATTTATTTGCATATCAGCAAGCTGCATAGTTATTTTGTAGAATCAGCATATTCTAGAGACTAAATAGTCACCTCAAAGCAAGAGGGTTCCTGGTTTGAACCTGGGATAGGAGACTCAAAGTCCTAGGTGGGGGAGCCCTTCTGTGTGGAGTTTACATGTTCTGCCCATGTCAGCGTGAGTTTTCTCAGTGTACTCCAGCTTCCTCCCACAGTCCAAAGACATGCAGGTTAATTGGTGACTCTAAATTGTCAGTAGGTGTGAATGTGAGTGTGAATGGTTGTCTGTCTCTATGTGTCAGCCCTGTGATAGTCTGGTGACCTGTCCAGGGTATACCCAACAGGATAATAAAGGAAAAGGAAAACAGTCTGATCTACTTTTTAAAATGGGAGGACAAGGCCTCTTCTGGAGTAAAAAGCATTAAAGGTTATATATCGTTATAGATTATTATTTTTTCATCATGTAGGAAAAACTCCTGACCAGCTCCTACTCTCCTGTGTTGACGACAAAAGCAGTGAAAGACGAGACGGAGCAGCGAATCCTGAGAGATGCTCACGTATGTCGTCTGTACACAGACACAGTTGCAGCTCTACATACATGTTCTGCTCACGGTAAACACAGCCACACCATCATGTACATGCACACATGAGCACCAGTGGTTATGAACACCTCTAAAGATAAACACTTGTGTTTTTTATTTACATCTGTACACCCAGATATGAGCCTCTAATACATTTACGTGAAGCTGTTATCATCCCAGGAACTCTGGGATTAATCAGCCTTCACTGTCAGATCTGCGAGACATTTATGAATTGTTCTCATCGAGTGCTTGAACACTTCAGTGATCACACACCCTGATGCATTTATTACCCTGTCCAAAGATGTCTGAACAGCCTTGGAACATGACATGTAAATCGTCGGTCTGTGTGTTTTGTGTTGTTTGTGATTGATGCCAAGACTCTCCTGGTCAGTATATCATTGTGGCTCCGTGTAGGTGAGGGACGCGGTCGCGGTCATCCAGCTGCTGATGTGGCTGGAGAAGGCCGTGCCAGAGGGCAAAGAGACCGAGCTGACTGCTGCAAAATACGTCAATGATTGTCGCAGGTGAGTGTACACGAGATGGAGGAGAGCTGGGAGACTGTATTTGCTGAACAGGAAGGGCTTTGCTACCTCATGTCAGAATATCAGTGCTGTAGAGCGTAGAGAACATATTATGAAGTGACATAAAGGCAGAGCGAAAGACAGTGAGGCTGAAACTTAGACATGTTCATTAATTTAAAAAGACACTCAAGTCACAGTTAATATAAACATTACATTACAGTAAACAGAAGGACAGCAGAGGCCCGAGCTTTGAGACGATCTCTGCAAGTGGACCCAATGCTGCACTCGCCCATTACAGGTAAGATTTATTCATACTCTTCCTCTTCTTACTGACTTATTCATTTTCTTGTACATCATACATATGTATGTGTTCTTCGTCCTTTAATATTATTAAAAGACCACAGAGGTGGCTTTGGACGTATTTCCTCACATTAATCTAAAGCCTTTTTTCAAATTGTGTTCAAGGATGCTCAGGCATCCAAGACTTTAGAGCCGACTGCCAACGATCATTGCATTCACGTCCACTTTTGTCCAGAAGACAATAAGCAAAACATGGACACTGACACTGCTGGCAAAATATCTCTTACTGTCAAAAAAAATCAATTCAAAATTCAAACAGTGACTTATTCTCACTGACAAGCATTGTCTTTGTGTCCAAAGTCTGATATAGCTTCAAAATAAAAACTAATAACTGTGACACAGTGTTGCACTCTGTAACATGAATACCTGTTTGAGTAATGTTTGCGACATACTACAGTGCCGAGCTGGTTTTGGAAACTACTGAACCTTTTTAACTCTAAACCTCATATTTGGGATTGTTTTAATATTTACATTTCAGTCAGAATTAATGGGTTTACAGCTAAGTCCCACAGACTCCAGATGCCAAAAAGCATTGTTGGTGGCCTGGGAGATTAGGATGCTGACTATGTAATCAACAGTGGTGGAAGTAACACTCAGATCTTTTATTTAAGAAAGTAGAGTAGAGTAGGAATACCATGATCTAAAAAATATTCCATTAAAAGTAAAAGTCCTGGATTGAAATTTAAAGATGTTTCTCTCCCATGAGGAAACTTTTACAGCCTTTGTTACCTTATTAGCCAGGCGTTGGGTGATACTCATGTGGAAGTCCCCGACACCTCCTTCACACACTCTATGGATAAGGGATAAGGGAAGTCCTTAATTTTGTCAAACCGGAAAGAATCAGCTTTTATTAGCTTTGTATATTACTGGGTAGATTATTAGTGTAATACTGCATCTGCAATGAAAGCATATTGTGTTTTTTATGTAAAAAAAAAAAATAACAAGGAGAAGGATAGAAGCCTGGCATACATGGCTTTATGTCAACTGTGGAGGGATGAAGTTGGATAAAAATGATTACTAGCAGCAGGAGAAACATTTTTATTTTTTTATATAATTTTTTATTCTGAATATCTTATCTTACTATATAATGACGAAAACTCTGTCTGTCTGTGGGTGTGTGTGTGTGTGTGTGGGTGTGTCTGTTCCACGTTTTTCTCCTCACTGACTTGGTCAATCCATGTGAAATTTGGCACAGTGGTAGAGGGTCATGGGAGGATGTGAATGAGGCAATATTACATCAATTGGCCAAAGGGGGGCGCTATAGCAAC
>NC_065509.1:28620465-28620641 GCF_006386435.1 Epinephelus moara
TGGCACAGTGGTAGAGGGTCATGGGAGGATGTGAATGAGGCAATATTACATCAATTGGCCAAAGGGGGGCGCTATAGCAACCGATTGAAATTGCAAACTTTGAATGGGCATATCTCATGCCCCGTATGTCGTAGAGACATGAAACTTTGCACAGAGATGCCTCTCCTCATGAGGAA
>NC_065509.1:28621829-28631126 GCF_006386435.1 Epinephelus moara
TCTCCATGCTGTCTAGATGCAATATGTGTATTTTCAGATTTTTGTTTCAATAACTGAATTTTTTACAGTGGTTTGAAATCTGCTTTTCCATGCATGGACGGCTGCTAAACCTGCACGTCTGGCTTAGTCAATTTGTGAAGCTACACATGAATTGTCACTGACTAATTAGCTCAGTGAGATAGAAATTGATCCTTGGTCTCAGAGGTTCTGAGTTCAAGCCTCAGCTGATGCAAAAGGCAGATTGTGTTGCTAAATTCCTAAATGTCTTCCAATTCTTCTGCTTGTTGTCTCAGAATTGACTAAAAATGCCCGGATCCGACCCATCGCTGCGCAGCACCTATAATTTATTTTTTTTATTTATTTGTCTTATGTATGTTTGTATATTGATATAGTTATAAAAAACAACTCTTTCTGGATAGTCCTAATATTTGTAACATTTATAGGCAGCACAGGTTCAGTGAATAGTTGAAGTTTAACTAATTCCTCTGAGAATATGTGGTAAATTGTCACATGTTCTCTGTAGATGAATAAAGCAGAACAGTTAAATTGTTGAATCTCCTCTAATAAGCTGGTGAAATGTTACAAAAACCTTAGAAACTATCTCTAGGTGGCCTATCCAAATAATGTGTAACCAAAAATTAAATAAGTGTAGCAGAGTAAAAAGTACAATATTTCCCTCTAAATGTACTAGAGTAGAAGTTCAAAGTTGCATAGAATGGAAATAAATGGAAAATATATTCAAGTCAAGTCAAGTCTCTTATATACAGCACTTAAGTAAATGTACTTGGTTATTTTCCACCACTGAAATTTCCCCTGTTTGAATCTGGACAGGGACCTTTGTTAGTTACCACCCCCCCCTTTCTCTCATTGCTCATGTCCTGTGAGCTCTCCACTCTCAATCCACAAGCTTTAGAAAATGTTGAGCAGTGATGTAAAACTTTTAAAACACCGACATGGTCCTTTAAGTGTGCTACAACTACCATCTCCACTGCTGCTGATATTGCTATTTCCTGTGTTGTTGCAGCCCTA
This sequence comes from Epinephelus moara, assembly GCF_006386435.1. Taxonomy (NCBI): domain Eukaryota; kingdom Metazoa; phylum Chordata; class Actinopteri; order Perciformes; family Serranidae; genus Epinephelus; species Epinephelus moara. The sequence continues at coordinate 28,622,859 of NC_065509.1, forward strand.
CAGAGGAAACAAACAGGAGGTTGACAGTTGATGAGATGTACCTGGTGGACTCTGGCGGCCAGTATCTGTGAGTAAAAACACACACACTCCAAGTTTCACCTTTCATTACTGGCATGTGAAATGAGTCATCATGTCTCTCACTTCTCTCAGAGATGGGACCACTGATATCACTCGGACAGTTCACTGGGGAACCCCCACAGCAATGCAGAAGGTAATACTGTGGATACTACAGTGAAAGTGTGAAGAGATATTTACATTTTACTGTCCAAACACAAGAGATTGCGAGTCATCCACACTGCAGTGAAGTTTTTTTCTCTCTTTCTGTATATTTTTATTTATTGACATCATTATAAAAGTTTACTATTTGACTTTTGGCCGTAAACCTCTGCGGTAATGTCCTCTCAGCAAACATTAAAGGCCACATTATACAAAGTAGTCCTTTAAAACACCCTTTCCCCATCATTAACCAAACGTCTCGCTTCACAGGAGGCCTTCACTCGAGTGCTCATGGGGAACATTGAGATATCCCGAACCATCTTTCCCTCAGGGACAAGAGGTGGGAATGAAAAACATTCATGCATGTTTATAAAAAGAGATTTACAGTTTAATAATCCAACCCTGAAACATTTCCTAGTTTCACCACTAGAGAGCCCCGTTTCTCCACTTTGTGATCAACACTTTGTGATACTGTTTGAGTGGATGGAATGTAGACATGTATCTCCAGCAAGATGTTTGACTCCAGCTCTCTGTGTGGCTTCTGTGTATCAACAGGCGTAAACATGGAGATGCTTGGTCGCCGAGCATTGTGGGAGGTGGGCCTGAACTATGGACACGGCACAGGCCATGGTGTTGGAAACTACTTTGGAGTTCATGAGTGTATGCTCTCTTTTTGTTTTACATACATTTTTCGAAGTTTATACCCCCAGTATGTATTTAGTATTGTGAGGTCTTCACTAAAAACACCTTTTAAAGCATAAATCCATTCGACTGAAACAGAGTTCAGGGGCAGATTTCAATGATGCCTGATGTCTAAAAGCATCATGATTAGTATGCACAACAGGCTGTTTTGCATCAAATTGAACTTCATTACACTGCAGTGCTAATGCAGTAAGTGGGAGTGATAAAATTAATAAACTGGCGAGCAGTTTGCATGTTTGAGCACACATTTCATTCTGCAATGCAACCACTTCTAACATGACCAAATACACCTGAACATAAGGAGCTCAAAACTCTGCACAGGTTTGGAGAAGGCGCCACAGGGAGACGGATGATTCTCTGATTACTCATGTAATTATCTGTGTAATTCTCCATGAACTGATTAATCATTTAGCCTGAAAAATGTCAGAAAATTGTGGAAACCGTCCATGACAATTTCCCAGAATGATATCTTTAAATGTACTAATTTTACTGATTGACAGTTCAAATTACAGAGATTCAGCTCACAATGATTTAAAACAGAGAGAAGCAGCCAATATTTACACTGGAGAAGCTGTGACCAGAGAATGCTTGAAGTCTTCTCTTTAAAAATGTCTCAAATGATCAATTGATCATCAAAATAGTTTATACCTCCATTCATTCATCCATCCATTTTCATCCGCTTATCCTGAGCCGGGTCGTGGGGGCAGCAGGCCGAGCAAAGCACCCCAGGCGTCCCTCTCCCCAGCAACACTTTCCAGCTCCTCCTGGGGAACCCCAAGGTGTTCCCAGGCCAGATGAGATATGTAATCCCTCCAGCATGTTCTGGGTCTGCCCCGGGGCCTCCTACCAGTGGGATGTGCCCAGAACACCTCCAGTGGGAGGTGCTGAGGAGGCATCCTGATCAGATGCCCGAACCACCTCAACTGACCACTTTCAATGCAAAGGAGCAGCGGCTCTACTCCGAGCTCCTTACCCTGTCTCTAAGGCTGAGCCCTCCACCCAACGGAGGCACCAAACCGCTGATCCATCTCACGCTCCAATCTACCCTCACTCGAGAACAAGACCCAAGATACTTGAACTCCTTGAGGCAGTAACTCTCTCCCAACCCAGAGGGGGGCAATCCACCAGTTTCCAGCAGAGAACCATGGCCTCAGATTTGGAGGTGCTGACTCACATCCCAACCGCTTCATACTTGGCTGAAAACCGCCCCAGTGCATGCTGGTAGTTTATACCTGACTAATTGATTAAATGAGTAGTAATAATAAAAATAAGTGTGATAACAATAATGATAATTATAATAACAATAACAATAATAATAATAATAATAATAATAATGCATTTTATTTATAGGCGCCTTTCAGAGCACGTAAGGACGCCTTACAAGAAACAGTTATAAAAAGAACAAGCACCATTATATCCATAGATCATAAAATCAAACCGTTTGGTTATATACAATAAAAGTTAATAAAATGACTAGACAAAAATCATAATAATAAATATTAGGTATAAAATCATCATCATAAAGTCATCGTCAGTGTAGGTCACCATATGTGTGTCTCTGTTAAATCAGACCGAGTATGCCAGCTTGAAAAGGTGTGTTTTCAGACGGGATTTGAAAGTGGAAAGGGAGTTAATATTGCAAATGTCGTGGGGGACAGAGTTCCAGAGGCGGTGGGCAGTGGTAGTCAAGCAGGCAGGTGGCGATGGGAGTTGGATTAGAGAAGAGGATCTAAGAGTACAGGAGGGTGTGTAGGTATGAAGGAGTTCAAACAGGTAGGAAGGGGCTTGATTATGAAGGGCCTTAAAGGTGAAAAGCAGAATCTTGTGTATTTAACAGGAAGCCAGTGAAGTCACTGGAGAACAGAGTAAGTGTCACTGGAGTGATATGATCTATGGAGGGGTTGTAGTAATGATACGGGCAGCTGAATTCTGAACCAACTGGAGTTTATGAAGGCACTTGAGAGGGAAACCAAAGAGGACAGAATTGCAACAATCAATACAAGATGTAACCAAAGAATGAACTAGGATAGTAGCGCTATTATTTGTTGTAAAAATATTCTAAAAAAGAGAAGTATGGTGCAACAAGTTAATATACATTTTTATAGACAAAGTTTAATAGACCCCACTGATTTGAAGGAGGACACATAGAATGGGATATGAGAAACGATACAGAGTGCATAAATTATTGCACACAACTGAAATGAATTTAAGGTTTGTTTTCACTTGGTTTCTGTGGTATAATCTTATTTCACTGATGTAATATTGTAATATTTTTCCAGGGCCCGTTGGCTTTCAGAGCAACAACATTCCCTTCAGAACCGGCATGTTCACGTCTATCGGTGAGATTTTATTCTTTCCCTAAATCAGTCAAAATGCACTGCAGATAAAGTTACATTATGATCATTTTAAAAGAAATTAACTGGCTCAAATGTTCTAATGTTGAAAAACTGATGAGGATTTTCTTAAAGAACCTGGGTATTACAAGGAGAATGACTTTGGGATTCGGATTGAAGACGTTGCTGTGATTGTGCCCGTACACACAAAGGTAGATATGAAACAGAGCATCTCTGATGATTCAGAATCATGTCAGGGATTTCCTGTAAAGTCTTTTTGAATGTGCTTTTCTTTCCCTCAGTATGGTCATAACTACCTGACCTTTGACACTGTGTCGCTGGTTCCATATGACAGAAAGCTGATTGACACCTCGCTCCTCAGCTCAGAGCAGGTAAGACACTGTATCTGACTGCATGATAAACTGTACATTGAGAAGTTACAGGAATGTCAATGTCACTTCTTTTGAAAAGCAAAAGTGTTAACCCAACACATTAAACCAATTCCCTAGTAACAAGCTACTGTATAATGTAAATTTATCTCCCCAAGGATTTGACCAGTTTCCTGTTATACTTGTAAATATCTTTCAGTTTAAGAGAATGTGACCTCAACCGAGTATTTTCGTTTTCCTGCTGTAAGTCTGCTGGTTTCCTCCTAAAATCCCCCCTTTACACTTGAGGTCGAAGTTCCTCTGCTGCCTAGAGATGAAAACATTATTTGAGAAAACAAAACCACGTGTGAAATCAACTTCTGTGTTGTTGTTGTTTTTTTCATCTTCAAAGTAAATGTAAGACATTTTTTGGAGCATCATTGTACAGAAAAGAATGTTGCGGTTACTTATAACAATAACTAATATTAAATTTTTAGATAGAGTGAAAAACTGTGATGTTTTTGGCTGCACAATTTTAGTTCATCTTTTTCCTCAACTTCTGTTTATTCATAGTGCACATCATCCAGAGTCTTAAGATCAGTGGTGGAAAGCAACTAAGTACATTTACTCAAGTACTATACTTAACTACAGTTTTCAAGTACTTGAACTTTACTTGAGTTTTTCCATTTTATGCTATTTATAATTCTACCCACCTACACTCTACATGGAAATATTCTGTTTTTCAGTTCACTGCATTTACTCAACAGTTGTAGGTGTTGATTTCTTCAGCTACACTTTGACTTCCTGCAACCACAAAAAATGCTCCTTTCCATTTATGCAACAGTATTAACAATTTCAAGACATTTTTCTGCAGAGCAAGTACCTTTACTTTTCCAAAAATAAGTACATTTGGCTGATAATGCTTTGTTTCTTTTTCTGAAGTATGACATTGGGTGCAGGACTTTCACTTGTAATATATAATTATATTTTTGTTCTGGTACTTTAATTTAAGTAAACAATTTAAGCAATTTTTCTGCCACTGTCAGCACAGCAATGATCATTTATTGTGTATTTTTTGATGATGTGACCTGACCAGATGAAAGAACAGAACAAAAGTGGTCCAAGAATTGATCCCTGATGAACGCCACATTTGACCTTAAACCAGGAAGACACAGTATTATGATATATTTCTACTTAATTTTGTCTGTTATCCACTGTTTACTTGTTTACTTGATACACATGCACGTGGAAGCAGTGCACAAAATTCAGTTTACTGTGAATAGCCAAGCAAGTAATAGATGACCTGATTTCCAAAAGGCAATAAGTTAAAGACGACACATTACTTCTTATTTTATGCAAGATTATTCTTTTATTTCAATCTTTATTAGTATCAAAATAACAAAAAAGGAAAAGAACCTAAAGCAAAAGTTTGGGACCTACTCTTTATGGTAAGTGCTTAATAGTGCCCCCTTTGGCAAGTATCACAGCTTTCAATTCTTGTTTGGGGGATTTTCACCTACGTATTCTTCCTGCAAAAGGCCTCTAGTTTTGTGAGATTCAGTCTTACATGCACTGCTCTTTTGAGGTCTATCCACAGATTTTTAATGATGTTTAGGTTGGAGGATTGTGAGGTCCATGGCAAAACCTTCAGCTTGTGCCTCTTGAGGTAGTCCATTGTGGATTTCAGGGTGTGTTTAGGATCATTGTCCTGTTGTAGAAGCCATCCTCTCTTCATCTTCAGCTTTTTTACATATGGTATAATGTTTGTCTCCAGAATTTGCTGGAATTTAACTGAATCTATTCTTCCCTCTACCTGTGAAATGTTCCCCTTGCCACTGGCTCCAACAAAGCATGATCGATCCACCCCTATGTTTAACAGTTGGACAGGTGTCCCTTTTTTCTCAAAGCATACCTTCGTGTTGAGTCCAAAAAGTTCTATTTTAACTTCATCAGTCCAAAGGAATTATGTGTGTCAGGCTTGTCTAGATGTTCCTTTGCAAACCTCTAATGCTTAATTTTGTGGTGAAGACACAGGAAAGGTTTTCTTCTGATGAGTCATATTTGTACAGGTGTGGCTGCACAGTAGAACAGTGCACCACCACTCCAGAGTCTGCTAAATCTTGCTGCAGGTCTTTTGCAGTCAAACTGGGTTTTTGATTTGCCTCTCTAGCAATCCTACAGGCAGCCCTCTCAGAAAGTTTTCTTGGTTGAGCAGACCTCAACTTGACCTCCACAGTTCCTATTTACTGCCATTTCTTAATTACATTACAAACTGATGAAACAGCTATCAGAAAACACTTTGCTATCTTCTTATAGCCTTCTCCTGCTTTGTGGGCATCAGTTATTTTAGTTTTCAGAGTGCAAGGCAGCTGTTTAGAGGAGCCCATGGCTGCTGATTGATGGGACAAGGTTTCAGTATTCAGAGTATTTATAAAGCTTTGAAAGTTGCATCACGTGGGCTATCCTAATGATGATTGTGAACAAGTCAGAGCCAAGCTAATTAAGGTCTGAGACCCTTGTAAAAGTTGTCTAAGAGCTTAAATATCTTGGGGTACCCAAACTTTTGTATGGAGCTCCTTTCCTTTTTTACAATCTAAAAGTGTACAAAACAAAAATAATACAGTACTCTTGCTTGTTTAAAAGCATGTTTCATCTTTAACTGCATGCCTTTGGAGATCAGTTCATCTTCAACTTACTTAACTATTCACAGTAAGAGAAAACTTTTGCATGCCACTGTACACCTTTAGGCTCATTCATGACGTTCATAGAAGGACCACAACAACACCAAACACCAAAGTACTGAAAATTTGAAAATGATCTAATATAAAGTGTGCAGCAGTTCAAGTCTTTTCCTGACGGTACTTCGAATCAATCTGACAGCAGCCAATTATCCAGTGTGGGCAGGAGAGAAAGGTGCATTTGGTAATGACACCAGCAGACGGAGACAGTGATATTCTGTAATATCATGTGGTACTTTACTTTTAAAACGCTGTGGTTAATGAAACATGGACGGCAGCATGCAAACCATGTGGTTAAATGATCCCAGATAAAGACTGCAACTTCCACTTGAGGATTTCTTCCACAACTGTCAGCATAGCAATGATAATTAATTGTGGGTTTTATTTTACAATGTGACCAAGTGACAGAACAAAACGTTAAGTGGTCCAAGAATTGATCCCTGTGGAACACCATATTGATTCTAGACCTGGAAGATATGGCATTATTATACTATATTTCTGTTTTATTTTTTGTGTTTGCCACTGTTTACTTGTTTATTTGATATGCACACACACAAGGAAGCAGTATGCATCTTTAGGCTCGTTCATGACTTTGATTAAGAGTGTTGTTTTCTTACTCCAGCTTCAGTGGCTGAATAAATACTATGAGACAATCCGGAAGCTGGTCAGTCCTGAGCTGGACAAACAGGGACTTCAGAAGGAGAAGGACTGGATGCTCAAACACACAGAACCCTTCACAGAGTCTGGCTCTTCAGCGTCTGTCTGTTCCTCCTCGCTGACCCTCATCGCTATGGCTGTCGCTGTCCTCCACAATGTCATTTGAGCATCTTCATCTCTCTTGCACATTCACAGCAGACTTGCGCACTAATGTTACCCCTATGCAGTCTCTACTGAGCAGCTATACCAGGTTGAGAGGTGCACTGCAATTTAGCATTTTTTAATTGAAGGATATATTTGTTTGATAATTTAATTGGGTGGGTAAATGATTTATATTGTGGTGTTTAAAAGTTTAAAATGATCCTATGTGTGATTGATGTTTTAGCTTTTTGGTTTTTAATCTGGACATTTGTATGACCAGCTGATATGATTTTTATTTTATTAAAGTAAGACTCTTTGAAACAAAGGTTTGGCCACAAGTCATGAATTTGATTTCATTTTAACTTAAAAAAAACAAAACATGAAAGACTTGCAACTGTTTTGATTTCACGCAGGCAGGAAGGCACTTTATTAATACCAAGGGGAATTAAAGTGTCCATGAACTATGATACAGCATAAATCACATCACACTGTATAATATAATAAAATACAAAATAAGATAAAAGCCAAATAGTACATAGTAGATCAAATAAAAAAAATAATAAAAAAAATATCATTGCCCAGTGTCAGCTCGGTGGCCACAAACATTTTTAGATGTTGATATTTGGTTGGAATGTAGGTTGTGATATTAGGTTAGCAAAATTCTGTGTCAGGACGCCCAATGCCAACTTTAATTTGATGTTAAAAAAAAAAAAAAAAAAAAAAAACTGATGACAAATAACTTTTTGGTTTTAAGTTGTGTTTTTAAATACAAAAATCCAGTGTCATTTCAGACGTCTAATGCCAATGTCATCTTGACATAGAATGACAACATTCAGTCATAAGGTATGAAGAACAAAACCCAATGTATGCAAAACATCATATTGTTAACGTTCACACAACATAAAATAACAACGTTAGCTGACAAATTTGTGATGAGTAACAATGTCCAGCATGATGGAAAAAACTGTTAGCTTAACGTTACCTGACAACTGAAATCATGCCCATACACGTTTGTCAGCTAACGTTGTTACAACCTGTTACTAACCTAACCTGTTACATTGAGCAATAGGCCTACACTAGAAGGATGCAGTCGAAAACATAGCTAGATTATCA
>NC_065509.1:28631691-28683582 GCF_006386435.1 Epinephelus moara
TACTACGCTGGGTGGGAAAAGTAAGCTCATCCCTGATGAGGTCAACCACAAACATTCTCCCTGCACGATCAAGCCGGTAGCGTCTTATTAAATCACTGTCGTTCAATATACGGAGAATATCTCTCCTTCCTCTCTGTCTTTCCGCCATCTTCTCTGTCTAAGACACTCTTAGGCTTCTTAAAAGTCCTCCTCCCTCCTCTTAACAGTTTTTCACCTTAGGAGCTCTCTTAAGGCCTAAGATGCTTTGTGAATAACTTTTTTCTTACTAAGGGAAAATTCTAAGAAAAATCTTAGAATTCGAGGAATTCTAAGATTTTTCTTAGAATGACGTCACTAAGAGCTACTTTTAGTCTTAGGATTCTTTGTGAATACGGGCTCAGATAGCTAGCTAAGAGCTACGTTAAGACGGCTGGCTTAGAGCGAACGTTAAGATAGCTAGCTAAGAGCTAACGTTAAGATAGCTAGCTAAGAGCTAAAGTTAGCTACTGAGTTGTTCTTCAGTTGCCAGCTGACTAGGGGAGATTGAAGTTTCCTCAAGGTTAACACGTTACTCAACCATCTCTGGTTTCCTTCACAATATGGGCAAAAATCGGGACAAATATTGTGACCCTGTGATGCCAAAGTTTTGATAGCTGTAACTGTAGTGTAACGTAGAGCTCTGTCTGTAAAGCACTTACACCTCATTTGACAACACTTAGTCGACACTTGGTGGAAGAAGTACTCAGATCTTTCACTAAAGTAAAAGAAGCAATACTACAGTGTTCAAGACTGTACTTAAAGTTCAAAAGTATTAGCATCAAAATTTAAAGTACCAAAAGTAAAAGTACACATTATGCAGAATATCCCATTTCATTATTATATGTTAGGTTATATAATTGGATTATCTATCTATTTAAATATCTAATAATGTATGTATCTCTTTAATGTTACCTTTGGTAAAGGTTGTGTTCATTTTAATTACTTTGTGTAGCTTAATTGATAATACATCATCATTTATTTGTTGATTATATTTAGTATTATGGATTTCAATCTGCAGAGTAACTAAAGCTGTCAGATGTGGTAATGTAGTGGAGTAAAAAGTACAATACTTCCCTCTGATATGTAGTGGAGTAGAAGTAGAAAGTAGCAGAAAAAGGAAATACTACCTCAAAATTTTACTTAAAGGTCCATAATCATCTGAAAGTAAAAGTGTTTTTGTTGCCTTAGAATGAGCTGTTCATATCTACATATGGAGTGGGTCCTCTCCACTCAGTCTACCGTGTTGTTCTACAGTAGCCCAGAACAGACAAATGAAACACTGGCTATAAATAGGGCCATTCACATGTCACGTTTTTTGCATCGGCCATCATAGTCCTCCTGCACACTTGGGAGAAGTTTCATTTCTGCAACCTCACTGCTAAATGCAACTAAACCTACACACTGGGCCTGTAAGTACAGTACTTGAGTAAATGTACCTTGTTACTTTCCACTACTGATTATAAGTATCAGTACATTGATATTTGGCACTTTAATGTTTCATCTGGTAAAGCTGAGGCTGATTTTTAAACACTGAATTTAGGAAAAGAGATCGCACTTCAGCAATGGGATTCTCAGTGGAGTGCTAAACCGAAATCCAGTGAATTTATTCAAAGAAATGAAAAGGGAGCACATCTCAAGTCTTCAAGTCAAGGAGGACAAAATACTATTTTTGGAGTATGTTTACTGATTTTAAATGCGTAATCTACTGCTGTGTAGCTTAATGTAGTATATTTCAACCAGGAGAGACAGAAGATTTAAATAAAGATAATGTTTAATACAGAATATGAGTGTACAGATTAACAGATAATATGTGCCAATTAAGATTTAACAGAAGTCTTTGGAGCTTGGACACCAGAGGGAGATATTTGGGGATCAAGGGACATCTGACCAGCAGCAAGATAAATCCCCCCATGGAGTCCATACGCTGGTGGTGGTGGTGGTGGTGGCTGCTGACTCTGAGGCTGATGACTGCTGAGGCGGTTGAGGCTCTGAATACGTAAAGACTAGGTGGTGATGGAGAGGTGGAGGGCGCACACGACAGCAGTAAGACAGACCTATGGCAGAGAAAGAACCATATTTAAAATAAGGGAGCAGTACAATGAGAACCTGACAGATCTGGACAATGACACCTAGAGATAGTGAGTAAGCATGCATCAGGTACATCTCTTGTTTCGTAGTACAACACATGTTTGTGTTTACAAGTCATTTTTTCTCAAATGAGAGATACCATTATCTGCTGTAACTTTGTTAGCCCTCACCTACTGTACCAATGGAAATCTGCCCACACAGATACAATCCTTAAACTGTTTTATTTATCAGTGTTCTTTTTGTAGTGTGTTAATATAATCAACAAACAAAGCGTATTGGAAACATACATGATATTTGGAAATTTCTGTACAAATTACAGCTATTAAAAATTGTAGACCTGTTTTGATGATATGGTAAGATTATCACTGTTTTGTAACCGCTATCAAAGTAAAGTAAGTATGATAAAAACATTTTAATAAGGTGTCAGAACACAGTGTAACACCACCTGTTGCAAGTCTAAGCTAAGTTAGCCAGCTGTGGTAGCTTCATATCACAGCCTAAAGTCAGGAAAATCCCCTGACTCTATTGACCCGAGGACATGTTTTATAATCCTCACTAGTCTATATTTCTACAGAGACTGCATTTAACAACACTTGATATTAAAACAGCTGTGAGCACATCTTGCGGTTTTACTTCTCCCACATGTGAAGAGCTCATGCCGGCAATCGGTCATATGGCAACTCCTCTATCAGCACGTCTTGAAGGTGTGAATGCAGTGGCATCACACCACACCCTGCATGTGCCTGCATGCTCTTGTCGAACATCACTAAAAGCACATGAAGAAACAGAAAGTTGGACAGCACTCAGAGAAGGCACGATCATCCATATCCGTTTGGGGTTTCTGGTAAAGAGGCCTGAAAAAGAGGAACGACAAGTATGAGATCACTGTTCTCTAAACAAACGTCTCTTCTGCTGTGTTTTTTGTTGTGTAGTTACTGTTACATTTCAGCATCTTTATATGTAATCATCACCAGTGATCAGTGGTGGAAAGTAGCTTAAGTACATTTACTCAAAGGTGCCCTGTGGAGTTTTTTTTGCAAACAGCTAAAGTCAAGTTTATATTCAGTTATTTGTTAAAAAAACCCGTGATAAAATCCCTGGCTTACTTATTAAACATAGCAAGCAGATTTTTAAAAAATGTATTTGGAAATCCTGTATTGTTTACATCCATGTTTGCTAGCTGGCAGTCGTCGTCTTCACTGCCTTAGTCATCCCACCAGTCGACCACAAGCATATGCACACGCTTCATACAGTAACCCAGTGTTTCCTATGCACTGATTTATTTAATCTCGTTTTATGTTTTGTGCCTGTAGCACAGTCACTCAGCCTCTTATTGCCTTACCCTCTCTTTGTTTGTCAGACTACAAATGAGACAAGAATTAGCGAGCTAGCCACCGCAGGGTCTCTCCGCCTCACTCCCTGCCTCTGTGGACTGTTTCTCAGTGAGGAAAACAGGGAGGTGTTTGGAAGAACTTTGGTTGGTAGCTGTAGGGGCTTGAATTCAGCCAGGGCAGGTTTTTAGGTTAGGTTCTTTAATGTCCCCAGGGGGATAATTGTTTTCACACATCATTGTTGGTTTCAGGGCAGCATACACAACATATAACAGATAACAGACCCTCTTCCCACATATTCCCCAGATAACAAATAACAAATAACCCTCTCCCACACATACCACAGAGCTGCTGCCTACTCTTCTCCCGGTGAGGTGGTCTGTAGTGGTGCAAAGTGAGGCAGAGAACACACTATGATTGGAGGCTCTAGCTTACGTTGGCTAAACCTACAGAAACATGAATTTGAAGTTGTAGCTGTGAGCCTTTAGCTCCAGTTAGCAGAAGGCTAAAGTATTAGCAACAGTTTCTCTTCATCTCTGAAACGCTTTGCTGATATTGATATTTTTTTATTTTGTTTATTGTCAGACTCTCTTTTAGACTTTTTTTTATAAGTCCGTCCTTCTTTTTTGGGTTGCTATTCCAGTGTAGGCAGTTGTTGCCTACACTGGAATAGCAACTTTCTCTGCAGGATTGTCCACGATTGAATCAGGCTTTCCCCAAACGGACATGCATGTACTGTATATCTGCATTTGTAGAACAGCCAGTAGGGCTGAATCCAAATGTCCGGACTTCACTGCACTTGCAGATTCGCGGACTTTATGGCCACGTTCCTGGGAAGTACGAGAGTGCTGAGGGCTGTCCATATCCACAATTTCTCCAGTCCACAAGGGACCTGAAGTTGACTTTCTGCAGACTTCCAGAGAGTCCACTTGGGGTGCCGACTTCAGCAGATTTCACTGACTTAATTGCCCACATTTCATTCAAATATAGACGTGACAAGGTCGTATTTTTCATTTCTTTTTTTTTTTTTTTTCCATAGCTGACTAAAAAACCAAAACTTATGTAAAACAGTTACTGTAGCCTGTTAAAACAACACTTGAAACGTGAAGGCCAGAAATAACATTCAGCCACATCACAATACAGAAATATATAGAAATACAGGCTACAGAGGGGAATCAAAAGTGAAGTCTGCAAGGGCTCAGTCCACAAGTCCAGCAGAGGGTGGACACTTGGATTCAGTCTAAGAACACCCTCTCTCTGTAATGACCTGTGATTGACCAGAGTCTCCCGTCATGGACTACATATTCTAAAGCCTGAAAACAGAACGAAGAGAAGGTGTGGAATTTTAGTTTTCTCTGCGACCACTTAAATTACAACATGCTCAGAGTTAATTATGGGATTTTTGCCCAATGAAGCTGAATTTAAACTGCCTACCCCAGCTTTAAGTGCAAATTTATGGACATTTTCTGGTACTTTACACCTCTAATCCACTACAGTTTAGACATGGCTGCTATAGTCACTAGTTATTTTACATATAAAAATTGTACATTCAAAGCATACGATCACTTTATAAAATACTTTACCTTTTGACACTTTATACATTTTTCTGATAATACTTATGTTCTGTTACTAACGTTATATGTCGATTGCATTATATTCACTTGAAATGAAGAATTTTTATGTTTCTATAGTTTAGTATTGCTACTTTTACTCAACCAAAGTATCTGAATCCTTCCTCAGCCACTACCTGTGAGGTGTCAGGTAACCTCAGATGAAATCAGAATCTGCTGCTTATTGTTTTTGTCCCTTGAAGATCTGCAGACAGATCTGGTTTGTTGCCAGCCTTCAGCCTGAGCGACAGGAAACTAAAATAGGGCATGCTCATATCATGTGGTTTGCTACCCCACCAAAATAACAAGCTAAAGTTGACTTACATTTTACTTCCCCCTCTGCCTCTGCTACCTTGTCCTGCAGGCTGAGTGTACATCCAAACACACGCACATCGCTGTGACTCACTCAAGTTGTTTTTGTCTTAATTGTCTGTTTTGGATTGTTTTCACAGAGTCAGCATGTGTCTGGACTTTTGCAACTCATTTGTCTCAGAAAACACTTTTTGTATAAATGTCCTCTGGTGGACATTTGATCTGGTGGACTGTCTGATCGCCAGTTTGTGGTGTTGTTGTGACCTCCTGTAGCTGCGGCGGCCTCCTCTGCTGCAGCTGCAAAGCTGTTAACTGAGTTTCTAAATATGTCATCTTTAGATTTCTTTCACTTCCACACTTCAGGTGCAATGACAAATATGTGCTCATTTGAGAGTGATGGCTAAACGACGGACAAAAAACATTGACACAGAGCTGATGACAACTCAGACGTTGCTGTGTTGCATGATAGTGATCTTTCCCTACTTCAACATTTTGCTGAAGTTGGAAACTGATGTCTGTGGGAGTAGAAATGTTGTAACACAGTGACACTGCAGCGAGAGATGACACGCTTTTAAACGACTGCTCCTTATTGATGATTCTTTACAGAGCTTTTATCTGACTGAACATACATGTGTAAATATGAGTAGGAAGAGGTCGATTATTAAGCAAGATTAAAATACTTTCTTCTAATTTTTATCAGCTGATCTGTATTAACAGTCAAAACTGAGCTGTGATGACATTTTCATGAACTGTTTCTTGTGTGTCAATTGAGTTTGCCACAGAGAGTTTGTAGCATGCAAGGCTAAGAAGTACATGTACCAAACCCACTGGCCTCTGTGTAAACCAGAGGGCCAAAAACAGGGTTTTCCTCTTCAGTTTCTGTGTGGCCACGTGACTTCCTCTCTGCTTCTGCACTCTGCTCTGCTGCAGTGGAGTGCAGCTCTACCTTTTTTTTTTGCTCTGACAACTCTGGCGGTGACAGCACAGTGACAGTAACCCTCTCTGATAAAGACCGGTGTACCGCTCTCACAGCTTTTTGTCCAGGGAGATCTCTGTCCGCTGAAGAAGATGTTGAGGCGAAGGCCTTCGAATGCCTCGGAGAAAGAGCAGGTGCAGGGGCAGAAGAAAAAGGTGAGTTTTTGGTTATTTGATTGTTTTAGAAAGTTTAAAGTGAGTGTGCTGAAATTGAGCCTTTATAAGAGTTAATATTATAGGTTGTGATTGTGACCATGTCTTTATCACACACTTGAAAACACTTGAAACACTTAATCCTTACATTTCAACATCTCACACAGCTGCCTTTGTGTGCACATCATCTCAACACAGGATGTCTGCTCACGTTTGTGCAAACCTTTGTGGTGAAGCTCAATGAACCACACACAAAAACACACACAGCTCAAAGCTCAGTGCGATCGTTTAATTTAAAACAGATTATTTTTTAAGTGTCTTTCTGGCGTTAATGTACCCCTGGTGCTCTTTTAGAAAAGTAAAGTTCCTCTATTCTGGCAGGGTGAATCATTGCTGCAGATGTAGTTTGAGTCATCGCAGGCTCTGTGGCTTCTGGTGCCTTCGTCTCCAGCAGCCACCATGACAGCGAGCCTCCCACGCTCAACACCAGTGCCCTTATTTTCCATCAACATCTCCCCTCCTGTGG
The DNA here is from genome assembly GCF_006386435.1 of Epinephelus moara. NCBI lineage: Eukaryota > Metazoa > Chordata > Actinopteri > Perciformes > Serranidae > Epinephelus > Epinephelus moara. The sequence goes on from NC_065509.1 coordinate 28,638,705, forward strand.
TCTAATTCTCGCCTTGTCATTACACACCTCATTGTCTTTGTTCTCGGCAATCGTTTCCTAACACACAGTTGTCAGCAGTGATGATCGAGGCTGGGGAACATCATTGCTCCACGACACGAGTCACCGCTCTGCGATTATCAGCCGTAATAGAAGATTGATTTATCTGAAAGCTTTGTGGCTTTTTTAGGGAGGAGAAGTGTGGCGGGAAAAACAGACATTTACCAGCAAAACTCGTAATGGCCTCATCATAATGAAGGTCATTTGTTCCCTTGACTGCACTGGTGGTTAAATACCCCAGGTTAGACGCAGACGGAGACCACCAGCCGCCAGCATTGGCTGGGTGTCTGCAACGATTGGTTGCCAGCAGTTGCTCAAGCTGTGCCTGTTTCCTGTGGTTTCTACAAAGAATCGAGAAGGATGAGCTGTGATAAGATCATGCACAGCGACGTGCAGTTACATGGAAAATTAGACAAAGAGTTTCCACTAAAGATAGAAGGAACTGCAAGATGTGAAAATTATGCAAAAGTGTAAAAACGTACAGCTTCTTTGTTTTAAAACAAATCTGAATTTTAAGCACGTAAAAACAGACATGCAGACTTGAAGTCAAAGGATTGACATGATTAATCAGCAGCTACTTTTATATTTGATTAATCTTTTAAGTCACTTTCCAAGTATAAATGCCAAAAATCTCTCAGTTCCACCTCCTCAGTTATAAAAATAAAGTTTTGTGAAGTTGTCAATTGAATTGGTTTGAGAAAACGAGAAATTTGGGTGTTGTTTTGGGTGTCAGGAAAGTGTGAGAAGCAGTATTCATAATTTTCTGACACTTTTTATTGACCAAATGATTAATCGAGAAAATAATCTGCAGGTCATGTTTGTCACAATACTTGAATTTCTATGTTTGATAGAATACCTTTAAAAAATGTCAATATATGATACCAAAAGTTAAATATGACAAGGCTAGAACATGACCACAACGACTTTTATGTTCTTGGTTAGTAGCAGAGATCAGCAGAATGTCTGTGGTAAACAATAACAATAAGTGAGGGCTAGAAAACCCATGACATGTAACTTTAAAATACTAAATATCAATGAATGTATCAATGAATCAATATTTTTGACAACACTACCCTCAGTTCTACCTCCTCAATCATGAAGATGAAACTTTGTAAATTTGTAAATTGAGTTGCTTGGAGAAAACAAGAGATGTCAGGAAAGTTTGAGAAGCAGTACTCACAGTTCTCTGACACTTTATTAACCAAACAGTTAACAGGTAAAATAATTTGCAGAGAATGCAAGAGAGACTTTATTCCCATCTAGACACATGTATCCTCATGCTGGCATCAAGTTCAGTGATTACTGTGATTTGTTTAAAACAGAAGAGACAAACATCTAATGTGCTAAAGTCTTATGAAAACAGACTGTTTATTACAGACTCATGAATCACCACACATCATTTCCTTTGTGTTTCCTGCTAAACTACATTTATACCTTTTTTAGCCACAGTGCCGACTGCAACACGCAGACATTTAATGACTGATTCATGACTTTATCTTTGATATCTGTGAGTGCAGACATGAGCAGTTGTTCCCCCTGCAGAGTGTTTCTGTTCACACATTTGAAGAGATAAGAATATACCGTGTGCACAACCATGACATGACCGTTATCAGTGTTGCACTACAACTGACGTTTCTGTCTTTGTGTTTTTGTGTTAATCCAGCTCACTCTGCAGAGGTCCAGCAGCTTCAAGGATTTCATGAAGCACAAGCCCACCTCTCCTGTGGTGTCAGAGAAGGAGTTCAGCCTGGAGGAGACTGTGAGTCGGACTCTTCTCAAACCGACACACAAAAACACATCATCAAACATACAAAACATCACTGTTTCAAAAAGTAGAAGTAAACAAACTCTTTGTGTTTCGAGTTCCTAAGTGACAGATCTTCCATCACGTACTTCCTCATTCGTCCTGCTGTGACCATTTCCCCCAAATCCTAAATGACATCCAGAGGAGACTAAAGTGCACAAAGGACAAGTAGAAATTGTTATCAGTTTCAGCTGTTAACAGAAGTGCACAGTTTGTGCTTCCTTATTCAACACACTGCTGATGCTGCTGCAGCACCACGTGTGGGCGAATGTTAACACTTTATAATTCACAGAACTTGAATAACTTCCCAGTAACATTCTGAGCACCCTCAGTGGAAGTTGGAGGACAAAACAGTGTAGAAGTGAAGAAGACGAGAGGAAGTAAGAACGAGAAGCATTGCACAGAGCCCAGATGACAGCAGCATGCAGACAGGATGTCCGCTAGTCTCTCAAGCAGAGAGCCTCTGTGTCAGTCAGAAAGTTGCAGGAGCAGCAAGCACTTAACCTGCAGGTCGCCGCTCAGAGAAGTTAGCCATTTGTTATTCAATATTATGCATTTATATTTCTATATTCAACATTTATGTCCCTTTCATTTCCTCTCTGTGGCAGCTGTGTGCAGAGTACTGCAGATTAAAGTGCATTAAAATCTTGAAAATTTTAAGTTTTACGTGAGAATTTGAGTGCTGAGTGCTGTGTAAAAATCACACAAGAAAACAGCTTTTACAAACTCGGCTACAGTTAACTATAATGGACATTAACTATAATAAAATAAACTAATAGCAGCCAGTTTTAGAAACCACTGAATGATGCTCATCATCAAAGAGTCTAATGCAGCTATCACAAACTATCTCTCTGAATAAATGCTCTCTTCTCTCTAATCTAGCAGCACTTCTGCCTTGTTTGTCTTTGCAAATTAGAGATGACTCGACCTCTGTGTCCTCAAACAGCACAGCGTGTCACAGCATATTATGCTGTAACTAAGTGCCTTCATAAAAATACTGAAAACATCATTAGCTTTCATCACTGAGCCCACGGTGCTCCGCTGCAGACGCACTTATGTTTGGTAATGCTCTCAGAAACTGTTTTGAAGCACCTGGCCGCAATGGAGCGCAGGTGTGTGTGTATGTGTGTGTGTGGGGGGGGGGTATCAGCAATGTGTGGGGGTATGCAAACCTCATTACCACAAAATCTGCTGGTTTTCTAGTTTTTTGAGAAGTGAATACTTGACAGCGATGCCACTGTGAACCACCGTGAGAGCCACATTACGTTGATGGCTTAGTTTGCCCATTTTAAAAAAAATCCCTCAAACTGCACTTCACTCTGGTTTATTTAAATAATGTCGTAGCACGTATCCTGTCATCTCATAACAGCTGTTGACAGATAGTTGATGGTTTTTTACTCTCCTCAGGTGCCAGAGGGTGTGACACCAGAGGAGGCAGTGAAAAGTGGCAGCAAACTGGGAAAGAAATGGCGCAACGTCATCTCACGTACCATGACCCGAAAAACATCCAAGATGGTGCAGAAGGCTCTGGCTGAAGAGGGGGTAAGATCCTGTTTACACTTACAGACACATCATCACAGTATTTGAACAGTAATATACTTGAATAATTTTAAGATAATACCTATAATACGTGATTAAACTCTAAAGGATTGCAGATACAAAAACACAGTTTGACATCTTTACATGAAGCTGTTGTTTTTACAAAAACATTTAACTTGTCTCCATCTAGTGGACAAACGTATGAACTGTGTTTCTTAAAACAAAAGCAGAATGATGGAGGTGGAATGAAACCAAGTACATTTACTCAAGTACTGTACTTAAGTAAATACAAGCGCCTACAATTTGTACTTGAGTATTTCTAGTCCACGTTTCTAGTCCGCTAAAATCCAGAAGGAATCATGGTACTTTTGCTCCCCTACATTTATGTGACAGCCACACACACACAACATATATGTTTAGAAAATGACACACTGCTATAGATTAAACTGACCAACAGTAAATTAAGAAGTTAAAATCATTAACAGTAGAGTATTAATGCACACATCAACAGATCAGTAATATTTAATAATATATACTAGTATACAAGGGCAGAGGTTTCGGTTTTGATACGGTTGGTGGGTGTAGTTCAGTAGAAAGCAAATAGTACCTACAAAAACGAAAAACGAAACTGCTCACAACAAGGTCTGTGAGTAGCCAGGTCATGATTTCTACAAAGACACATTGCTGTTGAGTTTTTCAAATGTGTTTTTTGGCTCTTTGAGCACCACAAGCTGAGTGCCATCTCGTTCCATTATGTTTGAGAGAAGACAGACATCTCTACGGCCGGTATCTCAAACACTCGGCAACTCACACCAAAACCATCTAGATTTATAAATAGCACTACAGGTGAGAATATGTGTATCTGATTTTGAGGTGAAACTTGAGCAGGTATGCAGGCTATTTACTTAAAAGGACAATCTTTTAAGTAAATAGCCTGCATACCTGCTCAAGTTTGGTGTATGTCACATTCAGTTCAGTCTCTAAACTTACAAAACTGGAAATTATTTGTCATTATGAGGTTGTTGTGTGTTATAATAACCTAAATGTCAAACCAGAGTTGATGTTTGAAGCCTTGTGTTATTAAAATGTGGTGTAATGTGTCCTTGAAGCTCTGAGTTCTGTAAAATTAAAGCTTTCCCATAGAGAGGAGTTAAATTATTGAGCCTAACTTAACTAATTCATTTTTCACCTTTTTTTGTCTGATAACCGTTTACTGCGTTTTGTCAGCTTCAGAGCTTAAACTGATTTCTAAGGAAAGCTCCATCATTGACTGTGACTTATTAATAATTAATTGAGAGAACTGAAGGTGACTCGACCTCTGACCTGCCTTGCTGTCCTCTGTGTCTCCAGGGTGAGAGCGGTGAGGAGCTGTCTCCAGTCTCTGCTGATTTTGTTCCAGATTTGAGTGCAGGACAGCGGACGTCCGTGTGCTCCTCAGGGTCAGAGGACACCATGCTCAGCCCCATCACCCGTCAGCTCTCAGGCAGTAAGTCTACACCTGCGTCAGTGTGAGGTTTACAGACTGTGAGTGAGAGTTAAAGGAGGAGGTGGAGGAAGAGAAGTGAGGCAAAGATACTGCAGGCAGTGACACAGATATGATACACATGTTTTTAGATTCAGTGTTAGTAACTCTTCCCATAAATATCATCATCTACAATGTCCATAACTAAATACATTAGCTAAGGATTTAAACAAAAAGTTCCTTACAACTGCAGAACCATGAGAACCTGAGAATCATCACGATTTTATGTTTTCTTCAGTATTAAAGTAATCCAGCGATAGTTGTCTGTACATTCATGAATACAGTGTGAACCAAAAACTGCTGAGAGCTAATTCAGCATATTTTGAATGGTGCTGGTTTGTGAAATGTAAACAGATATAGGCTCAAAGAAGAGCAGGGATCAAGTTGTGTCCCGCAGCTAACTCATTCACTGCATCTGAAATTGAATACTATGCACTACATATTCAGTATTAGAGTTGCAACGATTAATTGATTTTCAACTATTAAAATAGTCACTAAATAATTTAATAATCCATCAATAGGTCTCAGTAATTTTTAAAGAAAAAAGATGATTCTGATTCCAGCTTCTTAAATGTGACTGTTTTTTAGCATCTGTGCTCCTCTGTGACAATAAGAGGGTTATTTTTGGGTTGTGGACAAAACAAGATATTTGAAGGCTTTTGGCAACACTGATTGAATTTTTTCACCATTTTCGGACATTTCAAGAAAATAATTGACAGTTGCAACCGTACCTAATATGTGTACTATCATTCAACAAACTTTTGTGTACATAAGCATTAGCCTTTCACTTCCTGAGAGCCTCCTTGATGGTTGGAGACGGATGGTGCCAACCTCACTTATAAAGGCAATTGAAAAATATATTAGGGAAGTGAAGTCTTTCACACACTTAACATTTAAGCCTTACTGATGTTACAGAGATGTATTGGTTGCTGTTTGTTAGTTAAGTTGTCATCTAATGCTTTACATATGCCTGTATAGTATCCTGTGTTTGCATACTGTAATATTTCACTGGCAATAGTTTGCAATTTACATACTGTTTAGGTTTCTTCTCTTGTATATTGTTTTAGGGTTCTAAATAGCATGTTAGTATAAACCGAATTACAATGCTTATTTACAATAACGCGTAGAAAATCCTTGTGTCACGTACATTAAAATCAAACGGTGCTGAACAGGCGTTGCCTCAGTTAGTTAGTTTTTAGCCACCTAAAAAGAAAAAGAAAAAAAGTCAGTTTATCAGTTAATATCAGTTTAAGTGGGAGCGAGGTTTAGATCCTTTTCACAGACAGTCTTTTACAACGGGTAACTGAAGCTGTCATATCAAAGCCACCAGACCCCACTGGCAAAAACAGTCATTTTACCTAGCAGAACACAGAGTTGCTGGTTTACTGCGGCCTCAATTGGTTTGTGTGAAAGGTAAAGCTAAACATTTAAATATAGCGTTGACTTACACAGATTGAATTCTTTTTTTTTTCTTTTATTTGGAGGCGGCCAAAATCAGTTTTTGCTGCAGCGTTGTCCACAGCAGTATATTGTTCAGCTCCGATAGATTTGGTTTATCAAACATGATAACAAAGTACATATAATAAGCACCAGTTCCATCAGCACAGCTGTATATTTCTCGAACACTGACACTCTGTTTAGTCATAAGCAGATATTTACAGTGTGTCAAAATCTGTGGACATATTTAAAAAAAAACCTCAAACCATCTAGAATCTGAAGGCTGAGGATGACTCTGACGCTGCTTCCTCTCTGTACACCTCAGGTAGCGACAGACAGAGCCTGGACAGCGGATACTGCCAGAGGGACAGCATGAGACTGGAGGAGAACGGCGTCTCTTACAACGGACCCTTCTGTGGTCGAGCTCTGGTCCACACCGACTTCACTCCCAGCCCCTACGACGTGGAGTCGCTCAAACTCCAAGTGAGTCTGCCTCGCTGTGTCTCATTTGGCCCTCGGCCTCTTCTGCCGTCTCGTCTTCTCGTCCTCCAGGGAGCTTGTTAACCGAGTGAAACAAGACGGGTCGACTTGATTATTATTCTTTAAGGCAGAGTTTGAACTACACGACAAACTGAGATAATTTCAGTCTTGATTGTGTCGCTGTAAATTAAACACACAGAGTCTGTGTTTATTCTGAGTGTTTATTCATTCAGCTTTTCATTTTCTCTGCTTTGGCACAAGTGATCATTATTTCTGAGTCATTGTAGAGATGTAGGTTCATTAAACAGTCAGCTCAGAGGAGTATAAAGACTTATATCTATATTAATAAACAGTTTTAGGGGTAACAGATGTAATACTTCACAGTAATATATTACTTCTAGCTGTAACAAAGTAATATAACACAGTACTAACAGGATTTCGGATAACATAATAGCATTTAAAGTGTCACGTACTGCGCTACCACCTGAAATAAAGTATTTATTGTTTTCATTTATCCACACTTCACCACTTCTGCCAGTGCCCCACTAGAAAAATATCGCCCCAAGGTTTGTGTGTATCTTTATATCATTATAGGCTGCGTTATAGAGGTGTTTCGGCTATCAGCACTTCCTGATGATGCTGCACTGTGCGTTAGCATGTTCAGTGTGTTTCCATTCATACACCTAAAATATCTAGAACATCTCCTGTTCTGCTTGTATGTGTAAAGGCTGATTGAAAGCAGCGTGGATTTAAGGGTTGGGCTCTGGGTTGTTTTTTCCTCATCCCAGTGATCGGCACATCTGGGTGATGCCGTCAAATGTCCTTTAGCACGTTGGGTATTTTTCCATTCACATCCCATATAACCAGCCGTCCTCTTCTTATACACAACTGTTTCTCTGGTGCTGTTGCTGACCGGCACACTGGGAACCTCTGGATGGGTATTCTAGCTCTTTTTTGATGGTGTTTCATATGATAGACGCACAAATGTTTTTCCATTTGTCATAATTTAACAGACTGATCCTTTTTCTGCCTGCTCGTCCCTGTGTCCAAGGCTATCTGTTTATTTAAAAAGGTCTTGGCTTTTTAATAGTTCTGTATCGTTGTGCTATTGTTAATATAAACAGGGGATTTTAATACTAACAAAAAGTGAATGCCTTTAGGGGCAGGACCTGCGCTCCGGAGGAGAGCCTTCATTAGGCTGTACAGTATCGTCCACCACTAGACTTGTTCGTTAATGACCTGTAATAAAGTCAAGCTTCTGTGCTTTAATCATCTGCAGTGAAACAACATGGCCTTCATCCATTTGTAATGCCTAGTTGTACCTCTGAGGTAAAGAGACAGTAATATTGTAAAGTAATGTATTTCTTTTAAATGAAAGCAACAAGTAATATTGGATGTATTAAATTTTGAAAACAACTTGCCCAACCCTGTTAATAAATAATCAAACTATTCTTGCTCCCAGCTCTTTTCTTTTGTTCATCCTTTATCTCCTCTCTGATCACATCATCATGACTAAGCCTGGCGTCCATGCGTCATCTCTCTTTTACAGAAAGGAGACATCATCCACATCATCGAGAAGCCCCCCGTGGGGACCTGGACAGGGAAGCTCAACAACAAAGTGGGCTCCTTCAAGTTCATCTACGTCAACCTGCTGCCCGACGAGAGCCCCCCGAGCAGGAGGAGACGCTGCAACAGCAAGAGCAACCGCTCCAAATCCAAGCCCAAAACCCTGGAGGAGGTCCTGGACATCATCGGCCTGACTGTAAGATTCAGTCTGATGACACTGTTTGTGACGCTGCTGCACCTCTACATCATCATCATCATCATGGAGTCTAAATGTTTGTGTTTGCGTTCTTGTGTTTCAGGAGCTGAGTTCTTTGCTGTCCATGCACGGCTTTCAGAGCCTGGAGGACTTCACAGGGCTGAAGGAGTCTCACCTCAACGAGCTGAACATCACAGACCCAGACGAGCGCTCCAAGATCCTGAACGCCACCGAGCTGCTGAGAGACTGTAGGTGCACACACCGCAATAACCTCTCATAATGATGCTGCAATAAAACACACTCCTCTAATCCAGAGTTTCAATCAAATCTGTGAAAAGTGTCCCAGTAATGCTAATTTCAGGTTTTATCTCAGTCGTCAGGTCCAGGCAGTATAAGAAATGTATCTTTGGGGAATATTATATGCTGCTGCTGTCATATCTCTTCTGCCTCAGCTGCATAATTAGCTACATTTTACGGCTCAGTTGCACAGCATTAAACTCACAGTTTGAAGTTCGGCTCAGTGGCTTGTAAGAAATCCTACTCTGATATCTGATATCTGATATTTTGGCTCGTCTGTGCTCCAGATGTGATTTGAACACTGGACCTGGTTAGCAGCTATCGGTTAATAGAGTTTATGGATTAGCTGCAGCGATAGAGTCTTGTATGTACTCGTCAAGTCTTAATTGAATTGAAATGAATGTATGATCAAGAGAAAGTTAAATTTGATGACACACTGCAGGGACTGTAGACACAAGGGAGGAGGCTGTTTGACCCTCTTGTTTTAATGGATTTTAAATTCATTTTTCTCATTAAAAACAGCTACATCAAAAATCCCTCTATTATTATGATTATTAGTAGCAGTAATAAATATTTATTATCAAATTACCAACTAATATCTATTAATATTATTCTATCATTACACTTGGAGATGAAGCCCATCCTTTAATTCCTGACTTTCAACTAGAAGTACATTTTACAGTTTTGCATCCTTCGCTTGTTTTGATGAACAATTGTCTCTCTTGCTAATTTTTATTAGAATTGGAGCTGATTTTGAATGAGAAACTGCAGCTTTTTTCTGAAGATTGACTATTCTGAAATATTCTATAAAAAAGAAAACGTTGATACTTCGTTTTATGAAAGCTGCCACATGGCCTCAGCAAGAAAACAAAACTAAGGCTGCTTTCACACCTGCCCTGTTTGGTTTGGTTCAATCAAACTCAAGTTCGTTTGCCCCCTAAGTGTGGTTAGTTTGGGCAGGTGTGAACACAGCACTCACACTCGGGTGTGCACCAAAACAACCGGACCGAGATCTTCTTGAAGAGGTGGTCTCGGTCTGGTTACAAACAAACTCTGGTGCGGTTCATTTGTGGTGAGAACGTGTTCCGACCTGGATCTGAACCAACTGCAGTCACATGACACATTGTTTGGGTTAAACATGAGCATGTTACAGTCCTGGAGGATTATTAATGTGCACCTCCTCCTGTACTGCCTTAATATGCACATTCAGCACATCCAATGCATCAAAACATTGTTTTCTAGTTGGAGCCGCGCCTCGTTTTCAAACTGTATGGTTTGACTAAAATGAACAATGACAGCAATATAGTCCACGATGAGCAGCGCTAAAATCAACCTGCGTAGTTGTCCCTCCATTGTGACATTAGAAAGTGTCACATTTATCTTGCAAGTGTACTCTTCTTCAGCGTTTTGTTTACTTCTACTACTACTACATAAAGTGTGCTTTTTCAATTGATCCGAACACAAGTGGACAGCTGAGACACATCAGCGTTCACACCTGTGTCTGTCATGTCTGTGTGTCTCCGCTGAACACCTGATTTTGTTACTTCGTACATCACTTATACTAGTAAGTCAAAGAGCACTGCACACAGTTATTATGGCCACACTCTCACCAGCTGCTCGTTAGTCGAATTAGTGTCTGCTTCTATAGGGTAAAACGATGGACAGTCACACAACACTTGGTCAGCTTTGTCCTCAACTTGTAAAAGGGGCATGTAATAGAACGTTGGTGGGCTGTTACCAAAACAACCACAACTTCATGCGTTGATGATGCAATCCTTATCGGCGGATGCCTTAGGGTGCGTTTTTCAACAGAGAAAAGGGCTAATTAATAAATCTCACAAAGATGGAAATTTACTTCATGTAATGTAAAAAAACACAAATCACTTGAGAACTGAACGCACACAAAAAAAAAACCCTACAGTACTTGGAGCATATTTTCAGGATTGATGTTGGTGTATTTGTGTACAGCTCACAGAGCCTGACTGTAGTTTGTCTCTGAGGCTGATGAAGATGAACGGACCTCTCAGAGGGTGGATTGTATTTCTGTATTAAAATGTGATTCTTTCTGCTCCATGTAGCTGACGATGAGTCGGAGCCAGAAGAAGAGGACAGATCTGGGGAGGACGCCAAGGAGCCCAGGGACTCTGGCTGTTTCGAGAGCTCAGAGAACCTGGAGACCGGGCGTGAGGAGCCAAAGACAGAGGAGGAGCTCCAGGATGGAGCATCGGAGGAGCAGACGAACCAGGAGGCAGAGAACCATGAGCAGCAAGAGGAGAACCAAACAGAGCAGCTGGACGCTCTGCAGGAGGAGCTGCAGGAGCTGACGGTGGACGAAGGATCTTGAGAAGTGACGGAGGAACACTTCTTTTATTCCTGGTTTCTCAGGGACTCTGTGGATGGAGGCGTTATGCCATTACAAATGTCTCTTCATTATAAAAGAGCGGACTGATAGGAACACAGTGTAACGTTCACATGCTGTACGAACACGATGGTCTCCGTTTTTCACAGTTTGTTTGAACTGTTGAGTGAGCAGCTCAGTTTCTCTCCGTCTGCCGTGGCTGAGTGCGCTGTTTAAATAAACGCCATGTGTCATTGTTTCAAACTGAGGATATTATGTGAGGTGTCTGTATATGATGGTGCCAATGAAGCATTTAAAAGTCGTCTTCTTCTTTACGACCCTGTCCCAAATGTTTTTACGTTGTTCAGTCTTATACAAATGTGAATGTAAAATATTTTCTCATACTTGTCATGTAACTTGAATTTGTTACTTTCAGTGCCTTTTATTTGTGTTACGAGTTTCTCTTCTATGATTTATGTCACGTGTCATCATGTGGAAGTTTTGTTGCTGTAAATGTTTTTTGAATAAAACATAATTCACTGAGATGTTGTTGATAATGTTTTCAGTGACCCAACCCTCCAGGGGGTTCTGAGGTTAGTCCTCCCAAAGAGAAGTGTTTAGAAACGTGACAAACGACCTGACCATTTTAAATCATTTTAAACAATAATGCTGAACGAAGAGTTCAAAGTTTTGATGGCTGAATCAGTTCAGCGGGCCAGCATGTGATTGAGGATAGCAGAGGAAAAGTGCACACATTAAACAGAATATCTTTTCCATCCATGAAACCAGTAGCTTTCTACAAGTTTTCATGTTTCTGAAGAGCTGCAAACGGACATTTTTCAACAGTTTTTGTAACATACTATACTATGACTTTTTTCATGATTTTCGACGACATACTATACTATGACTTTTTTCATGATTTATGACGACATACTATACTATGACTTTTTTTCATGGTTTTGGACCACATACTATACTATGACCTTTTTTCATGATTTTGGATGACATGCTATACTATGACTTTTTTTCATGATTTGTGACCACATACTATACCATGACTTTTTTTTCATGGTTTTGGACGACATACAATACTATGACTTTTTTTTCATGATTTGTGACCACATACTATACCATGACTTTTTTTTCATGGTTTTGGACCACATACTATACTATGACTTTTTTTTCAGGAGTTTGGACGACATGCTATACTATGACTTTTTGTCATGGTTTTGGACGACATACTATACTATGACTTTTTGTCATGTTTTGGACGACATACTATACTATGACTTTTTTTCATGGTTTTGGACGACATACAATACTGTGACTTTTTTCCCATGGTTTTGGACGACATACTATACTATGACTTTTTTCATGGTTTTGGACGACATACAATACTATGACTTTTTTTCATGATTTTGGACGACATACAAAACTATGACTTTTTTTCATGGTTTTGGGCGACATACTATACTATGACTTTTTTTTCATGATTTTGGACGACATACTATACTATGACTTTTTTTTCAGGAGTTTGGACGACATACTATACTATGACTTTTTGTCATGTTTTGGACGACATAGTATATTATGACTTTTTTTCATGGTTTTGGACCACATACAATACTGTGACTTTTTTTCCATGATTTTGGACCACATACTATACTATGACTTTTTTTTTCATGATTTTGGACGACATACTATACTATGACTTTTTTCATGATTTTGGACGACATACTATATTATGACTTTTTTCCATGATTTTGGACGACATACTATACTATGACTTTTTTCCATGATTCGTGACCACATACTATACTATGACTTTTTTTCATGATTTTGGACGACATACTATACTATGACTTTTTTCATGATTTGTGACCACATACTATACTATGATTTTTTTCATGATTCGTGACCATATACTATACTATGACTTTTTTCCATGATTCGTGACCACATACTATACTATGACTTATTTCATGATTTTGGACGACATACTATACTATGACTTTTTTCATGATTCGTGACCACATACTATACTATGACTTTTTTCATGATTTGTGACCACATACTATACTATGACTTATTTCATGATTTTGGACGACATATTATACTATGACTTTTTTCATGATTTGTGACCACATACTATACTATGACTTTTGTTGTTGTTTTCAATGACATACCATTGTATGACTTTTTTGTTCTTACATTTTAATGCTACATTTTACCAGCTACTCACACTTATGTGTTTGCAATTTGCTGAAGAGGCTAAAGTGCAGTGCATTGCATCCATAAGCAACTCCCATCAAAAGAAAACATATCTTAAAAGACAAACAATAATAATAAGACAGTATTGTTTATTTACCAGACACACTGATCATGTAAAAAGAAGTGAAGTAAATTGAATGAAATACATATAATCACAGTGCTGATACTAAACAAAGTGAACATAAATAAAGAGTTCCATCAATGGTATAGTACTGTATCTGTATACATAATGCAATGTAATAGATTGATCAGAGCATTCAGATCTGACCACGTCATGGCAATTTAACACAGGAATCATACGTACAAGAGCTCAGCTTGAATCTACAGTCTCTATCGCCTTAAGAGCTAAAAATTAAACTTCAAATGTCCCTTTCAAAATCTCCTGTCCCTTCTTTTATAGAGTATCAATCACATACATTCTTGCTTCTCGGTGACAGCAACGCAAAGCGATCAAATACACAAAACTGTCTTCAAATACTTTCCACAAAGAAAGTTCAGCCACTAACTTCAGCTTTAAAACCTGGTCTTGAGTTAGTACTTCTTATTGGAAAGTTTTCCAAACAAATACTCAGCAATTTCACTTTTTTATACTTCACAGAAACAAATACTGCCACACACTTTACAGCTTCTTCAAATAGAGATGTGTCACTTATCTTTCCTTTTCTCAGAGTGTGTAGAGACTAATCTATTGCTGATCTATCGATTAGTCGATCAACAGAAAATTGATTGGCAACTAATATTTAAAGCACATATGCCCAAAATGTGCTAGTTCCAGCTTTTCAAATGTACATTTTTTCTGATTTTTTTTAATAGTCAATTGAATATTTTGAAGTTATGGATCTGTTGGTTTGACAAAATAATATGTCAACTTCAATATGTCAACTTTTTTGACATGATATAAACCAAACTATCAATCAGTTAACCAAGAAAATCATCCACAGATGAACCTACAATGGAAAAGAACAGGCTTACATTAAGCTTTTATCATACAGGGTGTCTGATATCTTATGCCTTCAACTACTCCATTATTGTTATGGTACAATGCAAACAATCAAACAGCTGCCAACAATCTCAGCATCCTAAAATTCATTTTCCACTCTGTTTGGCAAAAATCTTTAGGAGATATTGTGACTGTCTGGAGTCTTGATAATAAATAATCTCGGGCAGATTTCTGATACAATGCTGCTGATACACAAGTATATTTCACAAATACTAACTCTGTCTTGCATACAACACAATCACTATTACAAACCCTCGCTATCAGCTAACATCATTTAAATACTAAAAGAAGCTTCGCTTTCTCTCTCTGTCTTTCCTCAGTGTGGATGCTGTCCCCTTGAGCAATCTGTGACCAAAACAAAATAAACTCTCGAGCCACATTAAAGGCTGACATACACAGATGTGTGAAAAGAAAGGATCTCTCTGCCTCAGCTTCGTTCTCGGCGATAATGAGCCTGCCACAGACGGCTGCAGCGGAGGCGGCCTCGGCCCTAGGCGCACTGTAAGGATAACTGTCACAGCAAAGATGCAGGGAGAAGGAGAGGAGTTTAATATGTTTGTATAGAGGGAGGACAGACAGTGAAAAGAACTCAGAGGAAGATCAGCTCTGGTGTGATTAGCAGGAGGAGGTGCTCAAGCTCACAGGCAGCGTAATTAACACCGGCCGTACTTATAAAACAAAACAAAATAAATTTTTGCTGCAGTCTTTCCTCCTCACCAAACAGCTGAGAGGGTTTCAGTACATCTTTACCTGCTAAAACTATGTACAGTTCAACCATGGCTTTGCTTAGTTTTTGCTTCACAGGGTCTAACTCAGTGGTTCCCAACCTGTCAGAGCGGTGACTCATTAAAACCAGCTGTCACCAGTTCAAACAACAAGTACAATTTCCTTCTCAGATTGGATTTTCAAGAATTTCCAAAGAAAAATTCACAGGATTTCATAAGGAAAAAAAGCACAGATTTGTAGCATGTTTCTTTTCTCTCTTGTTAAAAGCAAAACAAGGACCACTGGGATGGTTCACTTTTTATTTGCCTTCAGGCAGAGAGTAAGATGAGAAGATATATACCCCTTTCTTGTCTGTACACTAAAGATGACGCCACAGTCAGCAGCTGGTTAGCTCAGCTTAGCCTAAAGAAGACTGGAGACAGGGGGAAACAGGTAGCCTGGCTTGGTCCAAAGATTAAACAAATAATAATAAAAATTCAGCCTGCCAGCACCCTGTTGAACTTCTGGCAATAGCTGCTTGACTTTGGCCGATCTATTGGAAGCAGAAAGAAGACAAGATGGAGGAGCTGATTATGTTGATGTCTCTATACGCAGACAGGCCTACCAACCTATAAGGACAACCAGAAGAGAAACATTTCCACCAAAGATAGATGACTGGTAAGCTGTCCAACATTTATAAATCTTTGGTAATTTCAGTGATTTCTTTAGTCTTGTTACAGTATGCAGCTACAAGCTAGCTTGCACTTCTACCAGTGATGGTCACCAATGTATCTGCCTTTCATCGCAGCCTTGGACTGAGGCCACAGCAGCCGCTTTTAAAAACACTTTGCAGGGCGCCCAGTAGCTTAGTGAGTAGAGCAGGCGTCCGACTTACAAAGGCAGTGTCCTTGCGGCAGTGGCAATGTGTTCAATTCCAGCCTGCAGGCCTTCGCTGCATGTCATCCCCTCTCTCTGCCCCTTTCACACCCAGACTGTCATATATAATAAGCCAAATAAATAGTTTATAAAAGAAACAATTTGCTTTTTGGGACTTTCTTGACTTCTCTTTCTTCGGTAGGTGGTTGTCAGGGCGGTCGTCAGTGTGGTTGTCAGGGCCGTGTGAAAGCAGCTTTAAACTCATGAATTAAATATGCTGTATTGCATTTGATTATTGTGTACAGGTGAAACTCTTTCTTGACTTCTTGTTGTTTTCACACAAAGGTTTTTGTACAGTTTAAACAAATCAACAGATAGCTTTAGAGGTGCTGGTAAGTGTATTTTTGAGTTTTGGATAGAGCCAGGCTCACTGTTTCCCCTTGTTTCCAGTCTTTATGCTAAGCTAAGCTAACAAGCTACTGGCTGTAGCTTCATATTCATTACACATACATGAGAGTGGTGGCGATCATCTCATCTAACTCTCTGCAGGAAAGTGAATATCCTATTTCCCAAAATTTCAAACTATTTCTTTAATTATCTCATGACCCCTTAGATCAGTGGTTCTCAACTGGCGGGTCATGGTCCATTCTGAATGGACCGCAAGTGACTTGCAAACATGTCAGTTTTGTTAAAAAAAAACACACTTTACTTTTAAGTGCAGTAAATTTCCAGCACAGAGCTTTTATTTTGAAGTGCTGTTCTCTGCTGTAGAGTGGGTGACTAACCGACAGCAGCCACTTAACAGAGATAGCAAACTAGCTCAATGACATGGCCATATGCAAGGATGGCGCTGAATATTTTAGACTGTGTGGACATTGAACTAATGACGAAGGAGAGAAAAGAAATCTGGACACTGTGGCTGGATCAGTTGTGAACCACTGCCTTAGATGATCTTGAAACTATTTGTGGGGGTCCAAACCTACAGGCTGGGAACCACCAGACTGATAAAAGTCGTCATTTCTCATTGAACACTGTGTCAGTGGTTAGAACGGATCAAGGGCTCCTCTGTTGGTCGACCTCAGTTGCATCTGAAAGTGCAACTATTACATGATAAGGCACTGTTACTACTAGTGTCTACTATCATCAGAAGTCAGGTCGTCTCTCTCACACACATACTGGGACTGGGCTGAGCGTCTCCTGGATACAAGACTCACCAAGCAATTTCATCTATTTCAGAGCACCGACGTCACACTACATCCTTGATTATATAAAAATGGAAGGACAGGCATTGGTCTGGATCACTTTAGAAAAACAAAAGATGCACGTAAGTAACAACAGTACTGAATGCAGCAATATCAGAATACAAGGTAGATTTTCACTTGCCTGGAAGGAGCCTTTAGGATATCTCAGCTAAAGATTTGCATGTCCTCCTCCTGCCTGGACATCATGTGTACTCACTGACTGACAGGTGTTAACTCTCATCATCACAAAGCTGCTTGTCCAGCCGTCTCATGGTTTGCATAGGGCATGTAATGTGCACACAACAGAGAACTGACCGTATGTATGAAGTTTTATACATGTCCAGAAGTAATATCGTCTTTGCCAGACACTTGCAAGGAGTATATTTGAACTGGCCTCTCACAATAAATGTCATTATGCAATTTTAAATAAAGAATAAAAGTAGTATTGACAATTAGAGTGACCCACAGGTGACCTGCGGGGATGTCATATGCTTGGAGAGTTTTGTTTTCCTCTGCAGTTCTTCCAGCAGCTTCTCCCCCTGCGTGTCTTTTCCATGCAGTGTTCAGGAGACAGAAAAGCTGCTGACTTTCCATTAAATCACCCCATCCGCCTCCTGCAGGAGCAAGTGTCAATCAAACAGCTCTGCAGCTACTGGTGAGGAGAGGAGGGAAGAGGAGGAGCTGCCGCAGAAACTCTTCTCTTCTGGTGGAATGTAGGGCGGCAGTCGGAGAATAACTGAGTCACCCGCACAGTAATCACAAGTTGATTATTAATGTTTCAGTTCCTGACTGGGCAGGATGTCGGGGGAGTGGCTACGACGAGAGCCGCCCCCTCATGCAGCTAATGGCCCTTGTCCTTGGCGATGGATGCTTCTGCATCAGTCTCGGGAGAAGCCAGGGGCGGGACCTTTGAAGCAGGAGGGAGCTCCTCTTTGGGGGAGGCGCTCTTTTCTGCTGAGACCGCAATGCTCGGCTTGGCATCATCAGGTGTGTGCTCATTAGGGATGAGTGGAGCCGTGGTTTTCTGTGGAGAGAGGAAAGGGAGAGACACTGGTGATAAACTGAGCTGCAGCGATAGGAGGTATAGGAGCGATAACATGCAAACAAGAGGGTCATTTGTGTCTGAACTGACTCACTGTTTCAGGATTTTAAACACACATGTCTAGCAGAGCAGAACTCTTCTTTCCCCACCATATAAGAAATCAACAAAACAACAGAATGACATAAAACGGCTGCTGGATGTTGCTAAAAAAATATGATAATTATCTACAGCAGCATCTGTGATACAACACCAAACAGCAGCTGAGTGTTGGAGAGTCGTACTCAGGTAGAGTCTCTGTATCCCAACAGCAAAAGCACAGAGATCAAACTGGAACGTTTTATTTATATTTATAAGAAAAAATAGATTACTCTTCTCCTTGTTGAGTTCTGACTATAAATAGCTCCACAAAATATCAGTTTCACTGCCTTGGTTCTGATGCTCCTGGAAGAGCAACAGCATTGTGGACGCAGTGAAATACGACCAATGCTGGCCGAACACCAACCAACTTTTCAAGTAACTTCTCTGTCGCAGACAAATTTACAATGTCAGAATAAATTCATGAGAGTTTTACCACATTTGTGGCACACTCTCTTGATCTCAATCATTTGGTGTAAGGTGGTCATAAAACTCAGTCTGAGCTGTTTTTTTTTTTCTTTCATCTTGACGTTCTAGCGAATTCAAATATGTTCAATATTATCTTAAGTTTTTAGTCGTAGTTAAGTTAAGTTCAATGATGTGAACATTGTCAACAAACAATAGCTGCACTCTCTCCAGCTCAAAACAGGAAGCAGCAAACTGGGTTGACAGTAAACATGGAGGGGACTGCAGGGAGGCGCAAGAATGTGAACAAGTCTTGGCTCTCTTGTACTGTGGTAAAGGAGGAGAAACTGGTGGAGTTGTGGAGTGAACAAGAGTTGGTGTTCAATTCAGCATGTATCTGATCCACCAACCAGCATTTATTTTAGTGAGAAATCTTAATTTTTTAAGCAGTTCACCTCTCATTCACACAGTCTGCTCCCACTAAAATAGAACAGCTAACCAATAGAGGCTGGGAGACTTTTTGTTTGTAAGCAAATACAGTTTATCTTTATCGATTGTACTGATGTCGACTGACAAGAATACTGTCGACATATGGTGCCTTTGATCTTGTGTTTCTAGAGTGATGCATTTTTGCAGACACTTATGGAATTGTTAATATTTCATATTCCTTAGAAGGAACTTCACATAGTATTTTGGTCTAGTTTGGCGTAGAGCAGGATGGGAAATAATCTCAAATGGAATCTAGTTGTAGTCTTGCAAACAGTGACCCTGCAAGATTCCCAGTCTTTGCAAATTCTATACCATATAACTAAAACCTCACACTGTCTTAAGAGGGTACCAGACTTTAGTCTTTTAAAAGTCTTTTAGTGTATGGTAGGCATAAACTAACTTTCTTAAACAAATAATGACAGTTATTAAAGACTTTTAATTACAGTAAGGGGCATAAACTATCTTGTTACCACTCTTGGGTAAATCAACATAATCTTCCATAATCACTGTGATATGAAGTAGTTAAAAATATAGTTTTTACTGCGCAATACTCAATGAGATCAGGTCTTGCGGTACCTGTGCGGCAGTGAAACATAATAATGTGAACATGATCTACAGCAACACTGATGAGAGAAACTCCACCCCAATGACCTAGCTACAGGGTTCCCACTGATCCTAAAATTCATTAAACTAAAATAAGGCCTTGAATGGTAATAAAATGTCTTAAATCAATCTTTCTAAAGTTTTAAAAAACATGGTAAGTAAGATTTTATAGGATTTTAGGATTTTAACGGCAGCTGTTTCCTAGTTTTGTTAATGCTGGGTCATGATTTTTTTTCTTCAATTTGGTGATTTTAAAACTGGTCTTAGATTTAATTCTGTGCTGTATACTATGCAGGATTTGTCGGTTATTGTTTGTAAACAATATCACCAGGGAAAATGAGGGTGACAGCCAACCACAGATCAATCAATCAATCAATAAATCAATCAATCAATCAATCAATCAATCAATTTTATTTATAAAGCCCAATATCACAAATCACAATTTGCCTCACAGGGCTTTACAGCATACAACATCCACTCTTGTTTGCTATATTTGCATCTTTTTCTGTGCTTTGTCTGACATTTTCGTAGTTTCCTCTCTGATGCCTGCTGCTTATGGTCTGACCACTGGTCATTACCTTTATCTAAAGCCTCGACCACACCTGAGCGCTTGAGCTGTAGGAACCCTGTCAATATTAGGAGAATATATAACAAATGAATCCATAGCCACAAAATGGCTCCACATCCATGTATCTCAAGATGGATCATCAATGTCACTTCGATAAAAAAGTGCTTTCCTCTCCCACACACACACACACACACATCCTTTCTTCTCTCCAACACTCTCTGTAATTGGTTTAGACTGTTTTATGTCTGCTCTGTATTCACTACTCTGTGCTTTGCAGCCTCGATCCACTTTAGAGCCAGAGGAGTGTGTGAGGGGGGAGGGTACTGTGTGTGTGTGTGTGTGTGTGTGTGTGTGCGTGCGCTCACTGTGGTTTGTGACACTGGGTTGCTACTGCTGGAGGAGGAGGGTGCAGCAGACGTAGCAGAAACAGCAGAGTCTTCCTGCATCACTCCTCTTCTGTCCAAGACGCTGGAGAGCGAGACAAAACAATCAGTCACAAACTGCGTCCCGCTCGTTACTCAGCGGGACGAGAAGTAGGAGAGGAGCAGATCTAACAGTCTAATCTATCACAGGCACTGATACAGAGCTCATTGATTACAGCAGGAAGACAGCAAAATCTTAATACAGACAACATGACAATAAATGAAACGATAAAGATGTGGGATTACCTCGGGTACGTCGGCCCGCAGAGCACCTCGCAGCAGTTTTTGATGATGTTCTTGTGGCTGTATGGGTTCTGCACTCTGTTCTTCCCCGACCAGGATCCTTTAATCTGTGGCAAAAACAAAATGTACACATCACTGGAGCAGCAAGCCTTCCCAGACCATTTCCCTGATTTTCCCTGTGCTTATACCTTATTCAAAAGCATGGCTCCTGTTTTTAGATGTTATTCCCACGGGCTCGGCTTTGACCTACTAAAAAGGATCTTGTCGGGATTTAATGATTCCTGGTTTAATGGGAACTCTGTGTGCCAACGGGTGCGAACGAGCACCGCAAGATTACAACCACTTTAATAATTCATTGAAAAATCTGAGAATTCATGCAAAGGATTCTCCCAGTAATAAGGACTCCTCCCACACTGTACTGTATGCATATGCATTATTCGGCAGCTAACAGGAGGCACATTTTAATATCTAAAGATTCGGTTTTCATCTTTTATTTAAGTAGCTGTAAGGGTGAAAAAAAAAAATCACATTTTTCTACACTGACTGCATCATATACATATTCTGTGATAGAGTCAAACCCAAAACAGGTTTTTACCTCTGCACAGTTACATCAAATGGAAATGTATTAGATGTACTGTACATCATTTTATACCTATGTCCAAAAAATTCTGCCTGACATATTTAGTATCTTTGGAAATGTTGGGATCTCAGGTTACACACAGGTTGCTCCACCTTGTTGGTTGGAGGTGGTTGGGGCTGTATACAGCCTGAAAGGAATACCTGCAGATTCTTCAGATTAAAGAAAAAATAATGTAATCTACGTTTTTATTTATAGTTAATATTCTCTTAAAAGACACTATAATAGAACATCAATCAAAAGACCTTTTTATACTGCCCGTTCAAGGTGGGAATATAATGCTGTTGTGCTGCCTCGTCATGCTATTTTGAAGGTACGATCAGGGAACAGGGGAACAGAGTGGTCTTGCTGTTAATACACCACGGGAGGTAGTAACAGCATTGTAACAGTGTCTGTATAAACAGGAAAGTCTGCGGGACGGGATCATGGACAGCATGGGTGTGATGTTTTGCCTACATGTTATGCAGGCAACCCATCATCGGACATTTAAAAGTAGCTGTTAGCAGTTAGTGGCTAACTCAAAGAAAAAAAATAGCAGCCATTAATGTCTGCAAACTGTGAAAACAGTGAGGTCCAGGAGCTTCTTGCCCTCCAAGCAAAAGGTTAGATCAGTCGCCATATAACAGGGACGATACATGTTTATTATTGACATGTTAATGCCACTGTTATTGTTTAGAAGTGCTGCGAACATGTATGTTTTATGTCACACTAGAGGCAAATGCTGATGCGTTACATGTCACACTCGTCACACCTCTTGTGATTTCACGATGCCGCTGTGCAGTCTATAATCACACACTGGAGCAAGATGATGCTGCTGTCATTTGGTTTGTTGTTGTTTATGTAAGAAGGGCTAAAGATACTACAGTAAAGCACAAACACTCATGTAGTAAAGCTGCAAATACAACTTTATTAATTTTTTGGAATATATCAATATTGGGGTATTTTTTGCCTCCGTCAATAGAGCAACTGAAGACAGGTAAGAAAAGGTGGAGAAAGGGGGGATGACATGCAGCAAAGTAAAGCAAACTTGCTAAGGTTACTGCTAAGGATTCAGCCTTACGTACACGGGGCACACACTTCACCAGGAGAGCTACCAGGTCGCCCCCAACTTTTTTTTCATAATCTCTATCAATGAAACTATTTGAGTAGCATAACTGCGTTTTTCATTTTAGTTTTTTGTTATACTACCATTGAAAATGCAATAACAAATTATTATTTCATTTTTTGTTACTTCTTTATTCACAGTGATTTTACTAGGAGGAAGCCTGATCACATCTACACTGTAACATACATTCACATCTGGAAACTGCCCAGTACAACCAGAGTCTGACCCACTGGAGCAGATGGGGTTAAGGGTCTTGCTCAAGGGTAGTCATCAGGGAGGGACAAGCGCTGCTTTTACACTTATTCCAGATTTATCCTGCCGGTCCGGGGATTGAACCATCGACCCATAATTTCTTAATTCAAATGGGGATGCATGATAATATCGGCAAGTCATCAGTATGATGGTCTTTAAAACTAAATATCTGCATTGTCCTCACAAGAACGTTTCTGCCAATATGACAGGCCAATAAGATGACACTTAAATTATGCAACACTAATTAGTCAAAATAAGTAAAATTTGTCCTGGTTCTGGCAACTGTCAGGACTGTCTCATTGAAAATGTTACGTAAAAATAAATATGGCATATTTTATGTGTCACCACAGACGAAGTAGTTTTCTTATGTCATCCCAGTGAACACCTTGAAAGGCAGAACGTCTTAATGTGTTCTGAAATAAGGTGGAGAAAAACATGTGCATTTATCAGCAATCTGCAAAATTGAGTTGGAAATTACTGCCATAATAGATATCTGCAAAAATCCAACATCGTGCATCCGTAGATTTAAGTGTAACTTACTAAAAATTCAGGTTACATTATGCTTTTTATTTGCCAGAAAACATGCAAAGGAAGAAAAAGCAGATTATTGATTGACATATATAACTGACCTCTAAACTAAACTAAGCTTGGCTGCACAGCAGAAGTTTGTACCCACTGACCCTGC
Source organism: Epinephelus moara (assembly GCF_006386435.1). Classification (NCBI taxonomy): domain Eukaryota; kingdom Metazoa; phylum Chordata; class Actinopteri; order Perciformes; family Serranidae; genus Epinephelus; species Epinephelus moara. Next base: position 28,662,620 of record NC_065509.1, read on the forward strand.
CGCAGGTCAAAGAAAACAGCTTTTTTTTAGCTGCAGTAGATGTAGGTCAACAGTCTGCCCACGAGGTACTTCAGTACTGCATGCCTTTGTGTACTATCTGTGTGTGTATGAATGTGTGTGAGTGTGAGTGTGTGTGCAGGAGACACAGTTGACAGAGCATGTGTCATCTGATGGGAGAGACCAGAGCAGCTACAACACTCAAGGTGCCTTCTCTTGTTCGCCCTTATTCCACCATTTCTATCTTCCTCTCCTCCTCTCCTCTTCTCCTCCTCCTCTTCTCCTCCTCCTCTTCTCCCTCTCCACCTCCCCCCACCTCTCTGCCACAGCAGTATTTCTGGCAGCGTGCCCAGCCCCTGCAGGTATCGATGCTTCTATTATTAGGCCAAATCACAGATATCGAAGCGACCGGGCCGACGGCCACTGTTTCAACTCCTGGAGCAACATCACACTGTACTGTAGGTGCACATTGCAGAGCTTCATTACTGATTAAATGAAAAAAATGAGGCCAGCTTTCCCACAAGAAGGAAAAAAGGGAATTATAAATTAATCATTACAACAAAGTATGAGTGCACTCTCTTGCTTTCAGCCATCTAGAACCTCCCACCATCACTGCTGCTGCTCTCAGCTTCCCGTCAGAGCCTCTGCAGTCAGATCTGGGCTAACAAAGCCCCCAATGAAGTATACACACTGTTAATGTTAGCATACAGAGACACAACATAAATTACTCCCTCTGTGGATTCATCCACCTGCACCACCACCACCACCACTCATCTTCTGCTTCACAACAGCCTGAATCTGTGTGTGTGTGTGTGTGTCTCTGTGTGTGTGTGTGTGTGTGTGTGTGTGTGTGTGTGTGTGTGTGTGTGTGGTGACTCAACAACGACTCCATGGTAATGTGATCAAGCAATCAATACTTTTTTCCTCATTTAGCCTCACAAGCTTTTTCTAAATGTGGCTGACAAGTTGAGAGTCATAAACCAGCTGCTCGGTTTTGTTCTTATTTCAGCTCACTTCTATCATTGGCTTTTATGAAGAATAGCAGCTCTTCATGTGCATATTTTTAGATCATTAGACAACGTCGGCTCCATAAGCAGAGAGGAGCGCTCACCAGCCAATTTGTCAAATGGTTCAGACTCTGAGAAGCATTAAAGTGTTCCTGTATCTGACATTTGGTCTCAGTGTGGCTGAACTGGATGGTAAATTTTGCAATACAGGCAGAGAGACTGGTCAGCCACTTCATGTGGTCCAGTCTGCCTCATGTGAGAAAAAAGGAACAAACCAATGTGACACACTGTATGTCTCTGTTTTAACTTGAGTTATAATTAGACTTTCTTGTTTTTTTTCTCACGCTCTGTTTTCTTTCAACACCTTCTGTATTTGCTTTACTGTAGTTTACAGTGTAATAGCTTTGTTTAACAAGCCACGCTTTACCAGCCCTTCGTCCTTCAGTGCTGTACGAGGCCGAGCTGTTGTCAAGGAAACAGTTTTGGAGTCTTAGAAATTGTAGTGTTTACACCTCTGCGATGTATGTTTGTCTTTCCAGCCACGTGAAGCCAAGCTGCCTGATGACAACATTTACACACACAATCTTATAACTGTACTTCATCTTTATTGTGTGTATTCAGCTAAATCTAATTTTAAAACAAATCTCTACCTTGAAGGTGCTATTTTTAACTACTTACATGTTGATAGCTGTTTAGGAGCCAAGGGTTGAACTGATTGTAACGTAAGTTAAAAACTAAGACCTTCCCTGATTTTCTCAGTTGCCTAAAACAGCCTGTGGATTGACTCCTGTGTAAAGGACTTGGGATGGCATTGCTGGGAAAAACCAAAGCATGTGACATTTATATGTGTTTCCCAAGAGCCTTGCTTCTCTTCAGCTCCGCTACAGCGTTAATAGTGTGAACACCAGCTAACATTAGCTGAGAAATGGAGTCAGCTAGCATAAACAAACTACTGGTGTAGGTACCAGATATGCACGGTCTGTCAGATTTATGATTTGGTGGTCTGCAGAGCAAGCGCACAACATCCATACACTTTGCGTCATACAGGCATTCAGAATTTGTTACGGCATCTATCAGTGCAGGGCCCTGTGCAGATCTACCAAGCCAAGTATATCTGGTACCTTTATTGGCACCCAACACAACAGAGAGTACAAAACAATCCTAAGTAAACACAAAAAAGTTTTATCTAGTGAAGCCTGTCTGGCGAAACTAAAATGTGACCAACGTCAGGGGAAAGCTAGGGTCAACAGTCATCAGCATCAACATCAGCAGGGCATTCAGTTCATGGAGGGACCTTCTTTTGTTTTGGGGAATTAAAACCAGCCCGTGTATCAACACAAAACTGTACAATCATGTTCAGTCTCATGTATGTCACATCACTGTTTTGGCCGAAGCAGAGGATGCTCGCTCACACCTATGGGGCAGAGCATGCAAGTCAGCTAAAGTAAAAAGATGCTGACCGCAGTTCACTTAATGTTCACTGGAATCATTAGTAACAGGGACTGTCTGAAAATTACACACAGCACCTTTAAATGCACGTCTAACTCTTTCTCTAAAATCTCAGTAAGGATCAGGGATGGTGGAATATGACTTTGCTCTAACATGGCGTTTGGTACATTTAATCTCTATAACAGATTTGGCATATCTACACATGAATCTGCAGGTGACGGGACAGGATTTTGGTAAAGGAAGTGTTCTGGTTTTCGTCTGTAGTCCAAGCAGTATTGACAAATCATGTTTGAACGATGGTAACAGTACGTTTGAAGAGGCGGAATTCTTTTCCCAAAATGCAATCTTAGAGCCCACCTGATATTGTCTGACAACAAGTTAGTTTTGCATTTGTTTTTTTAATGTATCTACATTGAGATGCATCTATACATTTATAGAGATTAGCGAAAATGAACAGCACATGGAAGAGGAAGTCTTGGCTCCAGTATCTGCTGGCTAAACTGGATCAACCCGAAATATTGGCCCTCTCCCCCAGAGACCTTACTGTCGTCAGATGGTAGCCGATGAGTTCTGAGATTGTGGTACATTCACAACTGGCGCAACTTAGATTGTTTAGGTAGATGAAATTAATGGTGGCAACTCAGATGATCACCAATCACCAGTGCCAAAAGTGCTTGAAGATTCGGGTCTCAGTTCTCCACTATTCAAATTTCTGTATTTCAAGAAAATCGCAGAGCTGTCAAATATCAAAAAATGGTGCAAATGTAACCAAGACGCGTTTAAGTGCTTTGAGACAGATGTTGAAAAGGTGTAAAAGATCTGCCTCTCTTTAGCTACAAAGCAAAACCATTAGTGTTGTAAATGAAGTGATAAAGTGAATGTTATTTTTCTTCTGGTGTTTTTTTGGCTGGAAAAAAATGTCTGAGGTGCATTATCACCACCCTCTGGGCTTTAGGAGGATGTACCCTGATCTACACATGACCCAGGAAAACCAAGATGTTGCAATCAGATTTGTGGTCTGGCCAACAGAGGCACATATATGTATTTCAGTGTAAATGAAACCCAAAAAAAGAGTGTGACACATGCATCTGGACTTTACCCGACACTTGAAATGACGAATGTAAATGAGAGTGAGAACTCAGCATGGACCAAACTCATCATACTGAGTCCACTTGAAGTCTAAAACCAAGACAGATGGTGCCTGTTTGAGCGCATGGTTAAGAAAGTTCAGCATCTGGAATAAATTACTACTGATAATAATATTACTAAAGAAAACTAAACTAACCAAAGACTGAGTGAATACTGTTAGTCCGTGTGTTTATTAGTCATGGTTCATTTGCATAGAGACAATGTGAAACCTAAACAAACTACATGCAAAGTACATCACTGTGCCTCACAGGATGATTCAGGAAACAAACTGCAGATGTGACAGCATTAGTCATGACAGCAAGATGCACTTACGTCCTCATTGGTGGTCTGGTTGAGAGAGATCAGATAGGTGTGGAAGCCCGTCAGTCCCACCACCGACCACAGGGTGAAGAAACACACCAACACCTCCAGCACAGTGGACTCGAGTTAAGAAAACAGCAACAGATGCTTTCTGCCTGACACGTGGTCACTGATTAAACAGCGGACAGCAGGTGACGGCAGAATGGCAGACAGTTATGCAACATGATTAAAGACAGTGACGGTTGGTGAAGGGAAACAAATTCTGTAAAACGTATTTAATAAAAAGGGGTCAAAGGCAGGAGGTTATTACTCATTTAACTGTGCAAAAAAAGGAGAAATATCCAGCTGGAATTTAGTTCAGTTCCATTAATAAAATCTCAAACTACTTTCACATGATCATGTGTTCATCCTCTCTGTTACTCTACAGTTGATGTTGAGGCATTACTATTGCAAGCAGCTTCTCTTTCCATCTGGTGACCAGTGATTTTTCCGGCTGAAATGACTGTCACTAGCATATTTATCAGCTGCAGAAAACTAGCTAGTTAGTCTCATTGACTTTTAAATGTTTCCAGCTGATTTGTTACACAAAAAAAATTGTTAAAGGGATCTCAAAGGAACAGTGTTTAAGATTTAGAGGGATTTAGTGGCATCTGGTGGTGAAGATCACAAATTGCAACCAGCTGAAACTTCTCCTGTTTAGGATTCCTTAAGTGTTCATCATTCAGGAGGTTTTTACTAGTAGCCGAATTATCTGCAGAGGTCTCTTCCTCTCCCAAACAAATGGTCAACAATCCTCTGTAGAGGGGCTTCTATCTATGGTGGCCGACACAAAAACGCAAAGGACCCTATCTATAGCCAGTATTGGGTATGTACATTTTGGGCTACTGTAGAAACATGGCAGTGCAACATGTCAATCTCCATCAACGAGGACCTGCTCCCTATGCAGATATAAATGGCTCCTTCTAAGGTAATGAAAACACAACCACTAATTTTAATGTAATTATACACTAAAGAAACCATACTTATCATATTATATTCCATTTCTTCAAGTATATCCCCCTCATCCTACACACTGGGCCTTTAAATGTGCACTTGATTGCTATATACATGTAGTTGTGTTCAGTAACTGAAGCACAAAGGTCACTCTTTAACAATCTGAGTACAAGACTATAAAGAAACAGCACTGTTCTTTATAACTGCAGTGTAGTCAGTCCAAGTACTGTGAGTATAATAAGGAGAATTTTAAGATCAGACATTTATTTTGTTCTAACATAACACTGTCAGATTTTTAGAGTGTGTTTTCTCTCCTTGCTACAAGAGAAAAAGCTTTAAGAATGAAGACTAATCAGTGTTTCAGGCATTTAAAATACAAGTCATGTTTTTACATGACAAATAAATATATTGTTATCATTAGAGACTGATTTCAACCTGTCACCCCCCCCAAATATGGTACAATGTGGCAAAAGTGAGGCTCAGTTTTAATGATACTGGTATCATTTAAAACTAGACAACCTAGAGCATTCATTGATACACACGTGATGCTATCTTGTCCAGAAGGGGCTAAATATGCTACCAAGTTAGGCTAGAATTTGGCGAGAGAAAAAGTGGTATTGCCTTCTTAGAAAATCGTGCATTTAAATATTTCTGTGTACCTGTCTCCCTAAACAGTCTCTGTATTGCAGAAAATAACTAATTATAAACACTGGATTTGGAAATGGTGATAGATTAAGAGTAAATGAATGTGTTCACTCGTGGTTTGATGTTATAATTTGATGCCTTGCAGTAATTTATTTCCATCAATTTTTAATTTTACTTTTCTCTAATAAGTCGCTGGAGGGGTTTTTTTCTCTCCATGTTTTGTTTTAAGGTAATAGATTGAATATAAATGTCACAGTTTTATTAGAAAGACAGAAATTCTCTGTGTTTTGATATAACTGACTTTACTTTTTGTGCTTTATAATCACATTGAGTAAATGTATGCGAAACGGAGCATGGCCTGGACGGGTCTCTAACACCGGATTTGGAAATGGTTGTTAGAGACTCCATCTCTGTCACTACAAGGCTAATGGCCAAGAGCTTATTTGAAATTGCCTGTGACAGTGTTAGACCTAGAGGTGGGTGGTGATGGTGATGGAGTGGGTGTAGATGAGGGGCCCAATTTGGAAAATGCTGTCCCCCTGTCCATAAATTCTAATGGCTGGCCTGGAAAGGCTACAAAAGGACATGTTAGGAAATCCAAGCTTGACGGGCCTGCTGTGCCTGGTTTCTAAGCTATTACTGGGAGATCACTGTTCGGGAAGAGGTTTTGGAATACTTGAAAAGTCTCTTTGACGTTTTTCATTTTCTATTCTAGGAAATCTGGCAACCATGGCCCCCACAGCAGCTGTTTTTGTGATATATACTGTGGTCAGAGCTTAAAAGGATATGTTCCAGGTGTTTCCTTCAAAGTGTTCAAAAAGCCATTATCCACTGAACCTGTGAACAGAGCAACACGGGGAGAGAAGTTAAAAAGAAAAGACTTTCTAAATAAAATCCCGCTGCTTCCTTATTCATTTTTCCTGTACTGAAAAGACACAATTACTCCAGTATTAAGATAACAAGCCCAGAGCTAATTATCCTGACTAGAAACACATTGTTTCCTCGTCTCTCTGTCTTCCTGCTGTCTGCGTTGGATAGAACAAGGAAGCAGGGGGATGAGGATGAAAGAGGGATCATGTCAAGCTGTCGGTTGCTGTTGCATGTCATGTCACAGTGTAGGAAAAGCCTGGTCTGAATCAGGTCATAGTTTCAGCACTTGCATTTACATGTAAAGCTGACTGAGCTCGTGTCACAGGTCGCTCTTCCTGTTTTGTCACAATCCTTTAGCAATGCATGTACTACTCTCTGACATGTTGTACCTGTCTGTTCCCTCTGATCTGACAAATGACTGACAGGATACTCACGCATGACCACGTGGACGATGTTGAAGGTGAAGATATAAATGGTGAGCAGGGAGAGCGACAGGGTGAACATGTAGAAGTATCGGTAGTTCCTCTTGCCCACACAGTTGCCTACCCATGGACAGTGGTGATCAAAACGGTCTGTGAAGAAGAGAAAAAGGTCACCTTATAAAAATATGTAAATTACACCAGAGGCTACACTCACAACTTTTCATAGAAAGCAGATACTTCTGGCAGACAAACAAATGTTAAAAATACACCAGCTGCAGTCTTTTAGTCAAAGACGGCTTTGTGCATCAGCTTCTGTAAACCTGCAGTCTAAATATAGTGATCACTTCCTCGCTGCCTTTGCTCTCCTATAATTTGGAGGAGAGCCAGATGAAAGCAGGGCAGGGTCAAACGGACAGCAGGGAGTGCAGCGGTGTGTCTGCTGCACTCCCTGGATGCAGTTTCACAACATTATACAGAAAACATCGAGGCAGAAACACGAGCAATGTGAAGCAGCTCGCAGATATAAGGATAAAATAAGTGGATCACTTTTATTATTTACAGAGTAGAGATGTTCCAATTTTAGTTTTAAAGGGACAGCTCACACCCAAATCACCTGTACCCTTGCTATTTATCAGTCTAGATTGTTTTAGTGTGACTTGTCAAGTATTGGGAATATCTGCCTTCTCTCCAATATTGTGGAACTAGATGACACTCACCTTGTGATGCCACAAAATACATTTCAAAAACTCAACATCAATGTGTCTTTCCAGGAATCATGACCCGCTTACTCCACAAACCTTGTTTTGTGCAGTTTTATGTGGGAACTATTTTCATTCTACTGAACTACACCTGTCAATCATATCACTGCGCAGAAGGACGCATGCATCTACTGTTACTTACTCTCATCTAGCACCACTTAGCTAGCGAACATTACAGCTCAGCTGATGAGGACAGCATTAATGCTCACATCTTCCTCTGTCTGTCTATGAGTAGAGGCAGTCTTCCTTCTGTGTGGTGATATGGTTTGCTAGCATAGTTAGAAAGAAAATAGTTGAATACATGAAACTGCCCACAACAAGGTCTGTGGATTATCTTGAGTAACCAGGTCATGATTTCTGGAAAGAGACATTGCTGTTGAGTTTTTCAAATAGATTTTTTGACCCTTTGAGCACCACAACCCGAGTGCCATCTAAGTCTATCACATTCAAGAGAAGGCAGACATGTTTACAGCTGTTATCTTCAACACTCTGCAACTAACATCATAACAATCTACACTGATAAAAAGCACTACAGATGAGAGGAATTTGCTGATGATTAAAAAATTTGATGTGAAGTTACACTGTCCGTTTAAGGAACCTTTTCATTCAGTCCTCCTTTCATTCAGACTGAAATATCTCAACAATTAATTAATTTATTGCCATGAAACATTTAGTCTCCAGAGGATGAAGCCTCACAGAGAACTCCTTGTGTCTATTGTGTTTTTAGACTGTATATAGAGCACAGCAGGACAGTAAACCTCTATGTTGTTCACTCAATATGGACATCAAAACTTTCAAATTAAAGCTGTGAAAACACTTTACAAGCTTGATAATCAAACAAAAATTGCCATTTTGTCCATTTGAGTCACTGATAATTCAGAGGTCTGGAGCCAGACCAGCACTTTACCCCCAAAGTTACTGTTTAAATTTAACTCTAATGTTCCTTATACAGAGCTAAAACTATACTGTGCATCAGATATCTCATAATACATTAACCAGAGTAGACTCCGGGTACAAACAAATATAATTTGTGAAGCAGTTTTTTATTATGCTGCATATTTTCTGAGAGACTTTAACCGCTATAAATGATGTTGGGTTGAGGAAGAAAAAATATGACTGCAGTAAAAAAAGGGGACTGAGGCACGCTGCTGTGTCATGCTTAGACTATGTGTGTGTGTTTCTGTGTGTGTGTGTGTGTGTGTATACAGCAGGTGGACACAGATGAACCAGTGTTCAGAATGACTGAGCGCTTATTCCCTCACTGAGCCTCCACTGTCTCCTCTCATATCGCTACACTCCCTTCAGACGCATTCCTCAATCATCAGAAGCCAAATCACTGTTATTCTGCAGGGTTGAGAGATGCCACGGCTACACGCACGCACACGCACGCACGCACGCGCGCACACACACACACACACACACACACACACACACACACACACACACAGAGTTCAAACAGCCTTCATAATTCAAAGCACATTCCATAAAAAACAGTCCCGTTGTCGGCTCGTCTGATTCAGTTTTCTAAATCTTTTGCACTCTGTCTGCTCAGCCCAACATTTATTTATAAAGCTATCGTTTCTATTTCTTTTCATTATGTGAAAAATGATTGCAGAGAGGTAATTAAGATCGAGGCTTCAGTAATAATCATCACGTCAGGGAGCTATTTTTCCTCACAAAACATTACTCACCTTTCTATTTCTGAAAAACTGAAATAAACTGATTTCAATGAGCTGTCTTCTCACTCTGTGAAGCCTCTGACAGCAGATCAGAGCACTTTTCTTACCGACGCAGTTGTCACAGATGCTGCAGTGAGATGCTCGAGGTGGTCGGAAGATCTTGCAGGTGTAGCAGTACTTGAGCTTGACGATCTGGTTGTTGATCTGAACGTTGCGGATGCGAGGTGGAGGGCGCTGGCCTGCGGGGACGTTCCCATTGGCAGCCTCTGTGGAAAGGGAAAGCCACATTTATTAGCAGGTGTTAGCAATCTTGATCACACAATGAATTATGTTTAAAGGTGTTATCTAATCAGAATTCAACACAACTCCAAAACTGTGTCCTCAAAATCACAATTAAAACCTGTGACAGTGTTTTCACAAATAAGGAACATAAAAAGCTCCACAAAGGCACAGTTTCTTGTGGAGCTGCCCCCTGAAAGACAAAGATTGGAATCATCAGTGTGAGACCCCACAGTCGACTGAGATTCATCAAGTCGAGCAGTCGTTTTTTTGGTCAGTAAGTGTGAATTTAAAGGCAGCTGCAGACCCAGACCCAGGGTGAGTCTGAAACCCCTTTCTGTAGACAGTACCCAGAGAAGCTGTATGTGAGAACGCAAATGTCTGAATCATTTGGATCGGACGTTAAATGGACTTCACCCTGCTAACTCCCTTGTACGCAGTCTGTGTAATGTCCGATTGACCCCATGTGTGACTAGAGCAGGTAATTATCCAGAGGATTCAAAGTGAGTGAGTGGGCATGTTGTTGATGTTTCTATCACGCAGCTTCCGCAAAACCGTAAGAAAAAAAACATCAAGGCTGAAGAGGAAGGGTCATTTAAAGGAACATGGCAACAAAAATTTCAAACTGGAGCGATGACATGATTCAGGACCTTCTGCTGATAAAGGCCAAAGCTGAAATCGTCCGAGAAATTCAAAGAACAGCAAGAGACACTGATGTTTATACCAAATTACAAACTGACTACGGGACTGCGGTGTAATTCATATCATGTCATCCTCCCTCCCCCCTTGTCTAAACCAAACAGAGTATTTCCAGTAGGTGAGAATGCCTCTGACACGGACAATCTCCTGTTGTGTAAAGGGAAACTCCAGACAATGTCCGCACCTAATTCTCTGGATATTCTTCCGGAGTTTAATGAGAAAACAACTTGAGTGAGACGGAGGCAGCTGCCCAGAGGAAGAGGGGTTTTGCCCAGTCAGGCTCTGAGATAATGTTATCTTCTGCCTTCTGCTTAGATGTGGAGAGTTTACAGCTTGGAGCAACTTAGTACAATACAGTCTCGTACGTACAGTGGCTTTTGTTTGATATCTAATGTCGGCAAAAGATGCTGTGGCACATTTCCAAACTGTTGTGAGTGTAATTCGCACATATTAGCTCAAAGGACTAACTTGGCTTACTTATTATATTATGTGAACGTCGCTGTCACCCTGATCGCCCTCCCAAACCGTGCTCAAACTCTATATAAAATAAAAAAGGAAGAACTGATCGAATAATCGTATTAAACAGTCAAATCCGATCAACTAATATAAGTCTGAGTCGCGTACAGCCTTACTTTCTTGCACTGGGTTGCATTAGACTGTACAGGTCTTAAACAGGCAGTGAGGAAAGTGAGATTCAGCGACAAATACAACAAAAAAGGGACGCAACTCTTGACAGATGAACCTTGATGATGTCAGTGAGAACCATCGTTGGCTCGATACAGTATTGATGATGGTGGATCTCTGTGTAATCACAGCTGAGATGTTATTATTTATCAGCGACACCATAACACAGTGTTCCTAACGCTGAAACATCTTTTAGGTGAGATGGTTTGTTTTTGCAGTCACCATCCAAATGAAATTCTCACACATTCACTTTTTCTTGGCAATTCAGATCTTTCTGATTATGTAGCACTGCAGGAGCCGAGAGGGTGGAGAGACTGGCTAATGACCAGAGGGCTGCTGGCTGGAGTCTCTCAGGAGAATAACTGTTATGGAGAAATCTACCATTAACATGCTGCATGGGGGAGACGTGAATGTGGAGTTAATGGGAAATAGCAAGCGTGCTCATTTGACTTGCTGGGAATAAATCAAGATAAGAAATGTTGTATTTGTGGAAATTATCTGGGAAGCGTTCAGAGATGAACATAAACTATGCTGCATTTCTATCATTTGTATAAATTCTCTTCTTATGTAAAACAAAATAGTTTCTGCGTAAATAAATCAGTGAAACGAGCACCTTTACAAACCATCCATTATACACCAATAGACATAAAGATCGTGAAATGTACTTTATCTAACGGAACAAACTGCTCTGAATTATGAATCTACTGAATGCAGGATTAGTGGCTTTCAGGATAAACCAGCGGAGAATAAATTAATGAGTCATCACTCACGGGGAATGATGCCACTCCCTCGGGCAGCACAGCTCTGTCTGCTAGTGGCATTATATATTCCAAGAGGATGCCTCTCCTCCTATTAGCATTCCCCCTCGGGACTTGCAGCTAACAGGCTGAAGGGACAGAGCATCGAGGCAGCGGCGGCTTCATCAACATGCCTACCTCAGCCTCACAATGAGATCCATACCTGCCTTCTCCACTGGCTGATATCTGTTGGCACGCCCACACTCACAACAGCAAACAGCTACCCGAACACACTGAAAAACATACTATATAAGAGCTACAAGTGTGGGATTGACATTGTTAAACTAAGGGATTCATTTAGGCTGCTTCAGTGCATTATCCTCACATGGTCATGCCCCTTTTAAGCATTTAAGTGATGAATGTCTTGCTATTTTGGGAGATTTGCTGAGATGTTTTAAGTGGAATGTAAAACATTTTGCCAAAAAAGGGAAGTTAACCACTGCCAGTAAAGACCCAGTGAGATGAAAAATGCATTCACCCAGTTTTAGTCCTGTGTCTCTGTGTTAAGTGATCATTTATCTCATGTTTTATGCCAAATATATATGTAAAAAAAGCAGTATCAGGGGATTCTTACATCAAAATCCCTGTGTTTTAATTTTCTGTAAAACCAAATAAAAGAGTTTCAAACGTTGATGACTCACTCAGGGGCGTTTAATTCAATTCAGTTCAATTCAATAGAACTGTATTTATCCCTAAGGAGTACAGTAACCACAATTTCAACGATTCACAACCAGTCACAACCAGACAACTAGTTGGTTCCCCAGGTCAGGGTCACTCACTGGGCCCAGTTTTAGAAGTAATAAATATCTGGCAAAAAACACACAACATAAAAGTGTTTTCTAGGAGCAAAAGCAAAAACCATTGCCTAATAGAGTAACAATAGGAGTAAGTAGAAAAGTTCATCCAATCAAATGTGACTTTGGTCGACTAGTTTGCCACACCGGTCATATAAAACCATACTTCAACACTTGTGAGTTGTAGTTAAGCCCCCAGGAACAGCGCTGGGCTTTGAAGCCAGTTGTGGACTTACAACTTCCGGGTCCATCAGGTGATGCCATTGGGGCTCCAAACCGCTTTTTCACGCTTTTTCCGCTTACACTATGAAAGAGACGTCTGTAAATCAGTGGATACAATTTTTTCATGTCACAACCACTGTGAAAAGACCAGTTTTACTATCAGGATTTGATTAATTCAGTCTGACAACATTTCAAAAGTGTAGAGGAACTGCACAATTACATAATTTTTTATCCCTATTCACGTTAGTGGAGCTCTAAACCATAGTTAGCTGCTTGGTCCCTGTAAGTCTGTTGTGCGCTTGATCTATGGCTCCCACAGTGCAGAGAGTCCAGGTAATATCATACTACTGAAATCAAGCTTTTTTGGCTTTGTGTGCCTCCAACGTTGTACCCAGTTCTCTTCATACATCCATGGTTGCCACAACTAACTAACAGAGCAATGTGGAGAGAGACAGGAAGACATGTATGTTTGGATATCAGATGGCAAAACCTTTGTTCTCATTTCTAAATCAATGAGTCAACTGTCCTATTTATTTATCTTTGTCCTCCCCTTAAACTAACAGTGGAAGTGGGGGTGTGCAGAGCCAACAGTCCACCTACTGTAGCTCTCTAAACTCTAACCCCGCCTACTTTTTAGTGGTCTAATCAAATGCAAAGGATTTGATTTAAATCCCTCTTCTAACTGTACACTGTGCAAATATTTCAATTCACTGGTATATATGAAGGTAAAGACACTCTAACGTCTGTTTTACTGGGACTTTAAATTCCTGCACTCGCACACGAATTTGTCATAATAATTTGTCTCACTCTTCAGCATTCAGCAGCCGCACCAAGTTAAACATCTTTGAGATTTAGACTGTGGATCTGACAAATTTTTCATCATTTTCAGGCAATTAAAGGACTAAATGATTGGTGGAAAAAATAATCAACACATTTATCAATAATGAAAATAATCATTAGTTGCAGCTCTGTTCACATAAATAATTCCAAATGAGATTTCCTCATATAAACTACACGCGGGAGGTGTCTAATCTCCAGCGGGGTCATCACGGCCACAGTTAGACCAACGAGCCATTGTCATCCAACGTGTGGTATGAGTCACATTCATGATGAGAGAAGTGCTGGCTGCCAGATAACCCATTCTCAGAGGACCGACTGCCTCAGCCTTGCTTTTACAGCCCTCCTCTGTCATGAGCCGAGACCAGTCTCCACCCATGCCTCTTGACCGGAGTGAGAGAGCACGAGTGATGGCTGAAGGACACCGTGAATCTTTAACAGAGACAAAGAGTGAACATTGAGCAGCCACAGAGGCAGTGAGGGAGGGAGGGAGCGGGGTAAGGATGCAGGGAGGGCTGCTGCAGAAATATTGCAGAATAAAAGCTGATTCCTCCAGATATAACGACAGTCTGGACAGCCCAGCCAGTGGGCACGAACAAAAAACCAAACACAAATGTACTGCTTCTAAAGACAACAAGAATTGTTTACAGAGGCTTTGTTGTCATTATGATACAGCGCATAGTTTGTTTTGGGTAATGAGACAACAGGATCCCTTGTAATGAATGTGTGTTAGAGCTCTACGTTCACAGACGAGCACACCCAACCTTGAGCAACATAAAGCATAACAAACATGAATAAACCAACAGGACTGGGGCTGTCTGCTCACTGCTTAACTAGCATATATACTGAAGTATTTATGCCTCCAAAATACTTTCATTTGAGCTGCTTCCATCAGACATGTAGTCCAGATCTGTGGCTGTCATTTTATACAAAAAGAACAGCCTCGATGATGATCATGTAGCAGCACACGTGCTGTAATAACCATTTGTCCTGTTGTTGACTTAACATTTGAATGGCTGCAGATAAGGGATTTGTGCCTGGAGGTATTATCAGTACTGATTGTGCAGAATAGCCATGCACACTTCAAGGTGAGGAGCTGGACTACGATTACACGAGAGGAGGTGAGACCACACGTTACTTCACACCTGACAACAATCTGTAGTATTATTATTGAAGGTGTATGAATAAGGATGCTGCTGGGCTTTTGTTCTATTAACAGCAATACATTTATATTATCATATACAAATGTTGTGCTACCATTCATTCTCCAGTTTCTTTAACGTCTTTTCGTTTTTTTAACAACCATTTTTTTTTCTAATTCAAATGAAAAATCCCAAGGTTTGTAAAGATACTTAATATCTGGATGTGTTTATAACTGTGAAACTGTAGACAAAGGATAAAATGACTGGTATTTCAAAGGGTTGGTTCACCAAAGTCACACAAAATAACTAACCAATCAAGGCAGCGGTAGACCAGCAGCTCCAGGAGTCTGGTGGCTTAGAAGAGAGTGAGATAATGGCGCCAGTTCCTATCAGAAAGGGCTGTCTGACAGTCAGGTAAAGCGGTGAAAATATTCTTAAGAAAGCATTCACTTAAACTGATATGTTTTTTTGGGGTGCTAAAGTAGTCTCGCCACCAGACAATCAGAGATCTCCGGCTTCTGATTGTCTGGGGACACTCCTTTCTAAAGTGTGTTTAACACACCGGAGAAAACGGCCGGCAACAAAGCAACGCCTCTTGCATTTTTGAAAAGGACACGCCCTCCCAGAAATGTGTGCCCCCCCTTTTCATGTCCGCAAGGAAACAAACACACAGAGAGCTTGAAAATGGATGCCGAGAGATTTAACTCCATTTTATCAAATGTGTGCTCAGTCCACAAGATTGTGCAAATGAAGGACTTACAGCGACTTGAGCCATTTTGTACCGCTACACGTGTTTCTAGTCGGACTATGTTTACGAGCACAAGAGTTCAGTGAGCCACCGAAGGACCGCCCTACAGATTTACTATTGGTTCTGCAACGTAGGGAGTTTTTTTAAACTCTGAAATTGTATCCGCCCATCTAAACACAAAATCAGGGAGAAAGTCATCAGTCTTTAGTTAAGCAAAGCGTATAAAGACTGACTTGTGAGTTTAGTGCTAAAGTAGGTTTGGCTGCTATACCTGTCCACAGAGGTACATTGTTTTGATTTAGTGGCACTACTCCTGCCTGCTTCTCAAAACTGGGGGCGTGTCAACTGCCATCCACTGTAGGTAATACACTGACTATAGAAAATAACCTCTTTCACCCCACTTCAGAGGAGCCTAACAATTCCTTTAAAGGGATACTTCGCTGATTTTCAACCAGCTTTGTATCGTAAAAAAACTACAATAAATTTCTCTCTATGTTACCAGCGCCCAGACAGTTGCTCGAACTACAGATTGCACTTCCGCATTTCCGTATGCCTGCCACCACTGACACATCATATAGAACTGAATCAAAAGAGAGACCCGCCCCTCACTCTTTCTATCATGCTCTGATCAAACTGTAAAACTAAGCAGTGCTGATCAAACAAAAAACAAGATTTAGTTACTGTATTGCCTATTTCCTGCCTAAAATGTCTTCACAAACATATTTTAGTGCACTGTTTGGCTGTTGTATGAGAATTTGTGAAGAGTGGGTGCTACTCTGTTTCCTGTTTTGTAATAATGGTAGTAACATATTTTCACTTAGTGTTTAACTGTACACTAAGTTATATTTTCACTTAGTGTTTAACTGTAATTCGAGATTTTTTGTCACCAGCCGGCTGCCATATTGTTTCCTGTGGAAAATTTTAGTTTTAGTAGTTTTAGGTTTCCTACCTCTTGAGCAAAAGCGAATGCCACAGTCATTTTTCTCTCTTTTCTCAGGTCATGTGGCACCAATTTCAAAAGTATTTGTGTTTTTCTACTGCATAGACATTTCAGTTTTGTGAAAAGACCGTCTTTTCAGCGTAATACTTCTGAATGACATTAAGTTCTTAAAAGTATGCAGAAAAATAAAAACAAAAAATATTTCTAAAATTGTCTGTAAGGCTGAAACTCACCGATTTCCATCTCGATGAACGTGGCTTCTTCTGGAAGAGCCCGTGGCAGCACTCCAGGGTCACTGAAGCTGGTCCTCAGCAACATGGCGATGACAAAGAGGAAGAGCAGGGCGGCAAAAACTGGGATGGCAGGAGATAGATGGACAGCCAGGTATGGACATCTGTGGGGAAACAAAGAAAATAAAGATTCACTTTAAAAGCAGGTAAAGTTTCTCAGAAAGGTTACGAGAGGAAAACTTCTTATTTTCATTTAATTTTAATTGATTTACTGTTCAATTAGACATTTTATGGATTTTTTTCTCTGGTTGCTGCTTCTCCAAACTGAGTATTTTTTTTAAATAGTAATTTTTTGTTTTATATCATTGTAGAAAAAAAGAAGTTTTGGACTGTTTGTTGAACATTTGTCACCTTGATTTGGGGAAATGTGACAGATATTTTTCAAACATTTCTGACATTTTATAGACAAAATGAATAATCTCCAGACTTGTTAGTTGCAGCCCTGACTTTGACACCAATATTTACCAATTATTATATTTTTGGACCACAGCTACACATGACGACTGCAGACAACAACCAAACAGAAGTGTGAGAGCCCTCTCAAAAACAGCATGTGCAGAGAGGGCATGACACGACAACGTACATATTCTGAACTGGTGTTCTGAGCAGGAGGTCATGAACCGCGAGAGCTGCCCTTTCTCTAGACCGTGCTGAAGTCACGGCCATGAATAAACAGCACGATGCCACGCTCCCCCTCACCTTCTGGAGGAAGAGTGGAGAAACATTAGCATAACTCTGTTTGCCAGGCCATTGAGATTAGAGCCAGCAGGGCTGCATGGTGAAGGCCTGCTGCTCAGAGCGATAACAGATGTGAGCTGCAGTCCACGGTGCTGCGACAGAACAGAGCAGCAGCAGCAGCAGAGGCTTCTGCATGAAGTTATTAATAGTTAAACTGTGCGGCCTCATCTCCCTCCCAAGTGGCCGGGATCATATATTCATAATGCAACACTAATGTTGCTCTACAGGAAAGCAAGGTATTGTGCCATATCCTGAACAAGACCAGCATTTGTACTGCATGTCATACATAAGGCCTGCACACACAGATGTCACACACTCTGCTTCATTAAATGGAGGATGGAATTTTGGACCACTGAAACCCAACAACCTATATAAAACACTGTCGTCTGAAGAGACACACATCAGTTATTTTATCAGGCGACATTACATTTATATATTGTTCTATTTTAGTTGAAGTCAATTGCACTATTCAGTATAAAGTACAGCTGAAAAAATTCATCGATTAATCCATTAGTGGATGGACAACAAATAAATCTGCAGCCACTTTAAGAATCGATTGATTGTTCGAGTCATTTTCAAAGAACAAACCCCATAACTTCTTTGGTTCCAGCTAGGGCTGTTGTGATAACTGCAATATTGCAACACCGTGCTGTTTTTTTTGTTTGTTTTTTATATACTTTATCAATCCCCGAGGGGAAATTCAATGTTTTTTCACTCTTGTTGTCAATTACACACAGGCCCAATATGTTGACAGCAAGGGGAACAAAGAGTGACTATGTTCATGTTTTTTTCTAATTGCTGCTACAAATACCAGCAGCGTGACAAGCCACTGAGGGCTGAATTCACAAAAGGATTGCGTGGCTTTTGCAGCCGCTAAACCGGTAAAAATGGAGCAAAGCACGCGCAGAGGGTGAAATGCTCCACTAACTGCGCTGCCAAGCAGATTGTGTCTCTGTGCTCCGGTGTTATTTGCACGTATTTAAATGAGGTAATATGCATATATTTGGCGCAAAAATTGCCCCTTTCTATGCAAATGAGCCTCATTGATAAACAATGTCTAATTCACTAACACCAGCGCTAATAGCCACACGCAGTTTGAGTGAAGTAAATAACGTCTTTAGAAAGCTGGTGCAAACTGGGCGCTCCTCTGTGGAAGCCTCTCGCCCAGACTTTCCAGTGATCGTGGCAGCAGTGATCGTCTGTTAAATCAGTCTGTAAATAATATTTTGACATTATTATTATAATCATTATTACTTTAATGGCATCCGAAGATATTGATGCGTTGAACAGGTGACAGTCTGCGGTCGTTCTCAAAACGCACTTCTGTCACGCACTTCAAAAGCAACTTTCAATAATTTATTTTACGAAATGGGGGAAACAAACGTGAACAAAAACGCTTCCATAATTCATATTACATTCAAAAGATAACGAAAAAACAGCTACAACTGAGAGGGAATAGTGATAAAGTGGTCAAACTTGGTCAAATCCACAGCCTCAACCCATCCGACACTGTTAGACTGACTCACCAGCCGACATCACTACATGAGGGTATACAGTATTCAGTACTTTGCCAAACAAAGTCTGCCACTGTTCTGCCACAGTGTTGTTGGCGCAAAGCCAGCATTTATACTTTGCCATGTGTGGCTTATTGCAATCAGGGGCAAATNCCAGCAGACATCACTACATGAGGGTATACAGTATTCAGTACTTTGCCAAACACTTACCATGCTATGCCATGTGGCTAATTGCAATCAGGGGCAAACTGCACTCAGCTGCCAAACTTTGTTGGTGTGTTTGCGCTGGTATATCATTAGCGTAATATCCTTTGTGAATAGGACGTTAAGACGGAGCAAACTGCGGGTGCAAGTGAAGTGCAATTCAAGGTGCTATCAGCGGCCGCAGTTCATTCTTTGTGAATTAGGCCCTGAGAGTCTATTCTACGCTATGCGCTGCACCTATGCCGTTTTTTTCTGGTCGCCAAGAATTGAAAAACAACGCTGCAGCCACTCGTCACTGTCACTTTTTACCCAGCCGTCCAAT
The DNA here is from genome assembly GCF_006386435.1 of Epinephelus moara. NCBI lineage: Eukaryota > Metazoa > Chordata > Actinopteri > Perciformes > Serranidae > Epinephelus > Epinephelus moara. The sequence goes on from NC_065509.1 coordinate 28,682,099, forward strand.
CACATTGGAAGAGGGGCAGGACAAAAACCACAAAGACCAACCGTCACAACTGAGAAGAAATTAATACTGAACCCACACACACCAGCAGGTCCGTGCTTTCTCCCTATGTGCTTCAGCCATCCCTTCATCCAGAACAGATAATCTGCTCAGCATCCCCCTCCTAATCAGATCCGTCCCCTCCATTGGCTCTTATTAGTCCAGGCTCAAAACCTACTTTTATTCATTAGCGTTTGAGTCCCCCTGATGTGGCTTTCTGTGATGCGTGCTTGTGTGTGTGTCTCTGAATGTATGAGCTGTGTACCTGACAGTTATGTTGTCTCTTGTGTATGTTTTTAGCATCTTATTCCTTTTGTATAGCACTTTGGTCAACGTGAGTTGTTTTTAAATGTCCTTTATAAACAAATTTGAGTTTGAGTTTGAGTACCTTGTGCCAACACTTTCACTTCCGCAAATATTCTGTTTCATAGCAACCAGACACAACCAAAACATCTCTGCTGAAAAAACGCTGCACCCTTTATTGGGCCTCGTTGTCTGTCTGTCTTCTGCATTTAACAATGAACAAATATTTAGTTTGTTTTAAAACTGTGTCATTTAAAAAGCACCAATACAATAACCAAACAATAAACCTTATTTGCAAAGCACTAAAATCAGGATAAATTACATAATTTGCAAAAACAATAGCAAATGGTAATACTGCATATCGCACTGTTGAGCCACCCTTAATCACCACATGGGAAAATTCTTCACCATGACAGCTCCAGTTATTGCTGCTTTCCTTTGTCTTAAATGATAATAAACTGAATATCCTTTGGTTTTGGACAAAACAAGATTTATAGAGACATTACTCACTTATTCCTGATTTTAAAGATTTAATGATTATTTATGACTCGAGAAAATAAGCAGAAGATTAACTGATTTTAAAAACATAATAATCATGAAGGGCAGATGAGAAATTTGGATTAAAAACCTGTTTTTCCACACAAAATGACAGGTTGCATTTGTGCTGAATATAATATCCCACATGGACAGCAGCCATTTATCTGTATCACGTATCAGCCAAAACACTGCAGATACAGTTACATAAATGAGTTTGGCCTACAAAGTATTTTGGGTGCTTGAAAGCAGCACTGATGCGTGAGGATGTTTTTAGTACAGTGTGATTGTTTCTGGTTTTGTTAGGATTTGTTTGATCACTATTTTCTAATTAAAAACAAGTGTGTTGGAGTGCAGAGCCAACACAACAAAAAAGGTTTATCTGTTCAAACAGTGGAGGACTGCACTGTATATCTGACATCCCATAATAAGAGCTGAGACAGCTGATTGATAAAGTGGGTTCCACCATCCAAATGGGGTTTGCTACTGCCTCCTGTTTTCAGTCATTGTAAATTGAACGTCTTTGAGTTCTGGACATTGACAATCAATATCGTCCTTCTTCTCTGGGTGGCATTTCTTTCATTCTCACCACACACACAGACACACACACA